>NC_139611.1:68437361-68888158 GCF_964270895.1 Podarcis filfolensis | reverse complement strand
CCCTTAGGTCCAGTCGTGGCCGACTCTGGGGTTGCGGCGCTCAACTCGCTTTATTGGCCGAGGGAGCCGACGTACAGCTTCTGGAGCATGTGGCCAGCATGACTAAGCAGCTTCTGGTGAACCAGAGCAGTGCACGAAATGCGTTTACCTTCCCGCCAGGAGGCGGTACCTATTTATCTACTTGCATTTTGACGTGCTTTCTAACTGCTAGGTTGGCAGGAGCAGGGACCGAGCAACGGGAGCTCACCCCGTCGCGGGGATTCAAACCGCCGACCTTCTGATCGGCAAGTCCTAGGCTCTGTGGTTTAACCCACAGCGCCACCCGCGTCCTTAGGGTAGTGATAAAGGTGGGATATCAAATCCAAACTCCTCCTCTTCTTCTTCTTGTTAAATTTTATATACCACCCTATACCCTGAGCTACATGGACCAAAGGTCTGACTCAATACACGGCAGCTTACTATCTTCCTTAGCTGGTCGGCATCCATCTATCTTGAAAGACAATGGTGTCTGTCTCCAAGGTCAAAGTCAAACCACTGAGGAATCACAGCAGCCGCTGTGGCTGTTCTGTCCCACGTTGTTTTTGCTGCGTTAGCAGAACCAGTGGCCTCTCCAGGGCGCAAGCCTGGTCAGTGTCTGTGGAGGCCCTGGGTTGCCCAGACGACAAGTCCTCAGCCTCGCTGATGTGGTCCAAAGGAAAGCAGAGCAATAAGTTTGTCACTCGCTTGGCAGCAGAAGATGCAGGAAGGAGACGTACAAGGTGCCATCCAACGATCTTAGGGACTCCTTAGTCTTTTCTTTAGTCTTCTATTCTTATTAGAATAGCAACAAGAGCAAGATTAAAAGTCCAACAACATTTCGAAGGTTCTAGGTGGGGGGAAGCTGGTTTCCTGTGACATGCAACGTCAGCCATTGCATATGGACACTCTGAGAAACAGCTGCAGTCATCAAGAGACAGATGGATGTTCACCCGTCTAGATGGATGCTTGCCCGTCTAGAGCTGATCTCATCAAAAAGTAGACATTTTTAAAACTCACATGGCAAACATCTTCACGCTAAAGTAGAAAATAAAAAAAACTAACACCTTGCACAAAAATAAGTCTTTCCCTCTTCTATCAAAATAAAATATAATCTGGCTAATCAACCATCTGTTCAACTCATCAAACGTGCTTTGAATATATGAAGGTAGCTAGCTGTATGGCCTGAATCCCAAGCCGGAATTAAGATTGCCAGAAGAAATATCAACAACCTCAGAAATGCAGATGACACAACTTTGATGGCAGAAAGTGAGGAGGAATTAAAGAACCTCTTAATGAGGGTGAAAGAGGAGAGCGCAAAATATGGTCTGAAGCTCAACATCAAAAAAACTAAGATCATGGCCACTGGCCCCATCACCTCCTGGCAAATAGAAAGGGAAGAAATGGAGGCAGTGAGAGATTTTACTTTCTTGGGCTCCATGATCACTGCAGATGGTGACAGCAGTCACGAAATTAAAAGACACCTGCTTCTTGGGAGAAAAGCAATGACAAACCTAGATAGCATCTTAAAAAGAAGACATCACCTTGCCGACAAAGGTCCATATAGTTAAAGCTATGGTTTTCTCAGTAGTGATGTATGGAAGTGAGAGCTGGACCATAAAGAAGGCTGGTCGCCAAAGAATTGATGCTTTTGAATTATGGTGCTGGAGGAGACTCTTGAGAATCCCATGGACTGCAAGAAGATCAAACCTATCCATTCTGAGGGAAATCAGCCCTGAGTGCTCACTGGAAGGACAGATCCTGAAGCTGAGGCTCCAATACTTTGGCCACCTCATGAGAAGAGAAGACTTCCTGGAAAAGACCCTGATGTTGGGAAAGATGGAGGGCACAAGGAGAAGGGGATGACAGAGGACGAGATGGTTGGACAGTGTTCTCGAAGCTACCAGCATGAGTTTGATCAAACTGCGGGAGGCAGTGGAAGACAGGAGTGCCTGGCGTGCTCTGGTCCATGGGGTCACAAAGAGTCAGACACGACTAAACGACCAAACAACAACAAAGCTGTATGGCCAGTTGAAAAGGGGGTGGGAGGCACAAAATCCTGCCTTTAGATACAATTTCCTGACTCTGAAACATAGCTAGCCCCACTCTCTTGGAGCCAGTGCTTTGAATTAAAAATGAGCCCAGAAGAAATCAGCGTAAGACAGAAACTTGCTTTATATAGCTGGCTCTGGACAAAGAAAAGAGCAGATGATCTACAGGCAAACCAGCTTCCACAGGGACAGGAGGTGTGGAGGAAAAGAAAAGGTATCCATACACTATACAGGGTAAAACAGAATGAATCCCCTGGGTCTAGGCGCTCTCTCTTTCACTCACACACACACAAACACACACAGATATTTGGGCTTTGAGCTTTTCTTTGCTTGTTACATTTATATACCACTTTTTCTTCCAATGAGCTCAAAGTGGCATACACAATTTTCCTCCTTCCCATTTCCTCCTCACAACAACCCTGCGAGGTAGGTTAGGTTGAGACAGTGAGTGGCCCAAGGTCACCCAGTGAGCTTCATGGCTGAGCGGAGATTTGATCCCTGGCATCTCAAGTCATAGTCCAACACTCTGACCACTGCACCAAATCTACCTCCCAGCCCTTCCGCTTGGAGGCACCTTTGGTGGGCTCCAAGCCCACAACCAGCTTTTGTTGCACAGCAGTACAGACCAGAAGTAAAACAGGCTAAGCATTCCACTGTTTAAAGATTGCTTCTCTGTGTATATGGCCAGGGAGATGGGGTGGATGGAGTGGTGGCAGCTGATTGGGCAGGTGGCAGGGAGCCCAAACAGTAGGTGGCGCCAAAGCCAGTGGCAGGCAGAGCCAACCCATTCCAGTTGTGTCTCCATCCTCCTCCCACCTAAATTCTACAAGGCCACCACCGAAACCGAGATGTAGTACTGCCACCTCCTGGACTGGTTGTAAGCAAGACCATTTTCTCATTGGCCCTAAAAGTCTCCACCCGGATAGAGGAAATGTCTATTGATGGAAAGAGACCAGGAAGCCCTAGGTTCATAATCCCTGTTCAGTTACAGAGGTTTATGAGGGACTTTGAGGCAGTCCATCAGCCTGGCTGCGACTGACTGCCATCTGATTCCTCCTCTTCCAAGACTGTCTTCATCTGTGGCCATCCAACCTGGCTGTATCAGAGAAGTGAAACAAGGACATCCCCTCCAGCAGGTCTGCTGGAACCAACTGCAGCTTGGCTCCTCAAATCCAAGAACAGTTTCCATCTGCAGTCATTCCACAAGCTGTGCTGTTTTTATTGTCATTATTTGTATGTTTTAACTTTTATCTATGTATATGGTTTTAATTCTATTAATGTTTAATTGTTTTTTAAATAATTTTTCTTTTTTTTCTTTTTAGCAATTCTTGTTTTCATCCATAAGCTGCCTGGAGTCTCATCATGGGGGAAAGGCAGTGTATATAAATAAATATATCACCGTCATCATCACTGAGAGCTAGCACAGTGCAATGGTTAGAACATTAGACTAGGACCTGGAAGACCAGGTTTTCACATCCCCACTCAGCCAAAGAGTTCCCTGTGTGATCTTGCCCTAGTCACAGTCTCGCAGCCTGACCTACTACACAAGGTGGTTGTGAGAATGGGGAGGAGGAGAAACACTCATGCCACCATGAGTTCCTTGGAGAAAAGGAGGGATATGAATGTGAAAATAAATAAACAACCGAAATTAACTATTAGGATCAGTAGATAGCCCTACAACAGTAAACCAGGCAAAGGATAGTGTAATGGACTTTGGCTGGGGAGACCTGGATTTACATTCTTGCTGAGCCATGAATCTTGTTGGTTGACCCTGGGCCGGTCACTACTTGAGCATATAGCCTACCTTGTAGGGCTGTTAGTAAGAGGGCACGGTAGAATGTCCCACACCCAATGTGAGTGCTAAAGCTCTGGCAGATGATGCCCTTGCTCCTAGGAAAATATGAAGGATTATAACCAGTGTTGGTGCTACTCAGAGTAGACCCACTGAAGTTATCGGGCATGGCTATGTTGGATTTGTTCATCTCAATGGATCAGTTCTATTTATTTATTTTTAAATAATTTTTATTAACCGGCCAATCAAATCAAATTAAATCACATCACATAAATTCCGAATTACAAAGCCGAATTTTAAGTTTTGTTGGGGGGACCCATATTTCAAGATCCGAAGGGGGATTCTGATCATCTTCTTGCTACTGCGTTAATGTCCAAATCAATCCAAATCAGTCCAAACAGAGTTCATAATTCTATCCAGTCTTATCTTGCTGTTTCCACATCACATCTTGTTCATATATTTTCTCTTTTTTCTTTATGATCTCTTCTGATAGTCTCCTTAAGCCAATAAACTCCAATAATAATCCTGTGTGAATTTTTCCGTTCTTCCAATCCTCAAATCGAGATGGTTTCCATATATCATCTCCTTCATAGATAACATCGCTCTTTCCATCATAATCTCGCAAAACTGTCGCTCTTAAGTCCCTCTGAGGAGTTTAACCCACAATCTATAAACAGCTCTATTTCTCTCTTTCTCCTCCCAGACTCAAGACCTCCGACAGAACTTCCCAATATGGCGACGGCATTTTTAACAGCATCATTACAAAGCTCTTATACATTCCACGCTCTTCTTAAAACATGCTTTGGTTCGAAAGTTTATCTCCACACAGCCTTAAATCCACAGCTTAAGTCCTTAAAACGACATTTCTGACTCGTGAGGGGAGGGGATTCTTGTTTAATCACATAAGGAAAGAAAGGAAAGTTTTCCCCCCCCCCATCAGTCATTTGCCATACTGTGTCTTGGCGTATCTTCTCATGTTTTATTCTTGTCTTGTTTTATCAGAGATCTCTTCTGTTAGCAGTCTTTACTCCCCCTCCTTCCTTGAAATATGTGCAATGGATCAGTTCTAAGTAGGACCAGGAAAGAATACAAATCCAAAGTCCTGTGTTCTCCCACTTCTCTGCCTTAAGTAAAATGGAACTTGGGAGGCTCGTGTCAATTCTGCGTTGCTCACTTAGCCCCCAGATGATAGCATATATTTCCTTTTGCCTGAAGAGAGAGATGTGTGTGGACTGCGGGACTGGTTTTGTTATTGACAGCTTGACTGGTGAAAAAGAAGGGGCGTCGAACACCGTACTCTCTACGGGGAACACACTTCCGTGTGGAGTCTGCCAATAATTCGTCACCGGCATACATGGTCCGCTGCTTGTGGGTTTTGATCTGTTCTACACCTGTGGGAACCTGCAACAAAGTTAGGAATTGCACAGCAGGGTGGGATGGCATTTGTATTCACCAGAACCTATGTTATTGAAGAGGAGGCAGGGTGATCGTAATGTCAAAGAAAGAGAGAGTAAACAGGGTTCCTGGGTAAACATACAGTGATAGACAGGGATGAGAGAAAGAGAGAGGTTGCATAAACCAGACAGGCTCAATAGCAGTGTGTTCAGCTCCAAAATAATACAGCACCACCACCCATAGCATCATAGAATTTCAGAGCTGGAAGGGAGCCTGGGGGTCATCTAGACCAACCCCCAGCACTGCAGGAATCTCAGCTAAAGCATCCATGGCAGATGGCCATCCAACCTCTGGTCAACAACCTCCAGAGAAGGAGAGTTCATTGGATGCTGCCTATCCTGCTTTTAACTCGATCCCCCTTGCGCAAATACAGGTGCAGGATCCTTCTGGAGAATAAAGGTATGTAGTTCTCAGAAAAGGAAGCAGATTCACCTAAGGATAACTGCATATTTGCTAGAGAATATATATGTGGATGTGGATGAGTTCCCACACTTGGGAAAAATACTAGGGGGAAGTGTTGATGAATATGAGATTGTGTATCCCATTGATTCTCACATTTTTCTCCTTTTTTCCTTAGGAGTCCCTCAGACAATCTTCTGTTTTCTGTATGTTCCATGCTTTGAAGACAGCTGCCAGAATTTTGACTGGAGGCAAGTGGAAGGACCATGCAACTCCCAATGTGAGTTCATCAGTACCGACTGCCATGCCAGTAAGTGCCCAAGCTCCTCAAAGGCTAAGTCTGGAGCACGCTCCAGAAAGCAGGCAGTTGCCAAGCTGGGAGGGCTTTCTTATGGAAGGAATATTGCAACTGAGGTGCAGCAAGGAAGAGGAGCTAATTTTTGTGCCCATCCGCCAAACATCAGAATGAGAGGAAGAAGGTCCTCCGATACTGAATGCCACAGGTGGGTTGATACTTCCAGGAGGAAGTTCTGTAGGTATTTTGGCACCGGAGCTTTAAGGAGAAGAACCCACACTTTGAACTGAGCTTGGACACGATTTGACATGGCAACCTACACTGATGAGACAATTCTGCAAGATTCCTTTACAAAGTAGGAGGTGGATGAGCTCTAAGGACCCTTTCAGCTCTATACAGTGGTACCTCAGGTTACATACGCTTCAGGTTACAGACTCCGTTAACCCAGAAATAGTGCTTCAGGTTAAGAACTTTGCTTCAGGATGAGAACATAAATCGTGCTCTGGCGGTGCGGCAGCAGCAGGAGGCCCCATTAGCTAAAGTGGTGCTTCAGGTTAAGAACAGTTTCAGGTTAGATACGGACCTCCGGAACGAATTAAGTACTTAACCTGAGGTACCACTGTAAATTCTTTGATTCTAGAAGGACTTCTGCCAGAAACCCTAGAGCAGGGGTGGGGAACCTCCAGCCCTTGGGCAAAAATGTGACCCACCAGGCATTTGTATTTGGCCAGTGAGGACATAATCCCCAAGCCATGCCCACCTGCAATGTCGTATGTGTGGGGCAAGGTGTGGGGCAGGTAGAGGCACTGGTGCCAATGAGCTACCCAGAGCCTTAAAGCACACTCCCAATTGTGTCCTGGCAAGAGAAAACAGGTTTTGGCTCTGCCACCCAACAGAGCCAAATTCTGCTGGATTGGCTGTGTGAGCAAGTTCCCCAAAGGGAACTTAATTCACGCAGCTGATGCCTGCAATCACACTTATGTGGTGCTTTGAAGTCCTGACTTTGGGGCTTCAAAGCACCCAATCACCTGGCATCATTGTGGAATTAGGTGAAAGACAGGTAGGCAACCAAAACTACCTGTCAAATTTGGCCTGCAAGGCTAGGATCTGAGAAGGCTCTGGCCCGTGGAGGCAATAAGGTTCTCCACTGTTGCCTTCGAGGAAGCCACTCCCAGCCACAGGGGACAGGCTTGGACCAGAGAGAAAACAGCCATGGCTGGAAGAGGGCAGTTTCCTACCTTCCAGAAGCACAGAAACTGTGCTAAGTGTGTGTTGCCACTGAATGGGGGGAAATACAGTTCCTGTATGTCTGATAACCCAACAGCATGTGGGGAATGCTTTTTCTAGAACCCCAAATATTTACTTCTTCCTATTTTATGCCCATTTCTTTTTGAGAACACAGTGTCTGAGGTGGGGGGCAGGTTTACTTAAGGTTGCCAGGTGAAATGTACCAAACATAACATCTGAGTCCCTCTGGGTCAACCTGCAAGAGGCTTTTGCTCTCTAAGGAAAGCCTCCCATCAGGTCTCTTTCACATATGAATGTGTGAGATGGTAATAACTATGCTAGATCTTCCAGCAGGTTTCCTTTGACTGTGGCTTGTGGAAATGAAGGGAGCAATGCACCCCAGTTCTCACAATGAATAGCTATATCTGAAGGATCAAGGCAGGCAACACCTGAGAACCAAGCTCACTGGCAAAACCAAATCAGACCGAGACTGTAACTGTTACCAGTTCCCTTGGGATCTGCAGTCTAGGAATCTGAATAATTATGTTCCAAGCACCTGAGGGAATGGTAGTCACAAGAAGTGTGGTGTTAACAGCACCAGATTTGAGTCTGTGATGTTCTCTGCCTCATTCCTGCTAGAATTCCAGTGATAATAATGGTTGCACTTTCTAGCTCCCCAGATTTCAGTTTTTTAATAAGTTACTGTGCATTTTACAAGGGGAGTGTCACTAACCTGTTCGTAACAAAGACCAAAAGCATCTTGAGGAATCTTAAAGATTAACAAAGTTAGTGGAAGTTATGCCAGAATGGCCTTATTAAGCTAAGTTATGCTTTTCTTAAGCTGCCGTTAAACCAGGAGCCGTCTAATTAACATAGTTTCCTGCTTCATTTAAACTAGAAAACTGTGGCCACTAGCTTTGGGGAAAATGGGATGGCCTCCTACACTATTAAAGGCTGTGTAAAATAAGGAATTTCTGCAGATATATCTATCTATTAGCACTGCTGAAATGTTTGCTTCGGCACAACAATTAAACATACAACAGTCCAGCAATTTTGTGTAAGTGGCCACCCAAGGAATGAGCCTATTAAAGGTTCAGGAGTCCTGTCCTCTTGAACATCTAGTCACCTTGAGAGCAAGGTAGGAAAGTAAAACAATTTCAAACCGTAATTCAGTATCCTGGTGCATTCCAAATATGGTAATCATAGTTTCCCAGTTTGAATTAAATGTGCAACTGTGATGAATTAGAGACTTTTTGCTCATTGTGGAAGGGCTGAGCATGTGGGCGAGAGGAGGCTTGTGCTATTTATTCATTCTATTTCTATACAGTGGTACCTCAGGTTACATACGCTTCAGGTTGCATATGCTTCAGGTTACAGACTCCGCTAACCCAGAAATAGTACCTCGGGTTAAGAATTTTGCTTCAGGATGAGAACAGAAATCGTGCCCCGGCAGCGCGGCAGCAGCAGGAGGCCCCATTAGCTAAAGTGGTGCTTCAGGTTAAGAACAGTTTCAGGTTAAGAATGGAATGAATTAAGTACTTAACCCGAGGTACCACGGTATTTGCACCAGTGACTTTGACATGTGAGATAATCCGGCAATTTGAACTGGAATCTGAGACCTAGCAGTTCATTAAAAACAAAACAAAAACAAAACTTTTCGTGATCTGTCATGGGACAAGAAGACAACAGTGGCTACCAAGGCCTCATGGTTGGTTGTGAGTTCAAGGGAAGACACGGGGCAAGAAATAAGAAGCAAATAAGAAATGGCTAAATGTTGGTACATAGTGAAATGTGAAAATGTGCATTTACAAATATGATGTATATGTACTACTATGTAAAGATTTCATATATGTATTGTGACATAAATAAATAAATAAATAAATAAATAAATAAATAAATAAATATCAGTTCAAGCTTCAGGGCTCCCAAAATGTAGGTCTGCCACCGCTCAGACTTCTCCAAGTAAGTTGCTAAACAAGGTGTGGGAGGAGAGAAGGAGGGGACACTCCTTTGGTGCTTTCTTTTAAAAAACAAAACAAAAAATCACAGTGTCTTTGCTCACTAAAGATAACTTTTAACATACCGTAAAGTTTACATTCGGCACGAGGGGAGGGGAGGGGAGGGGGAAGCAACACGGGGTTCTGCTCCGCACCAGAGTTTTACTTTGTTTATTCATTTCGAGCACGTTGGTCCCACTCTTCAGCCAAAAAGGCTCCCGGGGTGGCTTTTAAATCAAACCAACCCTGGAAGGGTAATTCACCCTCCACACAAATCACTTGATTTAGACGACTATCCAGGAGGTCCAGAAGAAACATTATTTACACGCAGTTTTCTTTTCCTGGGGATTCATTATTAGTATTCTCTTCCGCATCTATAGAAGCGGCTACAGAACCGGGGAAATTCTAATCCTGCACAAGTGTAAATCCCTCTGGAGAATTCTGTCTAGACATCGGTTATACAATGCTTAACTTGGTGGAGATTATTTCGGCATTCACATTCCAACCAAATGCACTAGGGTTTGGTTGTAACATTATTTTCCTTTCCTCTTTCCTTCAAAAGAAAGCCTATTTATTTTATTTTATTTTATTTTATTTTATTAAAGCAAAAAGCTGGTACAAAATTGCAATCCGGGGACAGGGAACTTTGTTCTGGGCCGAGGGCCACATGATCTCCTGAATGTTCCAAGGGCCACATGCCAGTGGTGGGCAGAGCCAGGATCAAAAAGGGGCAGAGCAATGTATGCAAATTTCACCATTGTACAGTAGACTAGTTTCTACACATACTCTTCTCCTCCATCTGGTCCAGCAGGAAGCCTTGACAGAAGCTAAAAATGCACTCCAGCCAGACAAAATGCCGGGGAACAGTGAAAAGTGTGGTCTGAGACGTGGGGGGCTGGAGGAGTTCTGAGGGCCAGATAGAGACAATTGGAGGGCCACATTTGGCCCCTTGGGCCTGAGGCTCTCAGCTCCTGCTGTAATCCCTATCGTGATTTCAGTAAAGTTGGGAATTGTTATAGCTACTCAAAACCTGAGGAAGCAAGTTTTTTATATATACAGTGGTACCTCGGGTTACAAACTTACCGGTAATTTGTTCTGGAGATTCGTTCTTAACCCAAAACCGTTCTTAATCTGAGGTGCGCTTTCGCTAATGGGGCCTCCCACTGCCACCGCGGCACGATTTCCATTCTCATCCTGGGGCAAAGTTCACAACCCGAGGTACTACTTCCAGGTTAGCGGAGTTTGTAACCCAAAGTGTTTGTAACCCGAAGCGTTTGTAACCCGAGGTACCACTGTACAAACAAGTTTTTATTTGGTTTATTATTATTATTATTATTATTATTATTATTATTATTATTATGGTTTTTTTGTTAGTTGCTTTCTCTTTCCCAGGGAAACCCAAAGCGACTTCCAAATTAAGTTATTAAATTGCATATACATAGGCGCAAAGGAGCAAAATACATACATACAATAAAGTCATTGTGATTATATTGCACTTTAGTATTTGTCCCTATTCATGCAGTCCTTTTCTTCTAGGAAAAAAAGGTGTCGGAACTGTGTACCCCCAGAAAAAGAGCACTGTGTTTATGCTATATTTATATTTCATAAATTCAATAAGCATTTTCCATTAACTTTAACTTTTTCCCCATTCTTGTCTGCCTTCTCTCACTCTAATCAATTCCATCAGCTTATATACATACATTGTTGCTACCTTCCAAATTTTTGTTAGCCATTCCTTCACTGTCGCTAATGACCTATTTCCCAATTTGTGCGCCATAAGAATGTGGGCAGCTATTAAAATTCCACATTAACTCCTTATGTTCTATGCCCTAATAAAATTATCAGGAGATTCAACGGCAAAGTGTCAGCTGTTATTAATTATATTATCTTTACTACCTCTCCTCCCACCCCACCCCACAAAAAGATTTTAATTACTGCACAGTTCCACCAAATGTGTTCCATATTCACCTGCAAACGTTTACATTGCCATCACAGACAGCATAGATTTTACTCCATCGTTGTGGAGTCATACACCACTTTCTCTAATTGCAAAACAAAAACAAACCATTTCTGTTCTGAAATTGGTCTACCTGTTATTTTTACTCACTGTAAAAATGTACCCAAATGTGATTTCAAAGTAGTCAGAAGAACATATATTTTAGATAGAACCCTCTTCAGATTTTCCTCCTTGTAATTTGTTTGCTCAAAACATTACAGTACTCTCGCCATCTTGTTTCTTCCTATATTTTCTTCTATATATAACTTGTTTATATTGAAACCATTGTGGAACTGATCATTTTTTATTTTTTTGCAATGCCCATTATTTACAATTTCTTTACATGCAATCAGATCATTATCCAACCAGTGTGTGTGTGTGTGTGTGTGTGTGTGTGTGTGTGTGTGTCCAGTAACACCTTAGAGACCACCTAAGTTTGTTCTTGGTATAAGCTTTCGTGTGCATGGAAGTGTGGCAAGCACTAAGGGATGCGGATGGTGCTGTGGCTTAAACCACAGAGCCTAGGACTTGCCGATCAGAAGGTTGGCGGTTCGAATCCCCGCGACGGGGTGAGCTCCCCATTGCTCGGTCCCTGCTCCTGCAGTTTGAAAGCACGTCAAAGTGCAAGTAGATAAATAGGTACCGCTCCGGCGGAAAGGTAAACGCCGTTTCCATGCGCTGCTCTGGTTCGCCAGAAGCAGCTTTGTCATGGTGGCCACATGACCCGGAAGCTGTACGCCGGTTCCCTCGGCCTATAAAGTGAGATGAGCACCGCAACCCCAGAGTTGGCCACGACTGGACCTAATGGTCAGGGGTCCCTTTACCCTTTACCTTTGAGGCGCTACTGGACAATTTTTTAATTTATATATATAGTTCGACTGCGTCAGACCAACACGGTTACTTACCTGAACCATTATCCAACCAATTAGATATTTGGCATCTGGTCAGGGGTGTCAACTTGAATAAAATATTTGGGGGGCCTGATAAGTCCCACCGCACATAATCGAACACAAGATGCTGCGCATACACACCATTTGAATTGCAGTGTCCATCAACTTTGGGGGGGACTTGGCCCCCTCAAATATTTTATTGGAGGGGGGGCAGAAGGATATCGGCACCCTATGCCTCCAGTCTTAAAATCTTTGTTAAAAATAAGACGGGAACAAGGATCTATGAGGTGTCAACATTCTTTTTAAACCACTCCAACCTTCTAGTACAGCCTCTACGCAAGGATTAAACCATAAAACTTCCTCACTATTCTGTGACATTATAGGTCCTCCTAAAAGTATATAACCTGAACACAGATTTTTGGGTTTCCCCCCTCACTCTGCTCTTACAACAGGGCCCTTGTTGCTTTATGTGTCTATTGACCATGAGATAATGCTGGCTTGGATTCAGTGCTGAAAACGTGACAGCTGTAGATTACTTTTTAAAAAATAAAATAAGAAAAGCTGAGAATTCTGCATGTTGAGAGAGGATATGAATGTCCATGCCACGAGCAAATTACAGGAAGCTGTCACGTCACCTATTTTTGTGGGTATCAGTCATTCAAAATGCGGACATGTGCATCTCTCACACGAGAAATGTGCTATGCCCAACACACACACACACACACACATGCAGCACCCAACATTAAGAGATTGATGAATCCCTGCTTTGAAAACTAATGATATGCATAAGCACAGGACGACTTACTCATGCTTCCTAGGTTTCCCACGTATTATTAATGTTCAAAGTTCCTGAAAAGTGTCAGGTGCAGTTTGACATTTCCACACAGTAGCACTTAACAGGGGCGGGGGGGCATATTTCACTTTCTAAATCCCCCCCCCCCAATATTCAAAAGAACTTTACTTTCAGAAACATATAACTGAAAAGAATACATTTACAATCTCCTTTTTTTTGCATTTTAAATTGCTTTATTGAACTTAAAAAAGAGCATAACACAAAATCAAAATTGTCCATAACAAATAGACTTCCAAGAATTATCAAAATCTATTACACATTGTTACAGTCTTCTTCTAGTTCCATTGACTTCCCACCAACTCCATCTAACTTTAAATGTATATTTATCTAGTGCACTATTTGTATCTATTTTAAATAATTGCATAGCCGAGATACTGTACTTTCTTAAAGCTTTTCGGTATATAACAGAAGCTATTCAAAGGCTGCCACAGATTTTATATTGTTGCAATCTTTTATGTAGTTTTTAAATAAACCCCATTTGTTAAAAAATACTTGATCTGCATGGTTTCTTATTCTTCCTGATAGCTTAGCTAATTCTGCGTACTCCATTAATTTTTGTTGCCACTCCAATTTTATATTTTATATATATGTGTGTGTGTGTGTGTCATATATGGTAACAGAACTTGGAAAAGATTTAGAAAGTGGCAATAAAAATTTCACTTTCTAAATCTTTGCCAAGTTCTATTACCATATATAATGCTCGTTTTTTCTCTCAATTTCCATATGATGGCAGCCAACGAACTCTAACAATATCCCAAGTGCCACTATATTTGAAGGCAAGCCCCGAAGACAGGCCAAAGACCTGTCCCGTATATACTTATTTGTTTTAAATATTTTTAAGATGCCCATCTCCCAGACACAAAATGTTCCATCAAATACCAAAGAAAGGAGGGACCAAAAATATGTGAATGTTGGTGCAACTCCCATCAGCCCAAACCACATAGCCAATATCTGGAGGGCACCAGGTTTTGAAAGGTTGTTTTAAGTTTTCCTAGCAGGATGGCACCCCAAACTTTTGATCATTGTAGGCTGTAAATCCTATAATCATTTTTTCTGGGAGCAATCCCCATTGAATTCAATAGGTTGTGCCTAACTAAGCTTTACTCAGAGTAGTCCCATTGAAATTAAAGGGCATGCTTGAGTAGGGCGTGTCAAATTTTTCAACTTTCAAATTCCCAAAAAATGAGGGGTACTAAAAAGTTGTACCGTGGCTCGGTAATTCTAAAGCTATTTTGGTTAAAGCAATATAATTTAGTTTTGCTTCGTAAATAAGATGTGCGTAAAACTGCATAGAAAGCAATGAAAGTGATCACCAAGCTCTTGCAGTTATATTACATATTAACATCATTCCTATTTAATATTATTAATTATTGAATTTATATACTGCCCTATACCCAAAGGTCTCAGGGCGGTTCACAGAACAAGATCAACATAAAAACCACAATATATATAATCAAAATAAAAACAACAACCCAGTAACACACATATTTTATATTACTTGAGAGTTTCAGAAGGCATAATTAAAATTATTTGATTTTCCGAGGGCAGTTTGTTTGCTACTTAATCAAACATAGAGACTTACTAAACTAAATGTTGGCCAATCACAAAAATAATAGCAGCTCTTAATTCCTCGCACCCAAAAACATATTTTTAAGACCCCTCACTGAAGAAATTTGCAAAAAAATTAAGTTCCGCCCCATAAAATGACATGTCCTAATACCTCACTAAATTTCGGTGGGTCTCCTCAGACTAGGACTAGCACGGATACAGCTTCAATCTGCTGCACACTTACTCAGGTAAAGGTAAAGGACCCCTGACAGTCAAGTCCAGTTGCGAACGACTCTGCGGTGCTCATCTCGCTTTACTGGCCGAGGGAGCCAACGTTTGTCCACAGACAGTTTTTCTGGGTCATGTGGCCAGCGTGACTAAGCCACTTCTGGCGAAACCAGAGCAGCACACGGAAAAGCTGTTTACCTTCCCGCCGGAGTGGTACCTATTTATCTACTTGCACTTTGACGTGCTTTTGAACTGCTAGGTTGGCAGGAGCAGGGACCAAGCAACAGGAGCTCACCCCGTCGTGGGGATTCGAACCGCCGACCTTCCAATCGGCAAGCCCTAGGCTCAGTGGTTTAGACCACAGTGCCACCCGCGTCCCTCCACTTACTCAGAAGGAAGTCCAATTGGACCAAGTGGTGCTTTCTTTTGAGCATAAGATCCACCTGCAACCACTTTCTTTTCTGCACCTTCTTAAGGGAGATCCTTTATAGAGGTGGGATAAGAAGTAAGGCACACAATATTCTCTATGCAATCCATGTTTGTGCACGCTTATACAGGGTATGTATATATATATATATGTATGTATGTCTATCTTCTGGAAAGAGCTAAAATTATGCTTCCTGTATATGTCATGCCAGTCAATGTAAAAAAATAATTAAAAATTAAAAAGATTTAGGGACAGGCATTCATTCAGCCCAGTCAATTGTCAAATATGACTGACAGTGTTCTTGAAGATGTGGGATCAGCACATGCATAGCCAGTGTTTAAAAATATACATTTTTCTCAAGTTCAATATTTGTCATCTATGCATTTTGCAGGAGCTACGGTGCCATTGTAAAAGGGTGGCATTAATCAGGCAGTGGCTGCCTACACTGCCTACATTTAAAGCCAATCTTCTGCCAAATAATTCTAGGAAGTGTAGTTTCATATGGCTGCTGGGAATTATAGCTCTTTGTGGGGGGGACTATGGTTCTCAGGATTCCTTGGGGGAAGCTATGCACTTCAAATGTGTGGTGTGTACACAGCCTGCGTAGATTATAGATCATTTGTATTTTTCAAAGCCAGTGACGGCTTGATGAGCAGCCACAACAGTCCACACACACATCTTGGGCTGGCAGCAAGAATCAGAAAGGGCTGTTCCTCACCTCCGAGAAGTTAAAAAGTCTGGCTTGTAACTCAGAACTGTCTCTAATCTTAAACTAAACACACAGGTTGCCAGCGTGGAGAGCTGTTTCGGCACACAGGTATCACAAATGTGAAGAGTGGAGGAATGAACGAAGACACAGAAGCAGAATAGCCTATACTTGGATCCGGCCCACGGTTGGAAAACCTTGTGACCTGCCAGGTACTGCTGGCTTCCAACTCCTACCAGCATAGCCAAAGCTCAGGGATAATGGGAGCTGCAGTGCGACAATATATGGAAGGCCTCAGGCATGGTCTAGAGAGAGGAGATGCCTCACCACTCTTTGAACAGCATCTTCTCCCAGGGTACTCGTTGGACTCTGACGCTGCCTCTCTCTCCTCAGCTACAGCTCTCTCCTCCCATGCATACAGGAGCCCTGGTGGAGCAGACCAAAGGTCCAACTCTTCCTCAGCATCCTGCTTCTCACAGTGGCCAGCTGGTTGCCTCAGGGAACCCCACATGCAGGGCATAAAGGCAGTGGCCCTCTCCCACTGTGCAGCAGGTATTTCAGTGGCACACTAACACTGAATCTGCAACACTAAGACTGAATCTACATCTTGTGGCAACATACTCACAGAATTCATACAAGTCGGAAGGGATCTCAATGTCCAGCCTGCATTTCGATACAGGGAACCCACTACTTCAGCATTCAAAGCATCAATAAATCCCATACAACACACTGCGTGCCAAAGTACTTTATTTCATAATAAGAACATAGGAAAGTGTCTTATACCACATCAGACAATTGATAGGTCTCTCTACCTCAGTATACATGATGCACAGCCAGCATGGTGCCCTCCATAACTTGTTGGAATACAACTCCCATCATCCTTGGCCACTGTCTATGCCAGCTGAGGCTGATGGGAGTTGTAGTCCAACATCACCTGGAGGAAACCATGCTGGCTAACTCTGGTCTGCCGTGAGGGGCTGAGTCTGTCCAGGGTTTCTGACAGGGTTTCAGTCCCAGTCCTACCTGGAGAAATCAAGGGCTGAACCTGAGACCTTCTGCATGCAAAGCAGATGTTCCATCACTGAGCTAGGCGCCCTTCCCCCAGTCTGTCTGCAACCCGGTTGCCCATCAATTTCATAAGATGGTCCCAATACCACACAGGTTGTTTGTTATACATGCAACTGGCCCGTGGCTTTCTCATAATATTACAGGAGCTTTCACTGTGCAACACAAGAAGATCGCTCCTAGCTGTGACCACAGCATGCTCCTTGTACAGGGACCCCATTTTCTCCTTCCTTCCTTCCTTCCTTCCTTCGTTTCCCAGAAGAGCTGCAGGGTGGCGGCAAAAGTGTTACAGCTAAAGAGGACATAAATGTTTTCTGAGGTTGTGCAAGAAGCCCAGCAAGTGGGGCTGGGGAGGGAGGGAGGGAGGGAGGGAGAAGAAAGGGGGTGGGGAGACAGTGTCCAGTGAACAAGAACAGGTCTCTCTCCTGCACAAGGGGATCCTGGCTTCCAATAATAGAAGACAGAACTAGACATGAGGCAATGCATAAGAAAACAGCTGGTTTGGTTCTGCATTTTCTAGTCTCCAGCAGTGGAAATCTTAATTTCACAAGAAAAGAACACTCTCAGCTTCCTCCCAGCCCCAGGTCGCTTGTCAGCAGGTCCAGAGTTTGCCTTATAAATCACAGCACACTCTTAAGCTTTACATTTCTTCCAGGGGAACCTGACTCTAGTTATGTTCAGTTCTAAAAAGGGATGTTGTCCAGAGGTGGCCCATCGGGACCAGACCCTGGCGGGGTGTATCCAGTGCAAGTCCTACTTTGAGCAGAGCCACTGGAATTAATAGACGTGACGAACTTTGGTCCATTAATGGCACCCTCGCTTGGTGACAGAGCATGTGCTTTGCATGCAGAAGGTCCCAGGTTCAATCCCCAGGCATCTCCAGGTAGGGCTGGGAGGGCTTCCTGCCTGAAACCTTGTAGAGCCACTGCCAGTCAGTGTAGACAATACTAAACTAGATGGACCAGGTGTCTGAATCAGTAAAAGGAAGCTTCCTACGTTAATTTCAGTGGGTCTGCTCTGAAAAGAACTTAGCTGAATACCATTCCCCATGGTCATACTCTGCTAAGCTACTCAAACCCAATTTACAGAAATTAATGGGCATTAACTGAGTCATTTTTTTCTTTGTTTTCTGTTATTATTATATTTTGACAAAGTAATAATCATAAATAAATAAGAATAAAAATGTGCACCCCACCACGAGACCATTCTATTATAACTATCCAACCTCCCAAAATTTCAATACCTCTTGTGATGGTTTGACCCCTTTCCATTTTAACAGTACAAATTCTACAAAAACCTTCCATATCTCTTCAAAATCATTTCTCCTACATATTCCCCATCTTACCTTAATGGTACATGTTAATTTATTGTTAATAGCTATATCCCACACCTCTTTATACCATCTTCCATTTTATATTCTGCTTGCCCCTTCCACTTCCTGAATAGACCTTAGCTGAATACCACCCCCACAGTCATACCCAGCTAAGTTTTACTCAACCCCAATTGACAGAAATTAAGGGGCATTAACTTAGTCATGTTCATTCATTTCAGGGAGTCAACTCTGCCCAAAACTTGGTTGTATACCACTCTGGGTCTCTTTTAATCTCTGGCCCTTCCCTTCTTTAAAACTTTTTAAAAACTTTACCTGCCGAATGGCTGCTGCCACCCACCATCTTAATTCACCCAGAGGGATCTATGCTTATAAATCAGCACCAGCAATTTTTGCCCTGTACCTAGCATGGCCTCTGATCTAAAGGCTCAAGAATGGGAAAGCAGATGTGGAAGGGGAGAATGCTTTGCATCCCAACCAACTCCGGCCACGAATTTCCATGCATTTTATCCTCAGTCTGGAACATGCTTGTCAGTTTCGGGTCACATGTCTCGGTAAAGCAGCGCATATTAATTTCCACTGAGCGGGATTAAGCAGCTTAACTCATTACAGCTCATTTAGTGAGGCTTAATGCATTTTTA
This sequence comes from Podarcis filfolensis, assembly GCF_964270895.1. Taxonomy (NCBI): domain Eukaryota; kingdom Metazoa; phylum Chordata; class Lepidosauria; order Squamata; family Lacertidae; genus Podarcis; species Podarcis filfolensis. The sequence continues at coordinate 68,869,243 of NC_139611.1, read as the reverse complement.
AAAATTATTTAGCTTTTAAATAACGATAATAATAAAGGTGCTCCGTTCTATTGGCCTTAATCTGCGACAGAACGTCACACACACCAGGCTGCTGCCACCCGGCCTTAAACATATTAATCAGCTAGCACATCCCTTTGATTTTAATAGAATTTTTTTATTTCTAAGAAAACATGCTTAGGACCACCACAATTTTCGAAATAAATAAATACACAACTTGAACAAAGACAGGATTTGTCTGTCCCCTCTCAGCTTGGGAAATGGAGCAGTTCTCTCACTGTGCCATCTTTTTAAAACGGTGACAAGAGCACCATCACAAAAGGATCTTTTGCTGTTCTCAAGCACCATAACAACTTTTTGACATTTCTTCGAATTCTCTCTGCCTCTGAAGTTGGAGGCCCCCTGTGGCCACTGCCTGACCCCATCAACGTTCACGAAAATTGCCCAGTTCCTTTTCATACGTCATCCACAACAGCACCACAACTAGCCTTAAGAGAAAGAGAGGAAGTTGCACCAACCGTGCCTCCTAATCTACGTGCTTCTTGTCTGTGGTACTAAACTCCACATTCGCCAAGCCTTAGATAGGCTACACACTTGCCATTCCATCTCCACCAACGAGGGGGAAGGTCATAATATTTGATGAGTTTGCTGTGACATTTTGATAAGTTGCTTCTTGCCGAAATGGGCAAACCCTTTTGAATATTATTCTATAGGAAAGCAACACAGAAATAATTCGAAAACATAAATGACCCCTGCACTGATTTCCCTTCTAATTATCCCAAAGCAAGCAGGCCTCCAGGCACTGCTGAACTACACTTCCCATCACCTGCAACCATTGCCTATGGGAGCCAGAGTGCAGTAACTTCTGGATACCTTCAAGTTCCTCATCGCTTCTGTAAAAATCACTAGGAAGTTAACCATTGAACTTAGTGGGACTTGCTGCTGAGTAAGCACACATAGGTTGTGTCTCTAAGACACTCCCCTTCATACCCAGACACACTTTAAAAAATAAAATAGGGGTGTTGATCAAGCAGAAAGCAGACCTTACTGGGTCCACACAAACCAAACCTATTTAATCCTGGCCTCGCGTCAAGGCTGGGTAGACAAAAGAAAAGAAGCAGGGGCAGCCTCCCCCTTCCCTCCGCCCCACAAATCTGGCCCAAATAAATCCCGATCCAGGACACGGATGACAACACACACACACGGATGCTCCGTACCACAGCCCCCAACAGAGACTTTGCATCACATTCAAGATGACCACCCTCCTTCCCCCGGCTGCAATTCCTGTCCCAGAGGCCGTGGCTCTCTTCGCCTGCTTTCGAGGGCTGGCGCTTGGCCTTCGCCTGGCAGAAGCTCAAGAGAAACAAGCCCTCTCGGGACGAACAGGGCACACGGGGCAGCCGTTTCTGCAGCCAGCTTTAAAAAGAAAAGTCGAGTCCCGGTGGCGCATTCAAGGGGAGTGAGTGACCTCATCGGAGAGGAGACGCGCCCGAGTGTTACGGCAACCGGCCCCCGTCGGGGACGCGGGGCTGCCTCCCCGATCCCTCCGGAGCCGCCACTCCTCCCTCTTTCCCAGCTGACCAGAGTTGATAAGGGAGAAGCACAGCCCATCAGCGCCACCCCCTTCCCCAGCATCTGCTTACCGAGACTTTGCCGCTGCTTCTGCCACTGCCGTCGGATCCCCTCTCCTTGCAGCCGCGTTCTTGCCCATGCCTGCTCTCCGGCTAAGTGAGGAACCCTGAGACGCCGGCGGAGGGGGTGGGGGGGGAGAGAAATTTCCCTCCGGCGAGCCTCGGCAGAAAAGGGTTATTTTAAAGCTCCTTATTTGGGCAGTGATGTCAAGGGAAGTTGTTCAGGCAGCACCACCCACTTTCCTCTCGCGCGCGTCCCTTCCAGTTTTTTCCTCCTCCTCCTTCGCCCTATTCACTACACATTTGTTTCTTGTGGTCCGGCAGCGGCTTTCGCTACGGAAAAAAAGGACTCCTTCGATCAGCCCTTGTTGTCCAGTTCTCCTTTATTCACCCCAACAGCAACGGTACCCCAAAATAAAAAGGAGTGGAAGTGTCCTTTTTTCCCCCTGTGGTGGTTTGTTTACGCGCAGCAGGTGAGCGAAACGAGGGATGCCGCCGGGGTAAGGCGACTCCAGGAATGAATGAAAAGCAGCAAATCCGTGTTTTGCAGCCAGATGGTCCCAGGCAGGTTTACTCGGAAGCAAGACGCGTTGTGTCAAATGGGGCTTTCTCCCAAGGAGGGGTGCACAGAATTGAAGCTTATGCACAGAGAGGGAGGCGTGGGGATTCTCTTTCACACACAGTCTCTACAAGAGGGAGAACGCCTGTGAGGCAGGCAGCCCATCTGAGAGAAGGGGGTTACTCTGCACATGCTCCGAGTAGGCGGAGCACAAGATCCTGTGGGGAGACACACGCGCGCACCCATGAAATGTGTCACAGTCACCGTGAGAGGGAGGGGGGGTGGTGAGGATGCGAGGAGGCGGCACGATTTTCATTATTATTTTTACATGGGCGAAGGCCAAATAGAGAGAACCAGCACTTCTTGGCGGATTCGAGCTGGGAGCCACATAGGAAGCACGAGTTGACAGCTTCTCACAGACAGACACCGCGCGCTCCAGAGACGGGCTGATGGCCCGGGGAGACGCGTGGTGTTGATTGTCGGGCGTGAACGCGGTTCACCCCGGGTTACCTCTTTAAAGGAGCAGGAGGAAGGGAACACTGAACACACACACATATACACCCGGGGGCAGTTTGGCAAGGAGGATCCGACGACGGAGCGTCCCCAAGGCAGGACAGTCACGGCCGATCGCGGCGGTGCCAGCTCGCGCCTCGCTCGGGACGACGCCTGCCTGGGCTTCCCCGGTCCGCATCGTCTGAGTCAGCTCCGGCCACAGCTGAGCACCCGCCTCCTGGAGCCGCCCCTAGGCCGGCCGGTCTCCTGCTTGGCTCTCCTGCGCAGAGCCTCCGACGGCGGTCTGGGCGCACCTGAAACGCCCGCCGACCGGGTTTGCTGATCTGCCGTCTGCCCCGGCCTAGCCGCTTCCCAAAGCGCCCCATTCATCACTCTGGGGCACCGGCGGCTCCCCCGCCTCCATTGCTCAGCGCCAGCCCTCGCCGGCTTGACAAAAGTGAATTCAGCTCCGGCCTGGGCCCATTGAGTAAGCGCCGCCCACGGCTTCTCCCCCGCAGCGAGGAGATGAAAGGCGTTCTTGAGTCATTTCCCCCTCCCGGCATGACTAACACCCTCCCTCAATGAGGAAACCAGATGAAGCTATTTAAAACACGCTCGCACACAAAGGCCTCTCAAGGGTGCAGGGATTTCAGTGCATGTGCGTCCGCACCATCCAGCATGCATGCGCTGCTCGCCAAGGGCCGTGGGGGGGGGGGTAGGTTAAGCGGTGAGTGGCCTAAGGTCGCCTAGAGAGCCCTATGGTTCGGTGAGGGATCTGAGCACAGCTTTCCCTTCTACTCTGAACAAGAAACAACACCCCAATAGCTGAATAAAGGTAAAGGGACCCCTGACAATTGGGTCCAGTCATGACCGACTCTGGGGTTGCGGCGCTCATCTCGCTTTATTGGCCGAGGGAGCCGGCGTACAGCTTCCGGGTCATGTGGCCAGCATGTCTAAGCCGCTTCTGGCGAACCAGAGCAGCGCACGGAACCGCCATTTACCTTCCTGATGGAGTGGTACCTATTTATCTACTTGCACTTTGATGTGCTTTCAAACTGCTAGGCTGGCAGGAGCAGGGACCGAGCAACAGGAGCTCACCCTTTTGTGGGGATTCGAACCGCCAACCTTCTGATCAGCAAGTCCTAGGCTCTGTGGTTTAACTCACAGTGCCACCTGCGTCCCTGATAGCTGAATAGTATGGTGTTAAAAATCTGACCTAGGAACGGGGAGAGGCAGGTTCAAAATCCCCACTCAGCTAGAAACCTCAGGCCGTCCCTGTTCCTCACAATAACACCTTGCAGGGGTGTTGCAAGGACAAAGCAAGGTGGAATAATCTGCAGCTACTTTCAACTTGAAGTGAGAGCTGGACCATAAAGAAGGCTGATCGCCGAAGAATTGATGCTTTTGAATTATGGTGCTGGAGGAGACTCTTGAGAGTCCCATGGACTGCAAGAAAATCAAACGCATCCATTTTTAAGGAAATTAGCCCTGAGTGCTCACTGGAAGGACAGATCGTGAAGCTGAGGCTCCAATACTTTTGCCACCTCATGAGAAGAGAAGACTCCCTAGAAAAGACCCTGATGTTGGGAAAGATGGAGGGCACAAGGAGAAGGGGACGACAGAGGATGAGATGGCTGGACAGTGTTCTCGAAGCTACAAACATGAGTCTGACCAAACTGCGGGAGGCAGTGGAGGACAGGAGTGCCTGGCATGCTCTGGTCCATGGGGTCACGAAAAGTCGGACATGATTAAACAACTAAACAACAACAACTTTCAACTTGATGCGGAGTGTGGGGTTCAATTTAAAAATAAATACAAGGGAGGGGCAGAAACAGGTGGGAAACCTGTGGCCAGCCAGAGGAGGTCACACTACAACTCCCATCACCCTTGGCTATTGGCCACATGGGGCTCATGGCAACTGGTGTCCAACATCTGAAGGGATACACTTTCTCAATCCCTGGGCTAAAACTTACTGCCACCTTAGGATCCAGAAACCATGCATTCCTAACCCACTCATTCCTAACCCACTTACCTGAGGGGGAAACACTCTGTACATGCTCAAAGTTACATTTTAATTGTTATGGGCGGGTTTTGTTGCTTTCCCTGCACCTGAAGTGATTCTTCAGGCCCAGAGCAGACCTCAGGAGTCACATAATAAAGGCATGATGTCCAGAGGGATTGTAATGCCTCCCTGTCGAACTCGTACGGATCACAATATCCATTGCAAGGATTACCAGAAAATAATAGCCTCGTTCGGGCAATTAAGGAGCATGTGAGAGCAGGAAGATCTGTAGGCTGCTTCTAAGCACGCTCCCTAAATATATTCAAAAGCTGCCTGTGGTCAGGAACCCTGTTTGAGTGTCCAGGGTGTGTCCCCCCCTCATTTTGGAAATGCTACACAGGAATAACACAGTTCCCTCTAGACTAATGTGGATCACACCTTGGCTCGGGAGTGTTGCACAAGTTTCTGCTTGCCCCTTTGCATGCTCAAACTTAAAATGCCTGAAGGCGTCTATGGTCTTTTTGGTTCCATTTGTTGCAATTTTTTGAGGAGGTTATTCCTGGCTTCTCCTCAGCTTAAACCTCTGGCTCTACTGCAAGGTTCACCAGCCTTTTTGGATCAGTAGGCATATTGTGATTTTTGAGAGGGTGCTGGAGGCTCCAGCCACAAAGCAGGTGTGTGGCATAATGCAAAATGGCTGTTAGGGTGCAGAGAGATGGCATAATGCAGAATCAGAGTGACAGTCCCCTGCAACAACCTTATGCTTACTGTGAGAAATCTGCTGTGTCCTGCTGGTGAAGATCACACACAGTGATTTTCTGGTGGTTTTACACAGACACACACAGAGATGGAGTTGCTGTCCAATAGCAACAGGGAAATGCACAAGATGACCACACCATATTTACTCTCATTTCACAGAAAACAACTGCATATTTTGTGCCAAAGCTTTCTTAGGTGGGCTAGAAACTTAATTAAAAAGAAAAGAAAAAAAGCTCAGGATATGTGGAATCTGCCCAGGGGAGCCCCTAAAAGTCTTCATGGGTGCCCGGGCAATCACAGGCTCTGACTTTTTGACACCTGCTCTAAAGGAAGGGCTGTAGCTCAACGGAAGAACATCTGTTTTGCCTGTAGAACATCCTAGGTTCCAGCACCAACTTCTCTTGATAGAGCTGGGAATGTCCCCATGGAGAAGCCATGCCAGTCAGTGAAGATGCTCCTAAGCTAGAGGAACCAATGATCTGACTCAGTATAAGGCCACTTTCTATGGTCCTTGCCTCTGACGCCTGCTTACTTGCTTGCTCTTGGTTCCTAGTTCCTGATTTATCTTGGACAGTTATCCATGGCCCATCTCTGACAACACAAAGTTGCCAGTTTTTCCTGTCAGAGCTTTAACATTTGGGACCTAAGGTATTTTGGGGAAAGCCTGATTCTGGCTAACACACGTGTGTGCTAAGAACGTCTGTTGTTAGGCATCTCCTTGTTCCAGGCATCTTTGTCTTCAGAACACAGAGATTCCCGACAGCAAATTGCAGGGCCTTCTCCAGCATGGCCCCTTTCACTTGAAATTTCCTGTGAAGGAAAAGCCTATGAACCCCTTCTCTACAGGACATTGGGAACTTCTGTGACATTTCCCTATTCCTGACTGAAAGGCAGGGAATATTATAGCAAAAGTAGGAAACCTGTGGCCCTCCAGGTGCCATTGGGACTCCCAACTTCCGTTGGTGCCAGCCTACATGAACAATGGTCAGGGATGATGAGAGCAGCAGCCCAGGAACCCCTGGAAAGCCAAAGTTTCCCCTTCCCTGGTGTTTTACAGATAGGCAAATTGATTGTTTTTATGGTGTTAGGTAACTGAAAGGCAGTTATCAATAAAGGCAGGAGAGACAGTCGCTAGATCTAACTTTTAAAGAAAGGCTCCGTCTTGGAAAACTGTCCCAATGTTTGCTTAGATGCAACCCTCAGCCTAGTCTTGCCATTTCAAGCCAGTCTTTGCCAGAGGCGGAAGGAGTTTGCCTCAAACTTGGAAAGTGCATGTTTACTTAGCAATAGAAAGTTGCCTCAAGCTTGGGACAATTGTTTGCTTTGTGGGGGCCTGGTATGCGCACTCAGCCCCCGCTGCAAACCATACACTCTTTTTTAATGACTCAGCAGGGCACACACCGTTAAGTTGCTCTCCGCAACTGGCATGAAATTTTGGGTGCCCTTTTTTAAAGTTCCCAAAAACAGAGCCACATTTTCAATTGGAACAAAATCCACCCATCAGCCAGAATTTATGTTGCACTTTTCAAACTATTTTTATTTGTTAAACTTATATGCCACCCTTCGTCAAGAGATCCCAGGGTGGTTCACAGAGTTTGGGGAACCCTTGTCTACACCCACTGACCGTCATTTTCCAGAGTTTCAGACAGGGATCTCTCACAGCCCTACCTGGAGGTGCAGGTAGGGACTAGATGTGGGATATTTTGCATGCAGTACTACAGAGCTACTGCCCTTCCCAGAAGGAAAAGGAGGGTGCCTAAAACTTTTGGAGATCGCCAGGCTGGGGAAGGCTGATCTACACTGTTAACCAGCAGCTCCCTAGGGTTTCAGACACCCGGTCCTTACCTGGAGATGTCAGGGAATAAACTTGCCTGCTCAGCAGATGCTCCACCACTGAGCTACTGCTATTCAGGAATTATTTGGGCTAATGTCACCAGGCCAGTTGATTTGTCAGCACAGCATGATGCTCTCCTGACCAAGTTTGCAAAAGAAAAAAAGAAAAGGAGAGGCTGCAATTGCAGTTGGTTTGGAGGTGTTCCGAAACAAGGGCATCGCTTGTGGGCTGTGGAATGCCTGGCAAACGCTAGAGCGCTGGGAGGGATGGCAAAAAGCCTTGGGAAGTCTTCACACCCGATCTCACGGGACTTTTGCCAGCACAAAAACATGTTTCTAAGCTTGTACAGCCCAGTCCTCCAGGGCTATATCGATGCCTGATCATGACGAGCAGCTGCTTCGGATGAGTGTACCATTTAAACAAATATCAGAGGGCTTCTTTCTTTTAGTCTGTGCGAAGACCTGGCAGAGCAGCGTCTCCACTATGCTGGCATAAAGCTGGCATTGAGGGGCAAAGTGGGAAATTCGCCATCAGCACTTAATTTCTAAAATGGAACATGCTGGCGTTCTTTCCTGGAGCCTTTTATTAGCCTGGCAGCAGATATTCCCCCAACAACAAATGGGTGGCAGACAGTCGTGGTTGCCCAGAGGTTAAAACAAGACACGTTTTATACATTACAGATATTTCCCGCCTTCCCTACAAGGAGCTCATTAAAGCTTACATGACTCTTCCCCCACTCCTGCCCTTTTATTCTCACAACAATCCTGCTAGGTTGGGCTGTGAGATGGTGAGTGGTCACCCAGGGAACTTCATGGCTGAGAAGGGATCTGTGCCTTAGTCTTCCCAGTCCTAGTCCAGTGCTCTAACTGCTATAACCACACCAGCTCTGAATTTTGAACACAATGACATTTGGTTGCAGAGCTGCTACATTTCTATACTCATTAAGTCCAAAGTTTTTTTGGGTGATGTGCAAAACATAAAATAGAAGAATGGTACAATAAGCCATCGTGCAAAATGCAAAACAAATCCTAATTATAACAGCCACAGAACAAAACCAAAGTAATGGGGAGGGAGGAAATAAAAGATAATAGAATCATAGAATTGAGTTGGAAGGGACACTGACGATCATCATAGGTAGGCAAACTAAGGCCCAGGGTCCGGATCCGGCCCAATCACCTTCTAAATCAGCCTGTGGACGGTCCGAAACTTAGCGTGTTTTTACATGAGTAGAATGTGTCTTTTTATTTAAAATGCATCTCTGGGTTATTTGTGGGGCATAGGAATTCATTCATTTCCCCCCAAAAAATATAGTCCGGCCCCCCACAAGGTCTGAGGGACAGTGGACCGGCCCCCTGCTGAAAAAGTTTGCTGACCCCTGATTCTAATCCAATTCCCTGCAGTGCAGGAATATCCAGCTGTCCCATACGGGGATCAAACCTGCAACCTTAGCATTACCAGCACTGTACTCCAATCAACTGAGCTATCCAGGCCGATGTTCTCTACTTCTTTAAATATTTCAAATCTTGCCCTACTTTCCAAAAGGTAAGGCTTTGATCCGAAGGAACACACAACCCAAAAGACGTAAAGGTCTGCATTTGCCACCCCTGACACACAATCAAACTTGTTTTGACACTGGAGAGTATTTCCATAGCAATGATCATAATGCATGCGGCTTTCTCGTGTTCAAAAAGGCAAATACAAAACTGATGCGTGGACGCTAGGTCTGCTTTTCAAAAATCTAGGGTTTGAGCTGGAACTCAAGGGGATGAAGCAACTCCCCTATGAAGAATGGTTCAAGCATTTGGAATTTTTTTGTTTTAGTGGAGGAAAGGTGAGTCAGAGGCAACAAGATAGAGAAGCTCATAGAAGTATGCATGGCATAGAGAACATGGAGAGAGGAAAGTTTTCCCCTTGCTCTTATAACACAAGAACTCCTGGATGATGCAGGACAGATAAAAGTATTTCTTCACATGGTGCGCTGTTAAACTATGGAACGAGCTTCCACAGGAGGCAGTAATAGCCCTCAAGCCTTAAAAGAGGATTAAACAAATTCATGGATAAGAGGAAAAACAAAAAATTTTTTTTTCTTCCAGTAGCACCTTAAAGACCAACTAAGTTAGTTCTTGGTATGAGCTTTCGTGTGCATGCACACTTCTTCAGATACCATGGATAAGAGGGTGATGGGTGGCTACTAGCCAGGAGCGCTCTTCTCTCTACAGTTGGAGGCAGTAATGCTTCTGAATAGCAGTTGTTAGAAATCACAGGAGGAGAGTGTGCTCTTGTGGGTTTCCCACAAGCATCTGGGTGGCCACTGTGAGAACACGATGCTGGACTAGATGGGCCCAGTGGGGGGGAGGGTAGTTGCCCTGGGCGCAAAATTTCAACACCTGCTGCTGCCTCAATACAACTGTGCACTTCCGTCACTGAGCTCTGTTGAAAAAGGCGAACCAGGAAGTGACCTCTACAGACAATGGAACGACTCTTCTTTTCTTATCTCTGTTGCTGCGATCTCCTGGGTAACGTGGATGCAGTTAGGCAGTTGAATGTGCATGCATACTCTGTCTGTTTCCCTCCCACCCTCTGTGTGGCCCTGGGCACTGGCAACTCACGCTACGCCACTGGATGAGCCACTGGCCTGATCCAACATTTAAAAATGTTTTTATGACACCTGTACCCAAACCTCACAATACTGAATGTTCAGCTTGGAATCTGGGTGGGGCAGGCTGTTCAGGGGTGCAGTGCATTCCTCCAAACCACTGTCCCAGAATTACTCAGTGAATTTCATGGCCAAGCAGGGATTTAAACCCTAGTCTCCCAGGTCCCCAACACTGAAACCACTACCCCAAACTGGCCCTTATTCTTTGGACCAAGTCCTGTACCAGCTTTATACTGAGAATCTTCTGTAATCTGATATCGTTCTCTTGCAAGCAAGCACCACATTCATGCGCGGCCATCAGCACATCGGTCGGGCTCATTAAGAAAAGCTGGGTCAACTCCTACACCCGCCCCACTGCTACAGCTGACCCCAGAGAATACTTTTCTCTCTAATGCAATGCTTTCCCAGCGTCCCTGGAGATGTATTCATGCAGAGAATATTTCTGTGAACGAGCATCTCCATGGATACATACAACCTTGTGCTCGTGGTGGCACATTTTTCAGCAATCACAAGGTTCTGCTCCTAGGAAGTTAAGAAGGAGCCAGCACGCAAACCCTCAGCATGGGTGGATGTCCCTAAGGGGACATGCTGCCTGCATTCGGAATCAGATCTGGCTGGGAAGCAGGCAGGAGAAAGGGGCTACTGGAAAGCAGGAGGCCTGCCTGGAGCAGGAAGTAAAGAGCCTTGAAAATAACATTCCTCGCAGCCAGCGGAGACCTCCGTCATGCTGCTCACACCTCGGGATCAATGAGAGCACTGTGCTGCTTATGGAAGCAAAAGAACCCCACCCACTAGGTCCACAACTCTCAGGAACATATTGACCGTTGCGGATTCAGCAGCAGCTGGTGACAGGGAGTTACAGTTTGGCCCGAGCATCCAATTCCAACTGTTTCTTCATTGCTCACGTGCCACAGTGTTCACAGGCTGTAATTGCAGCAGGGAAGCCCATATCCCCATCTTTAGAGGTGGAGAGCAGATACTCTGCAGGGAAACGGCAGCGGGGGAGGGGGGGGGAGTTGTTGACTCTGAGCTCCCAGCCGAAATGAGACAGGGTTTCCAGCAGAGCCCATGTCGCATCACCACCCAAGCTTGGGCTTAATTAGGAACACTAACTTAATCAGTATGATATTGTACTTAATTAGAAATAGAGCAGAACATTCCATCTTGAGCTTCGGAATGGAATCGAAAGAAGCCCAAAGGGTGCTTGGAACCTATCTGCAAGTGTGTGTTTGCAGGGAGACACAAGACAGACTTTCTCCAGGAGTGCAGTACACTTCAGATTATGGATTTTCAGATTTTGAATGCTCCCATACATCAAAAGCTCCTTGCACGTATAGAGCTAGCACATCAGGGAGAAAGGTGCATTAGAACCTTTCCCCAGGTATTTATGAGTGATTGCTTGACTGTTAGCGTTCCCCCAAAGAGCTCAAGCAGGCATGCACAGTTCACCCCATTCACTATTCCATTCTCACAACAACCCTGTGAGGTCAGTTAGGCTGAGGGACTGTGACTGACCCAAGGCCACCCAGTGAGCTTTATGGTTGAGTGGGGATTCAAATCTCTGGTCTCCCAGGTCCAACACTAGAGTTCTCTCCCTCTTTCCCTCTCTCCCTCTCTCCCTCTCTCTCTCTCTCTCACACACACACACTCAAAGGTTGGCACACACACTTAAAAATGTGGTCCTGCATCATTGTCTGAAGGAGTTGATAAAGTTCTGTTAGGACTCTATCGTGCATTTTTGCTGAGCTTCACTTGGACTTGTCTGTCTGTCTGTCTGTCTTTTATATAATACTTGTAAAGCACCTATAATTTGATGAAGATGATACATGCTCTACAAATATTAAAAGATAAGCTACTCCCTGCTGGCAGACTCACCATCAAACAGACATGACACAAAAGGAAAAGGAAATGCAGAGGGAAGAGGAAAAGCAGACATTCAAGCAGCCGCTCCTTCGCTAGCCGATCAGCTTGGTCATCTCCCTGTTACCAGGATAGTCCTCCAGAGAGGGCAGGGGGCCGTTGGTGCCCTGACACAAGAAAGAATCTAGACCACACCTCTCTTTATCTCTGCAGTCCCGGGGGAACTAGCAGTAAGAGCAGTGTGTCCTTTCTTGCAAGACATGAAATGTATACCAGGCAGTGGAATTTTTAAATTGAATACTGAGGGTGGGGAAATGATTTTCATCAGGACCACAACATCCCTTCACTCTCAGTATGGCAATTATTACCCTTATTTTTTAAAAAAGCAAGCAGTCCTCAAGCACGGTGGGGTCCTGATGAAAATCACCCAGCCAATGCTCAGTATTTATTTATTTAAACTGCTGGGACACTTTACATTTAAGGTAACATGGAGTTAGGCCCTGGTTGGTATGAGCTCTCAGGTCATATCTATGCTTTAGCCAATAAATGAGTAGATAAAAACTACTTTGCACGAGTCTTGACGGTTCAACCTCAAACTGCATTTCCTGGCATTGTGACTGCATTGTTGCATCGTTCTGATGGCCTGTGGCTGGCTTCAGCAACAAATACTTCTTATCTATTAATAATAAATAATAGCACTTAGGCTACAATCCTAAACACACTTTGCAAGTGCCACTGAAGTCGGGCGGGGGGGGGGAAGGGTAATTCTGAGAAAACCTGCACAGGGCCAGCCCTAAAAGTATGAATGTATCACTTGTTCTAATTGGCCAAAGCGCATCACATTAAAACGGATGGCACTTGGCTAACCGATAGAGACTACTACAATCCTTACCCATGAAAGCACTGAGTTTGGTCATCTGGAATTTTGGAGCACATTGTCAGCAATATGCTGATGACACACAGCTCTGCTTCTCCTTTACATCTGCAGGTCTGGCAGAGGATGTGCTGGACCTTTGTCCTGCCTCAGTAATGGACTGACTTGAGAGCCAATAAACTGAGGCTCAGTCCAGATAAGACCGAGGCACTGTTAGCTCCCAGTACATTTCTGAGCACAATTCAAAGTGTTGGTGCTGACCTTTAAAGCCCTAAACGGCCTCGGCCCAATATCCCTGAAGGAGCATCTCCACCCCCCTTGTTCTGCCTGGACACTGAGGCCCAGCTCTGAGGACCTTCTGGCGGTTCCCTCACTGTGAGAAGTGAAGTTACAGGGAACCAGGCAGAGGGCCTTCTTGGTAGTGGCACCCACCGTGGGGAACGCCCTCCCATCAGATGTCAAAGAAATAAACAACTATATGACATTTAGAAGACATCTGAAGGCAGCCCTGTTTAGGGAAGTTTTTACTGACTGATGTTTTAATGTATTTTTAATCTTTTGTTGGAAGCCGCCCAGAGCGGCTGGGGAAACCCAGCCAGATGGGTGGGGTAGAAATAATAAGTTGTTGGGGCCACTAGGTGGCGCATCGGAAGATGGCTGACAATAACATCTCTCCGACCCACACAAGGTAATTTGGAGGCTATGATGGGGGTAATTAGCCTCCTTAACCCCCCCAGGATTGTGGGGGGGGGCGGCCCTTGCCTGCTGTGCCCTATACCACCCCCGAATTTATGGGGGTGGGGGCACTAGGCACAAAGCCCTCCTGTGGGATTCCGGCACTCCTGGACGCCGTCCCTGATTCGCGCCGCTAGTTGCAAGCATCTTCAAAAGAAACAATTTGGACAAGATAAATTGCACATGCTTCAAGGAAAAAGGGGAGTAAAGACTGCTGACAGAAGAGATCTCTGATAACAAGACAAGAATAAAATATGAGAAGATACGTCAAGATATGGTATGACTGAGGGGGGAGGGGGGAAAAAACCTGCCTTCCTTTTTCTTATGTGATTTAACAAGAATCCCCTCCCCTAATGAGTCAGAAACTAAGGACTTAAGCTGTGGATTTAAGGCTGGGTGGAGATAAACTTTCGAACCAAAGCAATGTTTCAAGATGAAGCTGGAAAGCTAAGAGTTTTGGAATGACGCAGTTAAAAATGCCGTCGCCATTTTGGGAGGCATTGTTGGAGCTCTTGGGTCTGGGAGGAGAAAGAGAGAAATAGAGTCGTTTACATATCGTGGATCAACTTCTCGGTGGGACTTAAGAGCGACAAATGCCAAATTTATGATGGAAAGAGCAATGTTATCTACGAAGGAGATATATGGAAACCATCTGGACTTAGTGGAGGAATGGGAAATCCACACAGGATTAAGGATTATTATTTTGCTTATCAGCTTAAGGAGACTAACAGAAGAGATCGTAAAGGAAAAATAGAAATTATATGAACAAGATATGATGTGGAAACACCAAGATAAGACTGGATAGAATTATGAATTTTGCTTGGACTGATTGGGACTGATTTGGACATTAACGCAGTAATAAGAAGATGATCTGAATCCCCCTTTGGATCTTGAAGTATGGGTTCCCCCAACAAAATTTAAAAATTTGGCTTTGTAATTTGGAATTTATGTGATGTGATTTAATTTGATGTGATTGGCCAGTTAATAAAAATTATTTTTTTAAAAAAGAAATAAGTTGTTGTTGTTGTTGTTGTTGTTGTTGTTGTAGTAGTTCCCTACACCAGATGTCTGGGAGGCTGCCTGCTTTTGTTGGGGTTACACTCCCTCTGGTATTTCCAGATCCATTGCTATCATTTGAGGCTCAGGTGGCCTCAGTGGCACAGAGTGCCCTCCATCAGCTTTGGCTGGTGGCTCAACTGCGCCCCTAACTGGGCAGGGATTGCCTAACCTCTGTCATTTATTGCTCTGGTAACCTCTAAGGTTGGGTTACTGCAAAATGTTATACCTGGGGAACCTCTGAAGACAAAAATCAATGCTCCTCTGCATGACCTGTTTATTGAGCGTTCATCCCTGATTTGCTTGCACAAAGCTTATGCTACGTCTGGTTTTTATCATTAAGCATTCCTCCCGATTTGCTTGCAGGAGGTTTCACATGTCTTCCCATTAATCATTCGTTCACCCCACACTTTTCAACGCATTTCACCATCACTTTCCTAACTGCTTAAAGTCTGCTGCTGCTGCTGCTGCTGTTTTTTAAGTGGATTTGTTATGCTAAGGCAGCAAAGCCTTTCAATTCACTTTAATTGTGCAAACCTCCAATTCCAGTAAGCACTTGATTTGCTCCCACAAAATAATGACAGTCTGGAACAGCTCCTCATAAAGTCAAGACAGAAAATATGGTGTTGGCAGAAAGTTGTCCAGAGCCAATGAAATGGCATGGGATATACAGGAAGGGGGTGTTTATAAGCTTTGGATTAACTTAATATAGCATTTCACTATCCACAACGCATGCCTGTCCCTCTCTTCCAAATTGTGATCATGAACTCTCTTGCCTTTGCCCGCTAGCTTGGAAGGAAGAAGCTTTCAGAAGCTCATAATTCTGTCCCGTAACAGTGCTCGGAGACAAGGTTATTCAAGTTTGAAATTGAAATGCTACCATATTCCCTTAAAAAAAAAAGCAGTTGGGAGAGATCACAAAGTCAAAGGAGTCAAATGCAAAAAATGAAATAAAAAATCCATGTGCCAGACTCTCCAGAGGCAAGAAAAAGAAGCAAAGCATCACTGTGGCTAACTGAAAATGCATATTCAATCCATTAGGTACAAGGGGTGACCAAAGGCTCCTGAAGGGAATTGTCTGTTTTCTTCCAGACATACAGAGAAGCAGGATGTGCATACCAGATTCCAAAGCAAGGAAGCAGTTTTTTGCTACTAGGAATCCTCCGCCTCAATACCACCACCACCCGCTTCAGGAATGCAAGGTATGCTAGCTTCTCCTTCCCTCCCCTATATTCATGGTTGGATGGTGAGAAAACATGCCACAGAGCTGCTTACCTCTTGTCTAAGAAGCATTCCTGCTAGAAACCAGCCTCAGCTGCATTTGCAGAAATGTAAGGATTGCAGACCCTAGATCATGGGTGGGAAGCTGTGAGTCACTTGAGGGCCACATTCCCTTCTGGGCAACTTTCAGAGGCCACATACCAATGATGGGTGGGGCAAAGGTGGTCAGAGCAATCTGTACAGGAGGGTACAATCCACCCACACTAAAGCCAGGTGTCTTCTATGTTCCCACCCACAAGCCTCTCCACCCAGGAGCTCGATCCAGCTCAAACCATAGCTCAGTTGGCAGAGCATGAGACTCTGAATCTTAGTGTCATGTGTGTGAGGCCCCACGTTGGGTGAAATATTCCTACCCTGCAGGGGGGTTGGACTCGATGATTCTTGTGATGGTCCCTTCCAACTCTATAATTCTATGATTCTATGGAACAATTGACGTTATGATTGTTCAAGGACACATTTCAGCCAGGTAAAAGCACTTGAGGGGGTGGCAAGGAATCCCTATGTTTTCTTCTGGTCCTGTCCATCATTCTCATATGGCCTCCAGAAGGTTGACCAGAAAATAATGTGGCCCTTGGTTGGGCTGAAAAAATTCCCTACCCCTGAGATAGATAGATGATAGATGATAGATAGATGAGAGAGAGAGAGAGAGAGAGAGAGAGAAGAGAGAGAGATGAGAAACTTTAGCAGAGAAGGGAAGCACCACTGCTGCAATCCTTTACAGTCCAAAGTTTGTTCCCTATTCCTTAAGAAACGGATCTTTGCTCAATGAGCTTGATGACTGCAGCTTACAAGTGATGCACTGAAAAAGCTAGTCAGTGAACACCCCCAGAGAACTGCATAAACTCGGCCATTTATTGCTGACTCGCCGCCACAACGATTGCTAATCATATCCCTGCTGCTGCTGCTGCTGCAGGGTTTGTACTTGACCCACAGTAATGTTGTGTTAAATTACTGCTAGACAATCACATTTTTATTGCTTTCACCACCCCTGGGATGTTGGAAAGAGGCAGTGCAGAAGGCCTGGGAGTACAGGGGGGCTACTTCTGTCTTCCTAGGCAGGGGAGAAAACAAACAAATATTGAGCAGAGTGGAAAATCCTCCGTACTTTCTTGCATGCAAGGGAATTGCTACCCTTTTGCTTCTCAGCTTGGGAGGAGGAAGTGGAGAGGTGGGTGTCATCCAGAGGAATTTAGCCCATATTGCAATCCTGATGTTATTAATTTTCAGTGTAAATTATTAGATTTTTAAAGAGGTTTTCAATTATTTTTAAAACTTTTTAAATTGCATTCTATCGTTGCTGTGCTTGCAATGCTGGGCTCCTCTGGGAAGGGCAAGAAATGATAGATAGATAGATGATCGCTAGATGATAGATATAGATAAATAGATGATAGATAGATAGACAGATGATAGATAGATGATAGATAGATAGATAGATAGATAGATAGATGATAGAGATAAATGAGAGAGAGAGAGAGAGAGAGAGAGAGAGAGAGAGAGAGAGAGAGAGAGAGAAGAGGGGGACCGTGAGCTAGCAAAGGGCCTGTATGCTGTATTATGACTGAGGAGACCTGGGCTCACATCCCTGGGCTCACATCCCTGATAAGCCATGAAAATCATTGAAGCAGTCACTATCTGAGCCTAGGAGAGAACTCTTCAACCTTCAGCCCCCAGCTGGCATTGGACTACAAAACCCATCATCCATAGCCAGCTTAGTCAACAGGGAAGATAGGAGTTGTAACAAGATTGAAGAACAGCGGTTTAAGATACCTAACAAAGTGGGAATTATCTGCCAGGCCAGACCTCTCCTCCAAGCCTACAACACTGGCAAATATCACCTGCTGGCATGTTATTATCATTCTTTCTGGAAGGGGAGCCCACGAGTTAAGCTCCCCCAAATTCTTCCTCCACTACACCACTGCAGAGCACGTTTCTCATCTTGAACTCTCCAAGGTCCTGCAACTCCAGTCATACCTACAGCTAGCACTGTCCTCAGGTAACCTGTGTAAGGCCAGGACTGAACACATGGGATCTTCTGCATTTGGAGCATGTGCTTTGCCACTGAGCTATGATCTCTGCCTCTTCCAATAACATGACACTAAAAAAAGAGAGAAATGAATATCACAGACACCAAAAAGAAGGGTGCTTAATTTATACAATGCGCTCAACAAGTTTTGCTCAAAAATTGCTCACTTGGTCAATCCAAAATGATAATAATCTAACATTGATTAAACAAGTGTTTAAGCAACCTTTAAAAAGTATAAAAACCTAGAATGTATTGTAATAAAAATTCTAGTGAGTTAGATAACTAAGGAAAAACCCTATGTTGAACGAATATCATTGCTATTTACTTATTTTTATACCACCCTTTTTCTGCAGATCTCCAGGCGGTTCACGACAAACTAGAGGCAGCCACAACGCAACAGGAACAACCGACACCTAAGGCCTAAGATCATACTCCCTCCTTTGTTTCTTACTGAACCAATCCCAAACATTTGTTTTGTGAAAAGAAACCGATAGAGCAAAATCTTCTTATAGGATGACCACCTCGACCCCTACCTTTAAATGCTTTCTATCAAATTCTGGTTTAGTATTGCCCTTGGTTTAAAACAAGATACTAATTTATAAGCAGTTGCATCTTCAGTGTCTATGCTTCCGTAAAAATCTTGAAAAAAAGAGAGTGTGTGTATATGAGAGAGAGAGAGAGAGAGAAATATGAAAGGAAGGAAGGAAGGAAGGAAGGAAGGAAGGAAGGAAGGAAGGAAGGAAGGAATATTTATGTATGCTACCACAGCTGTGAGAATATTTTTAGCCCAGAAATGGAAGCAGCAGGAACTTCCAGCATTGGAAGAATGGCAGACTAAAATGATGGAACATGGAGAACTGAGAGTACTATTGGTACAGAAATGGAAACAAGAAGAACTATCGACGAAAGAAGAATGGCAGACGAAATTAATGGACTATGCAGAATTAGATAAGATGAGAGGAAAGATTCGAAACCTGCGGGATCAGAGATTCTCAGAGGACTGGAGTAAATCTATGAATTATTTGAAAAGCAATTGTAATCAACAGATTACGCTAGTAGGATTGCAAGAAGTTTTGTAAGGAGGACTATGCGAAATATTGCAGAGGAAAGTATGAATCATAGAATCATAGAATCATAGAATCATAGAATCATAGAGTTGGAAGAGACCACAAGGGCCAGCGAGTCCAACCCCCTGCCAAGCAGGAAACACCATCAGAGCACTCCTGACATATGGTTGTCAAGCCTCTGCTTAAAGACCTCCAAAGAAGGATACTCCACCACACTCCTTGGCAGCAAATTCCACTGTCGAACAGCTCTTACTGTCAGGAAGTTCTTCCTAATCTTTAGGTGGAATCTTCTTTCTTGTAGTTTGGATCCATTGCTCCGTGTCTGCTTCTCTGGAGCAGCAGAAAACAACCTTTCTCCCTCCTCTATGTGACATCCTTTTATATATTTGAACATGTCTATCATATCACCCCTTAACCTCCTCTTCTCCAGGCTAAACATGCCCAGCTCCCTTAGCCGTTCCTCATAAGGCATCGTTTCCAGGCCTTTGACCATTTTGGTTGCCCTCCTCTGGACACGTTCCAGTTTGTCAGTGTCCTTCTTGAACTGTGGTGCCCAGAACTGAACACAGTACTCCAGGTGAGGTCTGACCAGAGCAGAATACAGTGGCACTATTACTTCCCTTGATCTAGATGCTATACTCCTATTGATGCAGCCCAGAATTGCATTGGCTTTTTTAGCTGCCGCGTCACACTGTTGGCTCATGTCAAGTTTGTGGTCAACCAAGACTCCTAGATCCTTTTCACATGTACTGCTCTCAAGCCAGGTGTCACCCATCTTGTATTTGTGCCTCTCATTTTTTTTGCCCAAGTGCAATACTTTACATTTCTCCCTGTTAAAATTCATCTTGTTTGTTTTGGCCCAGTTCTCTAATCTGTCAAGGTCGTTTTGAAGTGTGATCCTGAAGAGAATGATTAGTGAAGGACTATTAAAAGTAATAGTGAAATTAATGAAATGCAGATTAAGTGATAAAGACTGAAAAATATTCAGATGTGGTTGATGGAAGTCCAAAACATTGTATAAGATAAGAAAATATGTTATATGATTTGTGGAAATTTTATGTTAAAGGACTGGAGTAAATTTATACAATATATGAGAGAACATTGTAAACGTTTGAAAATGTTTGCAGGTTTTGAGTTTACATATTTTGTAATGTTAATTCATGGAACTTCTTTACAATTCTCAAGGTAAATTTTATACGTAAAGAAAGAAGATAAATAGGTTGATAGAGAAATGCCAAGTTGTAAGTGAATATTTATGAAAGCCAGGGAGTGGGAGGGGGGGAAGCCGAGGCTCTGGCTGAGCAAAATTACTGGTGATGTTCTGATTTTAATGGATTGTGATTTTGGTAAAAAATAATGTAAACTCAATAAAACTTATTATTAAGAGAGAGAGAGAGAGAGAGAGAGAGAGAACGAAAGAAAGATGCTAGCATTAGTATACTTTTTGAATCACACCTCCAACCACTTTCCACTTGTACTCTACACTACTTTCCTTTTGCGGCTAATGTGGGAGTCGTGATGAACCTTAGCCTATGTGGGCTATGACTGCTAATATCGAGCTGTCTAGACACACACAAAAAGTTACAAACCTTCTTCTGGGACTCAGGAAAGCCCAGGAGCTGACAAAATCAGACACTCAAAACGGAAAATATACAGGGTGGCTAGTGTATCAGCGCACTTTCGCTTCATCCTCCTGAATGTGGCTGAGGTTGCGCATCCCCCACAAGGAAACACAGCCGCTCAAAACTCTTTTCCTGCCTGCTGAGTCCTTAATTAAAATGGTAATAGGCCATGTTGCTTTAAAGAGGCACAGTTAGCCACCAGCTGCATCTCACTTTGCACTAACTATTTTTAAAACTTTGGTTTATTTAGGGCAGCATCCAACAACGCGATACATAAGTGCAAGGATTTCTGCATGTGCAATGGAACTTTGAAACCCCCCCCACACCTCGTCCCTGGGCATGCCCCACGCTATCCCCACATCTGACCCTGAACAGATTTAGGAGGCACGCAAGGGAGGAAGAGAGGGGATTTCCATTGAAATCCCTGTGCTGGGTGGGAAGAGATATGGAATGTTACACATTGGATACACTGCTTACTTAGTACATTTTTAAAATATATCCTCTCCCTTCCCCCTTAATGCAGCAAAAGGGCCACATTCCTTTCTGGACAACTTTCTGAGGGCCACATGCCAGGGCTCATTGGGGGCAGAGGCAGAAAGGCAATGAATTTAAAATTTACCTTTGTGCAGTAGTCTATTTTCTACTCACACACCTCCATCCCTCTCTCTACCCCATCCAGACAAGCAAAAAGCCTTATCTGAGTACAAGACCATGTGGGTGACCTGGGGAGAATTTGGAAGGCCAGAGAGAGAGGTTCGGAGGGCCATATTTGGTCTCTGGGCCTGATTTTCCCCAACACTAAAAAGTAAATGGCTTTGTAGCACCCGCTTTCCTGTATGCGTGCTCACATGCAAACACAAACATTTAATGTGTCTTGGATTCAGGAAAAGCATAATTTACCCCCTCTTACTCATTTGCTACTTAATCGCTGCCACTTATTTCTCCATAGATCATTCAGACAGCGGTGGGGGGATGTTTTATAGCAAACATAAACCTGCAACATAGAAGACAGCTTAACAATGTAACTTGATCCCACCACACATGCAATACAGGAACTTTTGCATTAGTGACTTGGTAGAGGGGTATAAAAAAAACTCACTGCTTCTTCTTTGCCAGACAAGGGGTAGAGTGTTATAAGGAGCTAGCTTGCTTGGGATCAAAGAAGTGGTTACTAGGGTGTTTGAAAACACACAAAGAAACAATTGTATGATTTACCCCAGGCATAGGCAAACTCAGCCCTCCAGATGTTTTGGGACTACAACTCCCATCATCCCTGACAACTGGTCCTGTTAGCTAGGGATGATGGGAGTTGTAGTCCCAAAACATCTGGAGGGCCGAGTTTGCCTATGCCTGATTTGCCCTAACAGTACGCTGATTCTTTGCAATTACTGAGGCTGCAATCCTGCGCACACAGAGTAAACTGGCTTCCGAGTAAACATTCATAAGGTTGAGCAGCAATGGTTTCAAACAGTTTCAAAGGCTTATCATTTAGCATAATGGAAAAAACTTTATCATGCAGGTTAAATATAGGGACATAGGATGCTGCTTTATACCAAGTCAGACAGTGGGTCCATCTAGCTCAGTAGTGTCTACACAGACTGGCAGCAGCTCTTCCTGGTTTCATGGAATCAGAGAATGTAGAGTTGGAAGGGACCCTGGGGATCATCTAGCACACCAGCAATGCAGGAATCTCAGCTAAAGCATCCATGACAGATGGCCATCCAACCTCTGCTTAAAAACCTCCAAGGGAGGAGAGTCCACAACCATTTCACTGTCAAACAGCTCTTACCATCAGACAGTTCTTCCTGATGTTTAGTTGAAATCTCATTTCTTATAACTTGAAGCCATTGATTCAGGTCCTACCCACTGGAGCAGGAGAAAAGAAGCTTGCTCCATCTTTCATTTGACAACTCTTAAGATATGTGAGGATGGTTATCATATCTCCTCTCAGCCTCTTCTTATTCGGGCTAAGCGTACCCAATGCCCTCAACTGTTTCTCATAATGCTTGGTTTCCAGACCTTGGTTGCCCTCTTTTGCACACATTCCAGATTATCAACATCCTTCTTAAATTGTGGTGTGCAGAATTGGCCGCAATATTCCAGGTGTGACGTGCCCAAGGCAGAACAGAGTGGTACTATTACTTCCCTTGATTTGGACACCTCTCTTTGTGTAGCCTAGAATAGCATTAGCTGTTTTTGCTGCTGCATCACATTGTTGACTCATGTCAAGCTTGTGGTCTGCTAGGACCTTAAGATACTTTTCACATGTACTACTGACAAGCCAGGTGTCCCCACATCTTATATTTATGCAGCTGCTTCTTCCTGCCTAAGTGCAGAACCTTACATTTGTCCCTACTGAAATTCATTTTGTTAGTTTGGGCCCAGTTCTCCAATCTGTTAAGGTCATATTGAATCCCAATTCTGTCTTCTGTGTTTTGTGTCACCTGCACATTTGATGAGCATCCCCTCAATCCAAAGTCATTTATAAAGACGTTGAACAATGATGGGCCCTGAAGCATCCTACTTGTCACTTTTTTCCAGAGTGATGAAGAACCATTAGTGAGCCCTCTTGGGTTCGGTCAGTCAGCCAGCTACAAATCCACCTAACGTTAAGCTCATCCAGCCCAGCTTCTCTGCAAGAAGACTCCCAGTCCTACCTGGAAATGATAGGGATGGAACAAACCTGGGAACTTCTGCATCCATAGCAGACACTTCACCACTGAGCTCTGTCTCTCCCACTACAAACGTGTGTCAAGCATTTATGTCAAACAGTCTCTATGATAATTCATGGCAATGTCCCCACACTGAATCTTATGTCAAAACTATTTTGTACCTATTATCCATCTCTGATGTTTAAGTAGTTCTGGCATTTTTCAGACAAAATGTATTTATTTGGATAATTCATACCCCACACTTTCCGTCTCAAAAGAAATACTCAAGGCACCTTACATCCTTCAACAAATACAAAACAAATCCCCTTGATGCAAGCCCATTTGCAAACTGTCCTCCAACTCCCCATAGCAATGTATTTCTTTTTAAAATCCTGCTCTTCCACTGGAAAAAGACTCCCATAGCAGCTTACAGAGATTTGTGGGGGGTGGGAAGCAGCCACTGTATTCATGCTTACAATTTAAAAGACGTGACATAAAAGGAAAAGCGACTGGGAGGGAGAGGGAAAAAGCAAGTTCAGGCACTAGTTCTTTGCTTTTGAAATGACCAGGTTCATGGAAAGGGGGGGGGGGAGAGAGAATTGGAGAGGTGGAGCTAAATGTTCCTTGTATTTCAAGCGGAGCCCATTGGAGAGGTCTTCCAGTTACCCCCCTTCCTCCCTCTTTCTCTCCTGCTTCCTGATGGAATGGCTGCTTCCATGCCAGCTACTCTGTCTTTCTTGCTATCTTCCACATTGCCAATCCAAACACTTCATGAGCCTCTCCCTGCCAAACCCTTAAAATCCTCCGCTGAGCCATCCCATCCATTTGCACAGACTTGCTTATTTACTAATCCCAACCCTTGCATGTGAGATTGCTAACTTGTGTCTCTTCCCTACCCCAGGAAGGGAGGGGAGTCTAGTGGCAATATCACCTGGATAGCAGCACTGGGGTGGGGTGGGGGGTGACTGAAGCAATGGAGTGCCATCATTCCCCGCCCCCTGCAAATCTCCAAAGTGAAAGCATGAAGCATTGGTGTCAAAGTCCATCACTCTAACCACAGTTTGGTTCCATTATGATTTGGTTACGTGATGAAGCCATGTCATTAGGAAGAATTTTCTGGTGGTAAGAGCTGTTTGACAGGGGAACAGACTCCCTCAGAAGGTGGTGGACTCTCCTGTGGAGGTTTTTAAGCAGAGACTGGATGTCAGGGATGCTTTAGCTGAGGTTCCTGCATTTCAGGGGGCTGGACTAAATGTCCACTGGTGTCCCTTCCAACTCTACAATTCTATGATCCAATCACCTGGGATAGCCATGAAGCCAAATCCGAGTGTGGGCAATGTTTCCCTGCCCCCACTCACTCTGAAGCCTTGTGGGAGAAATAATGGCACCTGCCACTGGCAAACTCTCCCTACCCTTCCCAGTTGTTTGTGGTTGTGCCTCCAAAATCTCACCCTGGCTCATTCAATGTGGGAGCAACAGAAAACCAGCAGGCGATACTTTCCCTGTCTCGTTGCCTGTATCTCTATGGCAGGAAGTCCCTTCACCTGCAGGATTTCTGTATGTTATGCAGCTGTCAGGCATAGGGGAGGAAGCGTAAATGACAGACCAAAATGAATAGCGGGGTTTGCATGTCTCCTGAGTCTCCTATCAGTGATCTCTTTCATTGTTTACCATGAGGCCTTTCAAATCCCAAACCAGGAAGGTAGGAGGGTCTCCAATTAAAACAGGCTGCTTCCAAACACAGTGGGGCAACAGTTTGCCTAGATAGGGGGATGGAACGAATCACCCTCCAGAATCTACAAATCTTTCCTTCTGGGTCTTCTCCTGCTCCCTGAAATATCTCACATTGCGATGGTTACTGACTTCCCCCTCTCACTTACAAGGGCAGGGCAGGCCAGTAAAAACAGAGCTCCATCCTGGTAGGAAATCATGCATGCATTTTAATGTGCCACCTGCTTACACAACTCACATCGGCACAGCCTTAAATATAAACAGACAGCCTCTTCCTGGCTGTTAGACGGAGCCCTTACCCTACCCCGACTTGTTCTCGGAACACGCCAAAATTACAGCTCCGTGGAGATCAGCATATTTAAGGGTAGGATGCATCTCCCCCTCCCTCCTCCCACCACCACATCTTTTTTTAAAAAAAATAGAGAGAGAGAGAGAGAGTTTGGAGCATAATAAATAGGGTATTCATCATACGCCGACCCTAAAGATTGTATCTTTGGAGAATATCCTAAAATTAGCACTGAAAGCGCCCTTACGAGCTGAAAGGGAAACAAATGGAGATTCCAGGCTGGTCCTCAAGTTACAAACGCAACTCATGCATAGAGAGGTGGACCCACAAACCTGCATTCAGTTTCGCACAAGAACAGTGTGTTGATGGGGTCTGCAATAAAGCTCAGTTTCCCAAGTCGGACAGAGCTCAGGCCACCCACTAGATTCAATTCACTGAGATAGGCAACTTTACCTAATTTGTACCTTCCCAAAAAAAACCCACACAGATTGAAAAACAGGCAGGGAGGTTTCAAAGCAGAGGCTGGATGGCTATCTGTCTTGGATGCTTTTGCTGAGATTTCCTGCATTACAGGGGGTTGGACTAGATGACCCTCAGTGTCCCTTCCGACTCCACAATTCTATGGCATCCTTCAAAATTTGCATTTTCTCAGAATTTTCCCAAGGCAATTATCCGGCCAAGTAAATGCATATAAAATAATGGGATAAAGGGTGCATAAAATGGTTTACATTCACCTGCATTTTACTCAGAGGAGACCGTTTTAAATATCCGGCCCTAAATTCGTCATGTCCTTGATTTCAGTGCATGACTGATTTTGGTTGTATCCATTACTGTTACTTAAACTGTATATTTTATTGCGTTTTTCAGGGAATTGAGTTTTCAATAAGTTATTGTAGTAACAAGAACAGCAAAGTATATACAATAGAAGAAAACATGTTATCAATCCTATGTCCATTGTGGGGAGGGGGGAGAATGGAGCATGCATTATAAAGAATTTCTGGCTATCTCCACTCATGGTGTCATGTTCACCTCCTGAACTGGTCTAGTCTAGTCTATTATTATTATTATTATTATTATTATTATTATTATTATTATTATTATTACAGTTGTACCTTGGATCTCGAACGCATTGCAAATCGAACGTTTTGGCTCCTGAACGCCGCAAACCCGAAGTGACTGTTCCGGTTTGCGAACATTCTTTGGAACCTGAACGTCCAGTGCAGCTTATGTAGCTTCCGATTGGCTGCAAGAGCTTCCTGCAGCCAATCGGAAGCTGCGCCATGGTTTCTGAACGTTTTGGAAGTCGAACGAACTTCCGGAACAGATTCTGTTCAACTTCCGAGGTACCACTGTGTACACACATACACACACGGTTTGTGGGGGAAATCAAACAACAAAATTAAGCACTACAGTATGTAAAACATCAAGATCCATGAAATAAGCTTCCACTAATTTAATACACTTCCACTCACTCAATTGCTCACACAAATTCCACATGTACTGACACACCCATAGCTCAGTCAATCCACCTCTACACATCCACCCACACAAACACACTATTCCTCACATTAAACAATTACCCATGCCGAGCACTGCCCTAAGGACATACATAGAAAAGTCCACGCTGCAACCCTGGCAGCCCATAAGACTAAAACCAAATTCACTCTGAGACTCCAAGATCATGACCGGTGCATTTAAACAAATTGCTTTCCCTTATTCGATTTTGAAATATTGTTTCATCTTTAAAAGTTTTATTTTCTAACATTTCTAGCTCATCTTCCAACAACAACAAAAAAAGCTTGCAGAAAGAAAAATTAGCATACGATGCACCAAAACAACAATAAAACCCACAGATAAAGGAGCAATTAAGAGAGAAGATGTACAGCAATTAAGAGAGCTTACAGCACCGTTAACGAAAAGGAGGCAAGTGAACAAGCGGAGGAAATGAGCTGTGCTGCCACCATCAAGAAGATCCTGTCTCTAACAGCTATACAGCTAGTCACCAGAGGCAAGAACGTCCAGAGAAGGTCCCCGGAGGATGGTGTTAATTGGTGGCAGATTCTCATAGGAGAAGGTGCCCTTACAGAAGCTGGGGGCCCTAAAGATATTTGCAGGTATGTCAATGTCATTAGCTTCACTGCACATTTCAGAAAATGGAAAGTGCTTCATAGAGAGAGGACAGGAACCATGTTTTTACAGCGTTGGCATTTGACAGCGCGGGTAACAGGATGTGACACACAGCTCTGATAAAAAGGAGAGAAA
The DNA here is from genome assembly GCF_964270895.1 of Podarcis filfolensis. NCBI lineage: Eukaryota > Metazoa > Chordata > Lepidosauria > Squamata > Lacertidae > Podarcis > Podarcis filfolensis. The sequence goes on along the minus strand of NC_139611.1, from coordinate 68,841,865 downwards.
GAAACAACTTCAAGACCAAGCGATCTGATGACGAAACATCCTTTTTTTAAAAAAAAACCTCATCTCGGAATAAACAATTTGGCATCGTGGAATTTCAGGACTGGTTAAAGCTGCACAAGGCAGAGGCGAGACAAGAAGAGAGCAGTTACATTTGGACGATCATGTCTCGCTTTAATAAGGCAAAGTGTGAATGAATCTTTTGTGCCTTCGTGGTGTGAGCAAGCAGACCAGAAAGGCTAGAATTAATCATAGTTTCCCGTTACGTCCGAGTTGGGGAACTATGGTTACCAGCTTTAGCAGAAGCCCGGCCATGCTTTGGAATGGGTTCAGCATCCTGGCTTGTTCTGAAGGTGCTAGCCACAGTTTCCAGTGAGATTGAACAGGAAACTATGGCTACTGAAAGACTTCCTGGGTTGGTTATTCATCCCATAAAGGGAGCAGCGAAGAGAGTAAATGCTTTTCATATCTCACTTCATTAAGTCGAGATATGACCAGCCAAACCAGGCCAGTGAGTCTTATACAACCAGTGATGTGGCAAGAATTCCCCACCCCCACCAGCTCTTTATTTTTGTTTGGGAAAATTTCTGTTTCATATATTTGTTAATAAAAACAAATGGATGCCAGTTGGGAAATACAGTGTTAGGCAGACCTGGCAGCTTTCGAGTTTTTAGCTTTGCTCATTAAATACAACTAAAATAAACATGTTAAATCAAGGCATCAAACAAAAAATTCCAATGCAAATTATCTAGAAAATTCATTGCACTGCAAACAGCGGCAGCACCTCAACACCTAAAGCTTGGATGGGGAACCTGTGGCCCTCCAGATGTTGTTGGACTCCATTAACCATCAGCCCCAGCCAACGTGGCCAATGGTCAGGGATGATGGGAGTTGTAGTCCAACAGGGTTCCCCAGCCATGATCTAAAACAAACAAACAACTCTGCTTCCAGTGCCTGACTCTTTGTGTGATCCTTAGAGGTCTTTGGGGTGTCCTTGGACAGAGCATTAGAGCACAATTGCAACCATCTGCTGAATCTCATCCCGAAATAATTTCTCTCAGCATGCATAACAAGCAAACAAATATATTTTCCCTTACTTAGAGGTCTCTTACCTGTGAAGATGCAACCACAAGTTCCCACTGTATATTTCAGCAACAGTCTTTGAGGTGATCAGCAAGAGGAAGATGGTTTTTGAACAAGAGCCTGGTGAAGAAATGGGAAATTGTTTTGAACATGAAAACTATATTGGCCATGATACGTGCATCACAGAGAGGGACAGACACACACAGAGGGAGACCAGGTTCAGAGGTAATAGGAAACTATGGTTTCCTGCTACACAAACAAGTTTGCACAGATTTTCCCAGCCTTCTCCTCATCTGTTGTGGCCAAAAATTGGAGAACAGAAGCATCCATTTCCACTACCAAACAAATAACGGTTCCCTGTTACATCCGAAGTAGGGGGACTGTGGTTTGTTTAAACTGCGGGTAATGAAAACAAGCCAAGTTCACACAGGATTGATTTTACCTACGTATCACTTACCAGGTTTTTCCTTGTGATGGCTTTCCAAGTTAATTAATTAAAGAAATATATAAAGAGAATAAGACCTTGGGCTTGCTCAATGGAACTCCCCCCCCCCCCTGGCTGCTGCCTCCCCATGATGGCACAGAATTCTCTCCAAAGCCGAAAATGTCTGGCGGAGACCCTAAGTGCTTATCTGTTGATGCAGCAAATATTAGGGTCAGTCTGAAAGCATGCCAGAAATTATGAGCCAGCGCCTCCTGGTATGTGGCACCAACCCAGAATTATGAAGTCACACAAACGCACATGTTATATAATTAAGGCACATATTGGTATCTCCTCGATAACGTCAGATAAAAGACTTCACACAATGCGTTACTGAGGTCCGAGTTTCCACCCACCCCAAGAGATGACAGGTAATACAGGGGATGATGTGGGCCCAACTTTACAGAGGACACAATTCTGTATCTGAAGGACGATTTGAAGGGCTTCCCGATCCAAATCAAGATTAAAGACATAAGAGTAGGGAGCAACAGGGGCCTTAGATATCTGAAAGAACTCCTCCTTCTCTACAGACCCTCTTGTGTGCTGAGACTGGCAGAGGGGGCCCTCTTGGTAGTTCCTCCACCCTCAAAACCTCAGGGGGCAGCAAACCAAGAAAGGGCCTTCTCTGTGGTGGCCCCTAAACTGTGGAACACCCTCCCCACGGAGACACCTTCATTGTACAGTTTCTGAAGGACGCTGAAGACATGTATCTTCACCTTGGCTTTTGACACTTGAGGAGCGTATTTTTAGGATCCACCTTATTTTTATTGTTGTACTTTTTTGGTTTTTTTTTTTAAAAACCTGTTCCTATTATTGTTTTAATGTTGTAACCCACCCCGGGACCTTAAGGTGAAGGGTGGGAAATGAAACAATGGTCATAATAATTGATGTTGCCCATCTGCAGTGAGGAGCACCTGGGCAGCAGAATGAACAGGCTCTCAGCTCACCCAGTCACATTCTTCCCCACTGTGGTGAGGTGTGTTGTCCTTGTAATTCAGTCGTGGGTCGGGAACTTGTGGCTCTCCAGATGTTCAGAACTCCAACTCTCCTCATCCAACAGGAGGAGGACTCCAACAACATCCAGAGCACCACAAGTCCACCACCCATGATTTAATTTTTTTCTAAATCTGCATCTACATGTGTAAATTAGCTTCTGCATTTTCCCCTCCCTCCCCAAAAAATTCTCATTTTGGGTGATGTATGTCCTCATTTTGGGCAATGCACTAGCGGTCACTCTAGCAGCCAATGAAATTGAAGGGAACAGGGATAATAGAATCATAGGACTATACAGCTGGAAGAGACCTCAAGGGCCATCTGTAATACAAGATGCCCTGAACAGGAACAGGACCAGAGGATAGATCCCCAGGCAGCTTTTGGAACCTTAGCACCCCAGCCGAAGTGAATTCATTTATTCATTTTATACTGACATCAGGGGCAGAGGAAGGGGGGTGGGGGGGCGGGCCGCCCCTGGTGTCACCATTGAGGGGGGTGAAAAAATGCCACCCCTCATGCCCAATCAGCTTGTTCCACTGCTGGCCGACATACCTAGATTAGTCTCTTTCATTAAAAAAAACCCCTGACTCTGGTTACTCGCAGTGGCAGCCACCATGGTGCTCTTGTGATGTTGTTTGACTCCACCTCCCTTTAGGCCCAGCAAGCAGAACCAATGGTCAGAGCTGATGGGATGTGCAACAACCTCTGGAGAGCACACTGTACCTGTTTGGTCTCTGAACATAGGGGAAATAGAAGCCCCTTTAAAAAAATTATAGAGAGAGAAATAGTATATCTGGGAGGTTTTTATTTTGGTCTGTTTGTATTTCGAAGAACCCCCTTGAAATTTTAAGGGAGTCATTCCGATTGGTGAGCTTGCAAGATTGCTTTCCAATAGTATCGGGTTGCTGTTATCACTGCCTGCAACATTTGATCCCTCAAGCCCCTGTTGTTCTCCAGCAACAGCCGCATCACATTGGTATACAAGCTGCTGGTCATCGGAGTCTCTGCCTGTGATTTATAATTCATCAGCCGCTGGTGATCTCATACTCCCCCCCCCTCCCCAGCCCGCTTTTCTGCTCCACATGCATGTATGTAATGAATTTTAACTCCGATAGTTCTAAGGTGCCGGAAAGGAGGAGGGGAGGGGACCACACATGCACGCATTCTCTCTCCCAGACACACATGCACACACAAAATCCCAGTCACTGCAGAATCCCTGCTGTAATGCAGGCTGGTCACTCCAGGCATCAAAACAACAGATGGAGCCCTAGGCATTACCCCCCTGTATGTGTCTCTCTCTCTCTCTTTCTTTTTCTTTCTCTCTCTCTCCCTCCACCCCCTGCTTCTCATGAGTAGCAAGAGGGGTTTGCAGTCTCCTTTTCATATAATGAGCCCAAACTTCTGTTTCATTTTATTTTGCTGAGCATTTTGCAGAAAGAACTGAAAGCAGCTGTTTGCATCTTGGATAGCAGAAGAACTTTGCTACCTCTCAAACTGGAAAGCTTCCTTCCTTTCTTTTTCTTTAAAAAAGAAATGATGGTTGTTATGGCAACTAAGGTTTCTATATTTAAATCCAGGTTTTTGCTGGCAAGTGGAGTCAGCAGCACTAGAACAAACAATAAGCCTCCTGGCTATTGTGCCCTGAGGGTTGCTCTCCTGAGACACTGGAAACAGGAGGCCACAAGGATGGTGGCCCAGTGTCATGGCCAGTGGCAAATGGAAGCTGGCTGCCCCTGTTGCCCAAAATGAGACAGACGAGTCAATTTCTGATGAAAGGAGGAATCATTCTGCTTTCTCCATCCACCTCCCTCCCGCCTTTCCTCCCTCCCTCCCTCTCTCCCTCTCCACAGGCTGCCACAGCACATTACCTCATCTGGGTAACACAAAAGCTGCAGTGCCTGCCCAAACAGATGGCTGGATGGGAAAGCCCTGGCATAATTCTGCCCAGCAGTTCATGATCTTTTCAGTCAATCTCACTGGCTGGCAGGCTTTTCAAGGTCCACTTGCTGAAGGCAGATTGCTGAGGCTTGAGATGGGGAGATCTGAAGACCACCATGGTCAATCGATTGGTTTTTGTCCACAGGCTCTGTTTTCGTACACAGCTGGGGTTGGGACAGCACTGCTAGAGGACCGAGGATAACACCTGAGAAGGCAGCATGGCCTGCATTTCAGTGGCAGAGCAACTGCACTTGCATGCAGAAGCTCCCAGGTTTGTTCCTTGGCATCTCTGTTCGGGCTGAGAATGTCTGAATCTCTGGACAGCCAGAGCGAATCAATGTAAACAATACTGTGCTAGATGGACCAATGGTCTGGCTCAATATAAGGCAGTCTCCTATTCTCCCCTGCCCTCTCGCCTGTCCTGTGCAGTTGTGTTTTCACAAAGAGAAGGACCTCTCCATCTGAGAGCAGGCAAGTTGGTGCAGGAAGCAGTGATCCTTAAGGACCTAAGCCACTCACGGCTCTACAAGATCATCACAAAAACACTCTGAATTGCACCTTGGAAGCAACATCTCTGAAGCTGCAATCTGGACCAAGTGAAGCTGGTTAAGACTCCTCAAAGATAAACCCCACAGAGAATTTGTGTTGCAGTATTCAAACCTGGATATACAGTGGTACCTCGGGTTAAGTACTTAATTCGTTCCAGAGGTCCGTTCTTAACCTGAAACTGTTCTTAACCTGAAGCACCACTTTAGCTAGTGGGGCCTCCTGCTGCCGCCGCGCCGCCTGAACCTGAAGCACTATTTCTGGGTTAGCAGAGTCTGTAACCTGAAGCGTATGTAAACTGAAGCGTATGTAACCTGAGGTACCACTGTATAATTAAGGCAAGAGTAGCTAATGTAGAACCTTCCGGATGTCAACAACTTCTGTCATCCCTGGACACTGGCCATTCTGGCTAATGCTGATGGGAGTTGGAATCTGACAGCATCTGGAGGGCAGGTGGTGCTACCTGTGAACTGAGGCAGGTGGTACCATTGCCAGGTCTTACTTCCTCAGTAATGTGGAACTCTTCCTAGCAGTACCTGGAGATGCTCTACCACTGTGCCTCTTTCCCACGGTACAACAGAAGTCCAAAGTACATATTTAATTTTGGGCTACCTGGCAGCAGATTTATTTTAAGAACTTACAAATACTAGGATGAGTTGATTTGTGGGGCGGGGGGAGAATGAAAAGAGTACAATGAGGGAGCCTGAAAGGAAGCAAAAAAAAAAAGCGCAAGCTGACTATTAGGAGCAATTTCTAGCGAGATGATTGCCCTGGCATTAAAATCCTATGAGAAGACTAGAAGGAAACCTCACCACTTAAAATGCTTTAACACCAGACCAGAGAAAGCCCTTAGAAAGCATCAGAGGTAGACATTTTGCCATGGCCCCCGGGACAAAGGCTAGACTTGATTTAATGGCTCTTAACACTGGCATCTTCAGGGAATCTTCAGTCTCCATTTTCACAGAGTGCAGATTATCAGGAGGTTCTCTCGTTGGCTCTCTCTCTCTCTCTCTCTCTCTCTCTCTCTCTCTCCATTGTACACTTTAAAAGCACAAGCTGCTTAAAAACAAAGCAAAAAAAACCATGCCCTCCAAATCAGCTGATTTGCCTTCCTTCAATTATCAGAGCATTTTGCACAGAGCTCCATATGGAACATTGTGAGCAATATGGAGAAAATGTATAAGCACCATGGAGGAAGCCATAGGTCCTTCTTCCCTAGGGTCAGTTCTACTGTTAGGCAGAGTGTTTTGGGTGTAGAGACGTGAAGGTTCAGAAATATTAGGTGGAAAGAGGATTTCTGGGGAGCGTTCCCCGCCCCTCCCCAGAATGGGAAAAATGAGAAGCCAAATGAATTATGACATGCTTTCTTTTAGAATGATGAACAAAATGTTTAAGACAAGGTGTTCATATATATTACCCCCCCCCCCGAAAAATGATTTCTAAAACTCTGTAACAGAAAGACTTTCTGTAAGGCTACGTACAGGATCAGATCATTCCAATTTCTATACACTGAAGATAAGCAGGTTCTGGACTGTACGCCGAGAACGCAACTCTCTGTACACCGAGAACGCAACGACGAGAACGCAAGATGCATTTCTGCCTCTGGGAGGCACTGCCACTGTCACATGGGGGGCGGGGAGAGATTCAATTATTTGTTTGCGGCAAAAATGAAAATGGTGGGAGGAACCAACTGGGGAACCATCAAGGGAAGAAGGCTCAGAGCCTGGGGATTGATGGGAAGATAATGAGAGGTCAAAGGGAGAAGACTGGGATGAGGAGGATGAAGAGCCAACAGGGTTTAGTAAGCGAGGAGAGTCTGGGGCAGAGGGAAGTCCAGAAGCAGGAGAGTGGGAGGGGGGTGGTCAAGAGGCAGAGATGAGTCAGGCTGCCGAAGAGGTCCCCTCCCCGCTGGTCTCACAGAACCAGGAGAGGCATGAAGAGGGCAAAGGAGAAGTTCGCATCACACAGGCACAGTCTCTGATTGCTTGGGGGAAATCCTAGAGAGGAGGGGACTTATGCAGCTGTGGGAAGGTGAGACCTTCAGTCTTCACAACTGCTTCACAGGGGCAAGGCCTACTGAAGAAGAGCTGCTGTGCTCATGAGGCCTTGCACTCCTGTGCAGATCCTCTTTTTTTCTAATAAAGAGTTAATTCACCTAACTTTGTGTGATTTACTGCTGGCTCACTCCTGCCACTTCCTCACTACAATGAGACATACTGTATTTCGATCATGCTGATGACAGCAGTTTGTTGTTGCTGTTACAGTCGTACCTTGGTTTCCGAACAGCTTAGTTCTCGAACGTTTTGGCTCCCAAACCAGAAAGTGACTGTCCTGGTTTGCAAACTATTTTTGGAAGCCGAATGTCCAATGGGGCTTTTGTAGCTTCCTGCAGCCAATCAGAAGATGCTCTTTGGTTTCCGAACGTTTTGGAAGTTGAACGGACTTCCGGAACGGATTCCGTTCGACTTCCAAGGTAAAGCTGTATTTTGATTGCTTAATTGGAATTCTTATCTACCCTACACCCCAGTGCAGGTTGCAACAATATGAAAAATGCAATGTTAAAACATTTAATTGAAATATTGGGGTGCTGGGATGTTATTTTATTGTTCATTTACTGAAAGAAGCTCTAGCACGAGAAAAAATCTACCACTCACTGTTAGAAGTAATTATTAGTACAAATTTTAAAATTATGTATGTGGGTGATTTGATACATAATTTTGATATCCAATGTTAGTTCAGGTACACCCATTGAAATGAACTGACTTAATTAGGTACCTGAGTGTGACTAATATTGGATACTCCCAAAGAATTATAAATTTGCAGCTATCTGTATAATTAGCTCGTGGTCATTTTTTAAAATTAAATATCCTCCTTTGCCCTCTTTTTCTGGCACTGAGTAAGTGGTCACCCTCAGACTCACCCATGTGGATAGCAGCCAAATTAACTGAGAGCATTATTGTACTGCTTGCGGTAAGCCAATTTAGGGGAAGAGGAAGAGGGAAAGATTGAAGCCTGGATTAAACTGTGTCTGACTTAGGTTCCACAGGACCTGATTTTTGCTTCTGGGGAAAGTTTGGGCTGCTGTCTGGGCTGATAACAGTACTCAGTACCATGACCAACAGCGAGTTCAGTGCACATTCTGCAGCATTTAATGAAAAACAGGAAAAGGTCAGCCAATTGGGTTTATTTGGTCCGAGACCTCTGAAAGAGCCTATTTTAGTCATGTCATATATATATACACACACACACACACATACACACACATATATATATACATTTATATATAAACACACACATATATAGATACACACATTAATTTTTTTAAAGGCTCAAATTTTGTTTAAAGTCTTTCATTAAGAAATCAGGCTGGATTTTTCACGTACTTTTAAAACATGGGCTAATTTTCCTTAGGGAAGAATAAATCTGCCCATTTCAGTGTCTCTAAATTTCTCATTCTTCTAGTCTTAGGTTCAGTCCTGCATCAGTTTGCAATTCTCTTTTATTTTTAAAAACATTTGCATTTTAATATACATTTCCCCTCGTATGCATATTTTGCAAGCAATTTCCCCTAATAAAATGCAGATTAATGCTATTTTCTAGAACACTTCCCCTTAATATAAGTATTTTGGTATGTATTGCATGACTGGAGAACTGCATCTCGAAATTTGGACAAGCGCACATTTCGAAGTAAAGCTGTATTTTTCTCCCCTGCATTATTTTGCAAAGTGCAAGTTAGGTAGTTCCGCATTAAAGCTCAGCTACTTGAAGCCCTCTGGGTGACCTTGAGCCAGCTGCTACCTCACAACCTAACCTACCTCACAGGGTTGTGGTGGAGATTTAATGAGGAGGGGGAGAACAGGGCGTGCCACCTTGAGTTCTTTGGGGAGAAAAAGGCAAGATACAAATGCAATAAATAAATACAGTGGTACCTCGGGTTAAGAACTTAATTCGTTCTGGAGGTCCGTTCTTAACCTGAAACTGTTCTTAACCTGAGGTACCACTTTAGCTAATGGGGCCTCCCGCTGCCGCCGCACGATTTCTGTTCTCATCCTGAGGTAAAGTTCTTAACCCGAGGTACTATTTCTGGGTTAGCAGAGTCTGTAACCTGAAGCGTCTGTAACCCAAGGTACCACTGTAAACAAAATGTGACCTGAATCAAATTTTCCCCCCATCCCTGCTGCAAATTTATTTTACTTATTAAATTTCTATACTGCCCTTCATCTGAGAATCACAGGGCAGTTTACAATATAAAAAATACAAAATGTAGCTACAAATGAAAACAATACCCCCTCCCCACACACAGTTTAAAAGGCCACGGGTTGATATTTCATATAAAGCAGTATAAAGCCCCTCAATAACAAATGCAGCATTTAGAGAAAGACACTCTCTGCAACTTCCAAAAAGGGCAAACATTCTTAGTTGATCCTTCCCTGCACGTGTAAAAGCAAATCTAATAGTGAAATGAACTATAGCATCCCAATAAGCAAAAATGTCTTTAGCTGAAGGGAGTACTCAGACGCCCCTTTCCAAACCAAAATGTTCATGGAAACAGATACTACTTGCCCTGCCTTTTTTAAAAGCACGCACACTCACAAGCAAACAGGGCGATGTTGCTGTAAGCAATGGAATACTTCAGTGTCAAGTACATGCCACAATGCTGCCTTATACAGCGGCAATGTGATTAATTAAAATTTACAAGCGTAATCCGCACTCTTAACCGCGTTCCTTGGCTCCGTCCCCTCTAGCCCTGCGCCAATAACATCTTAAAACAAACGACAACCTCAGAGTTGACCTTTGGGAGCTGTGAAGAGCCTCTCTTAAGCTGCTCTGCAACCAGAGAAGGGAAAGGAGTGGTACAATTTCAGGGGGCGGACGGAACGAAAGCTCGTAAAGACAATAAAACCGGGCTCATAAATCGCATCGGAAAGCTGTATGTCAACAGATGCCAGCAACTGCGGGTGCAGATAGGAGGGAATTTCATATGCAGAAGAGCATTCAAGCACCCCATGTGTGCGCAAAAGATACAAGAAGCTGCCAATTCACACCCTTTGCCCATCCATCCCAGTAATGTCTGCACTGGCCAGCAGCTGCTCTCCTGGTCATCTCAGGCAGGGATCTTTCCCACTGCCTGCTACCTGAACCTTTAAACCGGAGATGTCAGGAATCGAGCCTGGCATCCTCTGCAGTTACATCATGTGCTCTGTTGCTGTTATTGTTTAGTCGTTTAGTCGTATCCGACTCTTCGTGACCCCGTGGACCAGAGCACGCCAGGAACTCCTGTCTTCCACTGCCTCCTGCAGTTTGGTCAATCTCATGTTCGTAGCTTTGAGAACACTGTCCAGCCATCACGTCCTCTGTCATCCTTTTCTCCTTGTGCCCTCCATCTTTCCCAACATCAGGGTCTTTTCCAGGGAGTCTTCTCTTCTCATGAGGTGGCCAAAGTATTGGAGCCTCAGCTTCAGGATCTGTCCTTCCAGTGAGCACTCAGGGCTGATTTCCTTAAGAATGGAGAGGTTTGATCTTCTTGCAGTCCATGGGATTCTCAAGAGTCTCCTCCAGCACCAGAATTCAAAAGCATCAATTCTTCGGCGATCAGCCTTCTTTATGGTCCAGCTCTCACTTCCATACATTACTACTGAGAAAACCATAGCTTTAACTATATGGACCTTTGTTGGCAAGGTGATGTCTAATTTAATAAATAAGAATAACAAGTCCCAAAGGGGTGAGTTGAGAGCCACCCACAGTGATGTAGTGTTTATACAGAGCAGCAGGGAAGCGTTTCCCCATGGTGCCCGGGGTGGGCATGGGGTGCGAAGGGTGAAGGATCCTGCTGCACCTGGCCAGTCCTCACTGCCCAAGTGCTTGGAGAGGACGGAAGGAGAAGGATGCGTAGGAAAGAACGCATTAGCCAGGTGCCCTTTGATTCTAGCCTCGTCTTTGTGAGGCTGGGGTCCTTCTCATTACGCCCTCCCCAGAAGCTTTGCAAGGCTGGAAACTGATTACCGTATTTTTCGCTCTATAACACGCACCCGACCATAACACGCACGTAGTTTTTAGAGGAGGAAAATCCGTAGGCATGCCACCCGTAGGCATTCCCTCCATAACACGCACAGACATTTCCCCTTACTTTCTAGGAGGAAAAAAGTGAGTGTTATGGTGCAAAAAATACGGTAGATCCCAGCCTAACAAAGGGAGGGCATCCTCCCCCCTCCCACCCAAAATGCACCTGGGGCAATTGCCCCACCTGCATGCATGCACACACACACACACACACACACACACACACTCCAATTCTATGCCCCTGATATAGACTGCTTTAAGCTCTGACGTTTAGGGTGTTCAAAGCAGGGTGTGCCATTAACTTCTGGTGATCCTTACAACAGCCCTGTAAGGCAGGTCACAAGTGTTTATTATTATTATTATTATTATTATTATTATTATTATTATTATTATTACTTCTATCCCTGTTACAGACGAGGCCAAGAGAAAAGCCACTTCGCGGGTACTCAGAAGGCAGCGGCAAGTCTTCCTGATTTGTAGCTCAATTCCTTAGCAGCTTCTTGGGGGCAGAAATGGCATTGCTTATCCCCCTGAACTACTTGGTGGTGGATGTATGTAACACAATCCCCCATATTATCCTCCTAACAACCCTGTGGGGTAGGTTAAGTTTCACGGGGATTTAAACCTAATATCGGGGGGACGGTGGGAACTGTACCCCAACCCGGAGGCCCTCGATCAACTCAGCAGACATACAGTGGGGACTATCAGCTGTAAGGAGCACAAGGGGCGAAAATGAACAAATATTTAAATCTGCTCTGAGTGGCACCTACCCTCCCTACTTTCCAATTATTAATGCAAGCAACACTGTTGCTATTTATCACCCTGCTGCTATTAAAAGGGCATTGTGTGTTGCAAAGAGCCATTTAAACTCTATTATAACTCCTTTTGATTGACAGCTAAAGTTTAATGAGTGTCGTTGCCTGGGAGGACCAGATGCGAAAGGAAGTTCTAAATAGACCTGTCACAGAGATGTCACATAGCCGCAGTCAGTGCTCAAATACCTGAGTGTTCTTTCTTTTTCTTTTTTTACTGCTTTCAGTTAGAAATGTTTACTGGAGCCTGGAAGCTGTAATGCTGCCTAGTTTTTATTCTTCGTAATTAATTAGAATGGCCACTCTGCGTGGATTTATCGCTGGGTTCCTCCTCTACAGTGAAGAACAGCAATTATCCCCAAAACTCCAGAGAGTGTTGCCAGGATTATCCAGAGCTGGCTAAACAGATCTATCCTCTTCCAACTTATCTCCCACCATGAAGGTATCGGTTCCCTTCTAATCCAGGATGAGTGAGCCATGCCCTTCCCTATGTTGTAGGACTACTGGCCATACTGAAAGGGGCTGGTGGGAGTACAACAACCCAAAGAAAAGGGCCATGAGTTGCCCATCCTGGATTTAAATCAATCTAAGCCATCCCACCTTATGGCAGTGAATTCCATAAACCAATTCCATAGCTTCCACTTGACTCGCTGATGGGCACCTGTTCCTGGAAAAAAACCCACCAACCTTATTTAGTGACGCTTTTTAGCGCAATTTAGCATAAATGAAGAAGCTGCTCTGTGCCACATAACAAACGTGTGGGTCTTTCCCCTCACCCTCTTCACCTAGCTGCTATGTAGGGAAACAATATGCCTGAATTCTAGAAGCAGCAGAGAGAAAGACATGCTGGATAGCTCAGTCAGTAGAGCACAAGACTCTTAATCCCAGGGTTGTGGGTTCAAATCCCACGTTGGGTAAGAAGATTCCTGCACTGCAGGGGGCTGGACTAGATGACCCTCGTGGTCCCTTCCAACGCTACAGTTCTATAATTCTATGGCTTGCTCTGTGCTGAATGCTGGGGCTCCCCTGGAAATCTAAAGGGAAGCTCCATCCTACACTCAAGTTGTACATGGATGTACAGTCAAACATCGGCTCCCGAACACCTCCGTTTTGGAATGTTTTGGCTCCCGAATGCTGAAAACCCAGAAGTAAATGCTCCGGTTTTCAAGCTTTTTTGGGAAGTTGAACGTCCGACACGGCTTCCGCTTGAGTGCAGCAAGCTCCTACAACCAATCGGAAGCCATGGCTTGGTTGTCGAACATTTCAGAAGCTGAATGGACTTCCGGAACGGATTCCGTTTGACAACCGACTGTAACTAAAACCTTACATCCTAATGGCACCACAGTCTCTTCTGATCTTCATTCCAAGGAAACCTGACCCTGGGTAAAGCACAGGCATCCCTGGAGCCTCTCGGAGATTGGGGTGGTGCATAGCAAAATAATCTGCTTCTCTCTCACACACACTGCACTGATTGGCTGGAGCTATTCTGCAAGAATGGAACAGATGGTAAGAAAACAAATGCACCTTATACCTTTTGCAATCATTTCAAGTCAGAGTACGCTATTTGCTCATCTTTTCACTAAAACATCTAAAGCACTGAGAAAGGATAAACCTGCTCCTTCGACTTTTTTCTCCCTGCTGCCAACCATCACAGAGATCACCATTTGGAAGCTGCAGCTGTATTTGTGGAGGCACTGTTTCTATGCCAAGGGTGCAGGTGCACGAAAGGTGGATTGGCAGGGGGTTTCCAACTCCTAGCTATTTTTAAATGGCAATAACGAAATGACTATTCCGCCCCATTCCACCTTGCAAAAAAACCAAAATAAAACAAACTACTGAAATGAAGACTGTTGGGGAAAACAGGTAGCCAGGGATGGATTTGTACATGGAAAGGCTGGTTTCAGTGGGAGCCATCATGACACCAGCAGGTCACAATCTCGTACACTGGCACTTCCAGTTAGAAGGTTCCAGGAGCAAGACCTCTTCCTGTAACTGAGGACAGTCACTATCGGACAACTTTGGGTATGACAGGCAAACAGTCTGAGCTGATATCAGGCAATTCTTGGTGGCCTTTTATTCTGCAAGAGTGCACGCCTAAACCAAAAGTAAAATGAGCAAAGTAACTTGATCGAGCTTATCAGAGAACCCAGCTTGCTGCACATTCTAAAGATTAAATGATTCACTTTAAAACAGAGCCAACCTGCTGCAAAAGCCAATCCCGCTGAGTCACCAATGCAGGCCTTACTCATCCCCTCCTTTCGCTTGCTGACTTCTTTTGTCACCTTACAATGCACTGGACACTTGGCCCCTACCGTTTACCTGCCCCCACTCTTGTGGTGTTCTGTGCATCATCCAACAACCTTGCTCCTTCCCAAGGCAGCCTGGCACTGGGACTGTATTGTACTCTGCCTAACCCGACTGAAAGCATGTAGGCAACAAAGGGCAGCTAGGGCATGGGTAGGCAAACTAAGGCCTGTGGGCCAGATGTGGCCCAATCGCCGCCTCAGTCCGGCCCACGGCCAGTCCAGGAATCAGTGTGTTTTTACATGAGTAGAATGTGTCCTTTTATTTAAAATGCATCTCAGGGTTATTTGTGGGCCCTGCCTGGTTTTTTTACATGAGTAGAATGTGTGCTTTTATTTAAAATGCATCTCTGGATTATTTGTGGGGCATAGGAATTCGGTCATTTTTTCCCTTCAAAATATAGTCTGGCCCACCACATGGTCTGAGGGATGGTGGACCGGCCCCTGCTGAAAAAGTTTGCTGACCCCTGAGCTAGGAAGCAAACACTTATGAACTGAAGGCTCAGCCTACACAGGCAATAGATTGGAGTGTTGGTCCTGTGTCAGCACCTTGGCCAGCGCACAGTGGGAGACACAACTAGGTTGACAAGTAGGACCTCAACTATGGAGCAGGTATTCATGGTGGCGGCGGTGGGGTGTTAATCTAGTGCTGGTCTGGAGTCTATGGGGCCTTTATCCTGCAGGAACATGTGCATCCCAAGCCCTGTTTCCTGAGAGAAAATCTGCTCTCCCTGAAAGAGGACAAACTGTCTCCTGCTGCCTTTGGGACCTGGTGTGGTGGTGGTAGGAGCTATGTCGTCAACTGTCTCTGAGGACATTGGCAAGGGAACTTCCTTGGGAGCAAGGGATGAAGTCAGCACAGTCCTTTGGGCGTGTTCATCATTATCATCATATGTGACTATCTAGGGTAGACAGCTTGCCTTGATGACTATTTCCTAAAAGAGCGCAGGGAAGTTAATAGTCCCAAGTTTCTGATATGGCAGGGATGGGAAGCCTTTTTCAGACCATGGGCCACATTCCATTCTGGGCAACTTTCCTGGGGCCACGTATCAGGGGTGGGTGGGGCCAGAGGCAAAAGTGGATGGATAGATGTAAATATGACCTTTGTACAGTAAGCTAGTTTCTGAGACTCACATTAGAGGAGGCCTTCACCCAGGATCAGGATGATGATGATGATGATGATGATGCTTATCTATACCACCCTTCATCTGAGGATCACAGGGCAGTTTACAGTGTAAAACCAGGCGAAGGTCTGTGCTGAATAGCAGCAGCTCTCCAGGGTTTCAGACAAGGAACATCACTAGAGATGCTGGGGATCAAACCTGGGACCTTGTGTTTGCAGAGAAGATGCTCTCCCACTGTGCTATGGCCCTGCCCTGCCATAAGATAAGAGGTGGTATAAGGCCAGATTACAATTCAGCACAAACACTTTGCTAATGTGGTTTCCCCTTCCTGCTGGAGATACATTTATGTAATATTAACTTTTGCCTAAGCCCCCTAATTTGCCAGCAATTCATTGTTCAGAGAATTAAGCTCTCTTTTTTTTAAAAAAATGAAAACACAAGAAAAGCTCCGTGACAGGAGGATGAAGGAAGTCTTTGCTATTCACCATCCACCCAGCCACCCACATGCTATCTTAATTCATCAGCAGACAAAGCCAGTTCTTTGTCTTTGCAGCTCCATCTCTGCCATTCATTCATGGTGAGATATCGCTCCGAGTAATCAGAGTCTGCCTATGGTGGGAGGCTGAGGAGGGAAAAGATTGGGGGGCGGGGACACAGAGAAACACATTTAATCGAGCCTTAAGAATGCTTCCTATTATTATTTTTTAAAAGTGAGGAGGGTGGGCTTGTATCAAACAAAGTTCTACTGAAAGAAAACCCACTGAAATTAACAAACTTAAGTTAGTCACCTCCCTTCATTTCAGTGGTTCTACCCTGAGTAGGACATTGGATACCACCGAAGGTATTTCTCTGTGTGTGTACCTCTACAGACAAAAATAGGCTCAACTGAATCAGTAGACTGGATACCTATCCCAGCATTCTTCAATCTTCGGTCCCTGGACTACAACTCCCATTATCCTGGGCCACTGACTACACTGGTTGTGGATGATGGGGTTTGAAGCCCAAGGTTGAATGACACTGTAAAAAGACCTTTTGACCAGTGTTCTTCAACGTTGTGTCCCCAGTTGTTGCTGGGCTACAACTCCCATAATCTCACCTTCCTTTGGCCAGGATTCTTCATATTTACATCACCTTTACGATCCCCATCTACACAGAGCTCTTTCCCTCGCAAGATTTAATGTTTTGCCGTTTGCAATCTTGCAAGGTAGATACTCAAAAATCCCATCTTCTGAAAGGCACTTGTGGCGCAAAACAGGTTAAATCCATCGCACACATTTTATTTCATTGCCCATTTTATGCAAAAATATAGAAGTACTTGGCCCCCTTATTGAACGAGGGGGTCTACCGCACTGATTCTTCCAGGGTGACCTTATCTGTTGAATAATTGTAGGAATGACATTGTGGAGAATGTGGCAAGATTTTTGAGTGACGCCATGAAATTACGTTCCCATAGGTCCTAAGAGCCACCTTTGTATCTCACAACGTCTGGACAGTTTTATGCTAAAGTGTCTCCTACTATGTTTTGCTACTTGTGTTGTGTTCCAATCTACGTATACGACACACTCTTACTATGCCAATAAAGGAGATTGATTGATTGGTTGATTGATTGATTGATTGAACAAAGACCCATCACCCCCAGCCACCTTAGCCAATGGTTAGGGATGATTGGAGTTGTAATACAACAATGCCTGGGGACCCAACATTGAAGAACACCCCTTTAGATAATTTTGCCTTTACCGTTCCTAGCAAGTTTGATTCCATTTGTTCAAGTCTCAATGGAGATCAAGGTTTCTTTCCCCACTGAAGGTTAGCGTGGCAAACCTGGGAAGGTTGTGCCATTGCCAAAGCCTGGTGTTGTGAATGGCAATTGTGCTTAGCTTGAATACACCAGAGCTTTGCAGAGAAACATCATAGACATTGAGTTTATGGTCTTCTGACCACACTATTCAATTTCTCCCCTCTATATAAATATGTATACATCTTTTTGTCAGTGGGGGATAACACTTCATGCATCTGATAAGTGTATATCAGCCTTGTTCATTGCACTGTCTCATTCTCCACTGTATCCCCAAAATTATAGACCCCCAGTGGGTATGTGAAGTTACACCTGTCTTCCTTTTCTTGGTCCTCAAATCCATCCACCACTTTGCATTTGCACTAAATCTCATCTGTCACTCTGTCACTCAGTCGCATGATTTGGAGAGCTCCTTTTGGAGCCATTCACAGTCTGCCTGGGATTTTACCATCCTGAATAATTCAGTGTCATCTGCAATCTTGGCTACTGGTTTACTGTCATCTACTGGACCAGCTTGCAATGGAAGAAATTGGGGCTGAAAGCTTTAAAGAATTGATAGGTGCCATTGCATGAATTAAAGACAGTGTATGAATAACAATGTCCTTAATTGCCAAGGGCCCATCTGCACTATACACTTAAAGCAGTATCATACCACTTTAAAGAGCTGCCCCTCTTTAAAGAAAAATCCTGGGAACTGTAGCTTGTGGAGGATGCTAAGAGCTGTTCAGGGGCAGAATCCTGCTTAGCACTGAGTTCAGGCATGCTGAGTTGTGGTGTGACTGAGCCCAGCATCAAACAGGATCTCTCCCCCTTTGTACTGGCTGCTGTGAAGGAAGATAGATCCTCCTCAGCACTGCATTCCTGCTCTGTGTTCCTGCTCTTCAGAGCCTCCCGGAAACCAGCTGGTTGTCTCGGGCTTTGGGAGCTGCTCAAAGAAGGCTTTGGGCAAGCCCCACCTTTTCCTTCAAGCCCCACCCTTACCTGTGTATGATGTCAGGTATAGGTTGGGTGGGTGGGCGTGGCTTGCCCAAAAGGACCTTGTGGGCCAAATGGGGGAAGCTTGGAGGGTGAAGTTTGCCATGTGGGCTAGAGGTTCCCCACCTCTTTTTTTAATTGCTTAGTTTTAATTGCTTCACAGGTGGAGTTAGGAGGAGGATCAGGCTGTTGCTTCTGTTTTAAGTCCAAAAAAGACCTTTGCTTGCGCACAGGACCAAAGAGTTCAGGCAAGGAGAGCTGTATGCATCTCAGTCACAACAGGGGTGCACCAGAGATGGTGATACACTGCTTGGTACAGAGATAATGCTCAAAAGCAGGTAGGTTTTTAATCATGGCTGAACTCCAGCTGAGTGGGAGAAAGGAACCAGCCATGCTGTCATCTTCAGGCCACTTGAAAATATTCCCTTCCACTCTAAGTACATTTGACTGAGGAAAATAAGTAACTCCTGCTGATTTTGAGAAAGACAACTTTCCAAATAAGCGTTCTTAAGCTGAAGAGTGGCAGAGACCATTGTCTGCTTTGACAAAACTGATGATCACACTTCATGGGTTTCGTTCTGCCGAGGATAGAGGAGTACCATTTCTTGCTATTATCTCTGCCTATGAAAATAAACTGGTCACTTTATGTGACTTCTTCCTCCTGCCCCTCTTCATTATCATTGCACTGGATGAGCCCCAGCCAGTATAGCCAATGCTCAGAAATGATGGGAGTTGTAGTCCAGCAACTTCAGGAGAGTACCAGGTTGGAGAAGGGTGTTTCAGAGCAACGACTGGGGACCCATGGCCTTCCAAATGTTGTTGGACTCCTGATTCCATCAGCCACAATGATAAAGGATGATGGGAGCTGGAGTCCAATAATAATAATAATAATAATAATAATAATAATAATAATAATAATTTATTATTTTTACCCCACCCATCTGGCTGGGCTTCCCCAGCCACTCTGGGCGGCCCCCAACACAATATTAAAAACACGATAAAACATCAAACATTAAAAACTTCCCTAAACAGGGCTGCCTTCAGAGGTCTTCTAAAAGTCAGATAGTTGTTTATTTCCTTGACATCTGAGGGGAGGGCGTTCCACAGGGTGGGTGCCACTACCGAGAAGGCCCTCTGCCTGGTTCCCTGTAACCTCACTTCTTGCAGTGAGGGAACCGCCAGAAGGCCCTTGGTGCTGGACCTCAGTGTCCAGGTAGAACAATGGGGGTGGAGACGCTCCTTCAGATATACTGGACCGAGGCCATTTAGGGCTTTAAAGGTCAGCACCAACACTTTGAATTGTGCTCGGAAACAGCAAGGGCCCCCCAGTGTGGAATTATAGACCCATGAGTATGATTGGTTAAAATCAGTCAACTGAGTAAAAGCTAGATAATCAATTGACTGTCATATATGCAAGTACGTAAGTGCAAAATTAACATTTTAGATCTGTTCCCCCTCTTTCAGCTCAAAGCATAAAGCAAAACGTTCCTAGGGAACGTGATACTACATCTTGATGCAACGGAGGGCAGTGGTTGATGATTATCTGCATCAGCACCAATTGAGAACCTGCAGGTTGTCCCACAGCTGGCTGGGGAGGGGCTTGGCTGATGCTGAGGCAACTAGCCGGGCTTAGCTGATGATCAAAAGTGAACCGGGAATGTGGCGAACCTGAGCAGAGCTCAAAAAACAGCAGGAAGGAGAAAAGCTGGCATGCTGGAGTCTCACTAATTACATGCCGGGCTCTTCACAGAGTCCAGAAAGTCGGCTAAGGCAGGCTTCCTGATCTCTGGAGTCTAGGATGATTGGGACGCAATGGCTCTAAAACATTCAGTGCCTAAAACCTTCATTAGATGCAGGGAACTGGTGTCGTGCAGGGTCTTAGAGACTGAGCTAAATTGGGAAG
Organism: Podarcis filfolensis; assembly: GCF_964270895.1. Classification (NCBI taxonomy): domain Eukaryota; kingdom Metazoa; phylum Chordata; class Lepidosauria; order Squamata; family Lacertidae; genus Podarcis; species Podarcis filfolensis. The sequence continues at coordinate 68,821,855 of NC_139611.1, read as the reverse complement.
GGCCATAGCTCAGCGGGAGAGCATCTGCTTCGAATGCAAAATGCCCAAGGTTCTCACCAGCATCTGCAGGCAATGCTGAGAGTCCTTCTTCTCTGAAACCCTGGAGAGGCACTACCAGTTATTATAGACAATAGTGAGCTAGATGGACCAATTATCTGTCTCAGTAGAAGGAAGCTTCCTATGGTCCTATGAATAAGAACTTCAGAGGAGCCCTGTTGGATCAGAACAATGGCTGATCTAATCCAATGTTCTGTTGTTATTGTTTTGGCAGTGGCCAAGCTGACGCCTTCAGGAATCCGAGAAGGTGGGCATGAAGGTGACAGCCCTCCCTCATTTTTTTCCTCTCACCGACAGATCATCCTCCATGAATTCATCTAATCCCCTTTTAAAGTCATGCAACCTAGAGATTGCATAGTTTACCCTTCAGAGAGATAGAATTCCTGGTTGCCTTCATGAAACTAGTTTCCAGGATGCTTTGAGGGATCTGATGTGCTTTAAATGTGTGTTCAGTGTGTGCTGTGGATATGACAGCACAATAATAAAATACAGTAATTCAATAATTATTATTCAATAAGTAATTCAATAATTACAGGGACGCGGGTGGCGCTGTGGGTTAAACCACAGAGCCTAGGACTTGCCGATCAGAAGGTTGCGGTTCAAATCTCCGCGACGGGGTGAGCTCCCGTTACTCGGTCCCTGCTCCTGCCAACCTAGCAGTTCGAAATCACATCAAAGTGCAAGTAGATAAATAGGTACCACTCCGGCGGGAAGGTAAATGGCATTTCCGTGTGCTGCTTTGGTTCACCAGAAGCGGCTTAGTCATGCTGGCCACATGCCCCGGAAGCTGTACACCAGCTCCCTTGGCCAATAAAGCGAGATGAGCACCACAACCCCAGAGTCGTCCATGACTGGACCTCATAGTCAGGGGTCCCTTTACCTTTACCTTTAATTCAATAATAAAATACATTGAAATCACAGAATCACAAAATTGTAGAGTTGGAAAGGACCACGAGGGGGGTGTCCTGGGGAGAGCATTCCATAGACAGGGATGTACTACAGAAAATCCCTGTTGCCGTAGTGCCACTCTCTGGACTTCCCTTGGAGGCAGTACACAGAGAAAGGCCTGTGATGCTAATCTCAGGGTCTAAGCAGGTTCATTGGGGGAGATATTTCCTTTCTTTGTTCCTAACCTGCTGGCGATCAGATTTGTTAGAAGAGACAAATGTCAGGAAGTACCCAGTGCAGACATCCTCTCTGCCAAGTACTCACTGTGTAGCCTTAGGCAAGCCAGTGGTACCTCGGGTTACATACGCTTCAGGTTACATACGCTTCAGGTTACAGACTCCGCTAACCCAGAAATAGTGCTTCAGGTTAAGAACTTTGCTTCAGGATAAGAACAGAAATCGGGCTCCGGCAGCGCGGCAGCAGCAGGAGGCCCCATTAGCTAAAGTGGTGCTTCAGGTTAAGAACAGTTTAGGTTAAGAACGGACCTCCGGAACGAATTAAGTACTTAACCTGAGGTATCACTGTATGGGGATAGTAAAACAGGGCTGTTGTAACCAGAGAATACAAGTAAATTGCCCCAAACCCTCTAGAAGGGCTTCCCCCAAATAACCCAAGGAACTATAGTTGGTTAAGGGCTGTGGGAGTTGTTAAGATACCTCTGTTGCCCCCAGAGAGCTACAGTTCCCAGCGTGGTTCAACCATAAATCCCTCTTCAGGGAACTGAAGCTATCATGGGTAATAGAAATGGGATTCTTTATCTGCTATCAAGTTAACTAATCTCCTTTGAAACTCAAGATGAAAGGTATTTTAAAAGCTGTGCCGTTTGGAGACGAATCGTTTCAAAGGAACAGGGAGCTTGTCTCATCTCTCTGAATTCAAACAGGTACTATCCGCAATAACTGATACTTCACTGATACCATTCCCTTCAATTAAAAACTTTGTAGGGCACCCTACAAAAATAAATAAATAAATAAATAAATAAATAAATAAATAAATAAATAAATCATCACCATCGTCATCGCCGTCATCTCCCTTCTAATAATAAACTGAGGTGGTGAATGCAAAGGGTAATGTAGCCAAAACATGGACACTAAGAAATGAGAGGGAGCTGTAAGGATGCTCATGGGTGAAGCCTGGGGTTTGCAGAAGTACTACAAAAGGAAATGGGGGGGGGACCTGTGTTGGGAAAGGACAAAGCATGTGTGCGGGCCTGGAATGATCAGTGTCTGGTGGGAAGACAGAAAATGGCAAGGGGTGTCCTGGTTGGATGGAATGGCTGCCTAGAACCCTAAACAGGAATAGTCCTTTTAGGATGAAGGATACACATTTGCTTCGGTGGAAGAAGAGTGGAAAAAATTTAAAGTATATCTTCAAAAATATTGTAAAATTAAGGGTTGTTAGAAAGATGTTGGAAAAAGAAAATTATATGGCTTTGGTAGAAATGATATAAAGGATTAAGTAAAAATGAATTGACGAAAGAGTGAATGTAAAACTACAATATATTAAATCAAATTATTAAGATAAAAACAAGGTTGGAAGGATTTGCTGAAATAACAATTTGAATTAGAATACAAAAATGGGAGGTGTGAGGAGGTCAAGGAAATAAGTAAAGGAAGAAAGTTATGTAAAGGTTTAATCTGTTTTTGTGTGTGTGTGTTTTTTTCTCTTTTTTTAAAATGATTGTACTTTTTCTGTCTTTTTTACTTTTTTTCTTTTTTCTCTTTGTAATCTTCAAAATTCTGAATAAATATTATCTATAAAAAAAAAGGATACACATTTGCTGTGAGTCTTGGAAGATCTGCTCCCTGTCTTGTGGGCCTTTTCCACCTGGCCCTGACTGACTCCAGCTACAAAAGCTGTGGCAGTTGAACAGACTCTGGGGTTGATGGTATTGTGTTTGGGGGTGTTGTTTTTTGATTGATTTATTTATTTTTTGCATCTTTATTTTAGGTCTTCTTGTGATATATGTGGAAATTGTTTGATTTGATGTTGTCAGGCTTCAGGGAATCTCATCCCTCCCGCGGTAGCAGCCAAGAAGCAGATTAACATTAAAAGTTCTTACCAAGTTCAATATTCAATATTCAATATTATTCAATATTCACAGAGAGACATGAAGGAATGTAGTCTCCCCTACATCATGGTGTTGCTCCAAGTAAAGTCCCACTCCCTCCGTCTCTCCTATTCTACGTCACCCCTGTGTCAGCTAATCTGAGCTTTCTGCCTCTGAGCTTTCTGCTCTACTACTCTCAATGCACACTTGGTCCTGGGAAAGGGGGGGTCAGGAATGCTTTCCAGAGACACTGATCTGTCTGCTGTCTCTCCCCTGGTGCTGCTTCTTCCTGCTGCTCCAATATTTCCCAGCTTCTCCCCTCTGCAGCCTCTAAACCATGCCCTTCTGCAAACCACTGTTCTAATTCTATACTGTCCTCCCGTTCTCGGGAAGGTTCAGGAGAGGGGAGCAACCCCCCCCCCCACTCCTCTTCAGTTCAGTCCCTGACAGTTGTGTACTTTCTGATGTTTCATTTATTGTTGGTAGCTACTTTTGTTATGTTTGAAATTATGTACTTTTTTCATGTTATACGCCGCCTTGAGCACGGTTTTAATTATGGAAAGGTGGCACATAAATAAAATTATGTATGTAAAACCTGTGGCAGCAAAACCAGGCACCTTCATTTGCCCCACCTGCAATAAAACATGTCTCTCCCAAATTGGCCTCTACAGCCACAGCAGGCACTGTAACTCTCCAATGGTTTATCTTTACCCCCAAAGGCACACTCTCAGATCCTCCATGTCCCTATTTTCCAGGGACATTCCAGATTGAGAGAAGCCGCCCCGGTTTCTGATTTGATCCCAGAATGCCCCACTTTTCCTTAGGAAGTCCCTATTTTCACTGGAGAAATGTTGGGTGGTATGGTAGGATGTCCCTAATTTTTATTGGAGAAATGTTGGAGGGTACGGAGTTATCTGACTCCTGAGCTGTCTGAAGGCAACCCTGTATAGGGAAGGTTTTTTAAAACGTTTAATTGTGTTTTTATATATGTTGGAAGCTGCCCAGAGTAGCTGGGACAACCCAGTAAGATGCATGGAGTATAAATAGTAAAATTATGTTTATGGAATGGGACGTCCCTATTTTCTTTGGAGAAATGTTAGAGGGTATGCACTCTTCCATTGTAGCCCGAGACAGACAGATGCCAACAATATACTCCAACATTTTGTTGCAGGTTCCCCTTGCAAAATATAGAACGAAGAATTTTACTTGGGCGTCCTCGATGCTTATGATTTTTGACCCCCAAACCAGACTGTCAGTCACCCTCCTGGCTGTTTCTACAACAATCAAACTCAGCCACTAAGAAAATGTGAAATTACATGGTATACATGAAAGCAGCTAACTCTTTCTATGCAACTCCTACTGTCTCCAACTATGAAGTTTGGGGTTTTTTCTGCTTCTCCCTAAGACTGCTTGGACACACAATGCCAGCTTGCATCCCACACTGATTATGGAACATTTTGCATGCTCATGAATTGCATCCTGTAGCACCAGTGCACAAATTGAGGATTCGTTGCAGAAATGGCAGATGGGGGGGGGTAAGAAATATGCATGAAGCAATTTGACAAGCAGCAAGCCCTGGTGGGCTGAAAATGTGGACTGATTGCTGCTTAGCAGAAAACAATAATTTAGAAGAGCAACAATGGAATGGAATGCCTGTGTTTGCAAACGCATTCAACCAGGGCAACCCTTTCCATGCAAGGAATAAGAGGTAAGTACAAATGGAACTGGAGGGAGAATAATTGCCTTCCATTCCAAACCCCAAGAAAGTTGACTGAGCCACATTAAATTTCAGCGAGACTGCGGGGAGAATGAGACTGTACATTTTTAACTTATTTTGGGTTACAGCACGTTCTGGGAATTAAGAACTGTTGGCTCTTTTTAGGATAATTTGCAATCAAAATAAGATCTAACATGTTGATGCCAGCATTCCCAGCAAGGTTGTGTAAAACCCCATGAGGAATGTCACACTCAAACCCCCACTGAAGGAACCATGGATTTTTGCAGATAGTTCCGTTGGCCCAGCGGATTCTCACTAGTTATGTTTGTACAGCTGCCAAACACCTCAGTGTAGGGATGGGGGTGAAATTTGATTCAGTTTGCCTTTAAACCCGCCCCTGAAACCGTATGAGAACTGAAAAACAGTCGTCCATGGACATTCGCTTTTCTCCAGATTTTGCAATGTACTTCTCTAACCAAGCCATGTGTCAAAAATGCATATACTGCGGCCAAGTGTCCTTCTAAATGCATATATTAGGGGAAATACAAAAAGGCATTATATAAGAGGAAACTGCTTTGTGTCCTGGCTCCAGTCCCAAAACACGAAAGGAGATGCTTTTACTTGCAAGTAAGGAAAAGGATCTTTGTTAAGGCTGAGCAGCAGAATCAGGAAAAGAGCTATTCCAGTCCCAGAGTTCTTGCAGAGTGAAAGGTTAGCTGGGATGGGCCTGGTTTAAGAACAGTGGCCAAGATGCACGAGTTCAAGGTCAATTGCGAGAAGTTCATGACTGCGTGAGAGCTAAGAAGCTGTGCCAACCAGTTTTCCATGTCCACCCATCCAGCTTTAAATCATCTTGCACACTTTGCTCACGGTCAGACTGCGCAATGGATAGCTGCATAGCTCATCTGGCTGGATAGCTCAGTTGGTAGGGCATGAGACTCTTAATCCCAGGGTTGTGGGTTTGAGCCCCATGTTGGGTGAAAGATTCCTGCATTGCAGGGGGTTGGACTAGATGACCCTCATAGCCTCTTCCAGCTCTACATTTCTATGATTCTTCAATTCTAATGGGCACAGTGTATTTATTTTACCCTTGAGCAAAACAACAACAACCTCAGTTTGCCAACTTCTGACAAGTATATATATGTATGTATCTAGGCACGAGCATGATAACACCATCATTACTATGGGAATACAAAAGGAGTTTGCTTTGGCTTCTCTCAAGCAAGGCCCATTTATTTGGGAATAAGTACCTTTGCATTGTAGAAAATAATAATATATTTAAAAGTAAAGATAATAAAATGGACCTTTGTTGCCATGTCCATGTATGGCTGGCTGCCTCCAAATGATAAATATTTTCTATATAAAATAGAAAAATAGTGAGGATGCTGCAGCAACCAACATCAGCCCCAGCGGGTCCTTACATGCTCATATGGTGGCTTATGTAAAGTGGGAAAGACTGCAGCTTAGTGGTAGAGCATCCGCCTTGCATGCGGAAGGTCCAGGTCCATTCCCCAGGCATCTCCAGGAAGGGTTGGCAGAGACCCAGCCAGAAGCCCTGAAGAGATGTTGCCCCTGTAGGCAATGCTGAGCTAGATGGTGTTAGCTCAGTTGGTTAGAGCGTGCTGCTGATAATGCCAAGGTTGCAGGTTTGATCCCTGTATGGGAAAGCTGCATATTCTTGCATTGCAGGGAGTTTGACTGATCTGTGGGGTCCCTTCCAGTCTATGAGACTAACTCAGTATAAGGCAGCTTCCTATGTTCCTAATCTGCAATACTAGGTGCTGAAACCAGGCCTATGTGTCGTTGCCCCCAGAGGCTAACACTTTCTGGGTGGTCCTTGGTGGGTGGGTGGGGCTGGGTTGGGGGCATAGGAGCCAATTCCGAGGTGCCACATTCCCCCAATAAAATATTTGAGGGGACTGGAGGCCCCCAAAGTTGATGGCAATTGCTATTCAAATGCTGTGTGTGTGCTGCATCTTGTGACTGATTATTACCTGCCCCCCCAAAAAAAAATTCATATAAATTGACACCCCGTTTGAGGGGCCCTGGACATCTGACCCTAGGTCCAGCTTTAGCAACACTACTGATTATTAACCAGCACCAAAACAGCATGCATATATATATATATATATATATATATATATATATATAGCATTTGTGATAAAGCTGGGTCTATGAAGACAGAAAACGAGGAAGCCATCAGGGCTGATTTTCTGCAGTGTTTTGGCAATATGCATCAGCAACATGGGGGAGGGATTGCAGGGGGGGGGAGAAAGAGAGAGAGAGTGGGAAGGAACTGAATGCTACTGTGCTCCTCTACCAAGACGTAAATGTAGTGGCAGGGGAACTTCTTGAGCCATCTCAACCTCAACTGTTTGCAGCATCTGTGAAAGGGGAATACTCGGGGCCTGTGCCAAAGGCCTGCAGTGAGGACAGACAAGATCAGGACTACAAAGCCTGTTCTATCTGCTCATCTAAATTGCTGGGTTTTAATTTGTAGACAGCAAAGATGAGACATTGTCAGACACTGAGGAGGTGTTGGAACAGGATGATCATTTAAATTGAAATTAGTCATCAGGATGAGATGGTTGCTCTTCAAAGAGGTTGCAAATGGTTTTCAAGTTACCAGCGACAAAACCATGCATCCACTTAAGCAAAGGGGAAATATGAGGGTCACTTCACACTTTTTATCCGTAAGTGAACACGGGGGGGGGGGGGAGAGAGAGAAGAAGGATGGAATAGAAGAAGTTGCCTTAAATCAGGTTATTTGTCCCTCTAGCCCAGTACTGCGTACTCTGACTGGCAGTGTCTCAGGCAGAAGTCACTCTTGCCACCTGGCCTTTTTAACTGGAGATCCCAGACTAGAATGTGACTCATTGGACAGCAGCAAGAATTGCACTGGTTGCCCCACCCACTCTTACCTTTGATTCCACCCACTTCACCAGTCAGCTTGACATTGACACCAGGAAAGGTCCTAGAACAGATAATTATGCATGGAAGAAAGGGGGAAGTAGCCAACAGTGGCTTGTCCACACTTCCCCTTGCCCCTTGCCTAGAAAGCATGGTCCCGAGCTGTTTTCCGCTTGACTTGTGCTTTCTAGGGATGGGTCCAAATGGTCTTCTCCTTGCTCCATTCCTTTCCCAAGGAAAACCCGCTCTTTAGTGCTAAATCAGAGCAGAGGTCAATCCGGAGAAAACCCGAGTTGCCGTTTGCTCTGGTTGAGCGCTAAAGAGTGGCTTTCTCCAGGCGAAAGCAGCAGAACAATAGGAAGTATGGATGAGGCCCTGGTCCTGTCAAAGTGATTATCAAAGCCATCTCCTTCCTCCTTCCACTTGCTTTTTTCACAAGGTCGAAGGTAGGTCCTGCATCATGAGAATGATACCATAAGAAGAGGCTGCTGAATCAGACCAATGGCCCATCTAGTCCAGCAACCTATTCTCACACTGGCCAGCCAGATGCCTGTGAAAAGCCTGCAAACAGGACCTAAGCACAACAGCACTCTGCCCTGCTCTGGTTTTCAGCAATTGGCATTCAGAAGAATTGCTGTCTCCAACTGTGGAGGCAGAACATAGCCAACATGGGTAGCAATCTTCATCATTCCTCTGCTCCATGAATGTGTCTCATTCTCTTTTAAAGTAATCTAGGTCAGTGCCCATCGCAGCCTCCTGTTGGAGCAAGTTCCCTGGTTTATGGGCTGCATACAAAAGTATTATCTTTTGTCTGTCTTGAATCTTCCAACGTTTAGCTTCAGGGCTTTCCATCCAGGTTTTCTTTTCTTTTCTTTTTTTCTGTTGTAATGGCATGAGCCAATTCAGGATACAATACTGGTCTGAAAAGTGGAATGAAATAAAATCCCATCGAAAAATAAAACAAAAATGTCAAGCCCCATCGAGGCCAACAACCAGCACAGCTCCCGCATCACAGCCTCGCTTCTGATTTGAAGTGGACTAAATGAGGAGGTAGGAGAACCAACCACCTCCCTCCCCTCTCCATCTGCGGGATGAAGCCTCCTTCTCCCTTTGTTCTTTTGCTGCAGACAAGAGATTCTGCCAGGAGGCATTCGCCTCATCTGCTCCTCTCTCTACCATCAGGTGGCTCTTAGGAGTTGTCATTTCATCTAGCAGGAGGCTTCCAAACTCGTTCTGCCAGCATTTGCTACTGCTGGCAACTGTACTTTGCAAATTCCTGTAACAGCCACCTCGGGGTTCCCAGAATCATTTTAAGAGGAGCTCGGCGTTGGCTACATATAAAGCATTTTGGAAAAGTGCTCGGAAAGAGCTGCCTCGGTGGTTATTTCTCTATTTGCAAGCTGGAAGCATATGCCAGTTTCCAATAAGTGCACCCCGTTTTCCTCCCCCAATGTCAGCAGGTGAGTTCCCCCACCCCTTTGCTCCAATCACAAATGGGCCAATGGCAGCTGTTATTCCTCCACCAAAAAAGCAGGGGGGAGACTTGAATTATTATCATTATTATTAGCATCATCATCAAATATAATAATAATAGACTCATCCTAGAATCATAATGACATGGTTTATGGCATTTTGTTTCCCTCTGCTTAATGTAACACATTTGTCTTCATCATACTTGCCAAAAGGTCCTTGACTCTACGAAACCATCACCCAAGTTGCAAATTCATGGCATTACCAAAGATCACAAATACCAGGTCTGTCGAGAACGTGAATTTGTTTAGCAGCTGATAGCCCTGGGGGACATGTAAAATCAAGGAACTTTCCTGCACCCAATTTTCTGCATAGCTCTATTTGATCTATGATCAGTGTCCAGGACTGAGGCAAAAAATAGATTTGGTGTTAAGTAGGGTTGCCATACTTTGAAGAGCAAAAAAGAGGACACATTTGCCAACTTCTACTTTTAACTATAGGTCACTATGACGACTCTACCCAAAAAGAAAGAGGATGTGTCCTGAAAAAAGAGGACATATGGCAACACTAAATTGACATCACAATGTACCTCCAGACTAGTGCTTCATTGTCTTCTTATTCTTCTGAATGCCAACATTTCTTTCTAAAAACATGTGTCCTGCCTTTCAGCCCAAAGAGCCTCAAGGGTTTGATGATAAAACGACTTGCAAATTTTAAGAAATCACATAATAAGAACAGCCAACTACAGATAACAACAAACAGATAACAGCAGCAGCAGCAACAAACTAACAAACAACAGGAACATAGGAAGATACATTATACAGAGTTAGAACATTGATCCATCTAGCTCAGCACTGACTACAGCCAGGGGCTAGCAAACCTTTTCAGCAGGGGGGTAGCTTCTGTAAACCAGGGACTGCCCTTGGAAAATAGGAACACTTGGAGGGTCTGAGACCAGGCATAGGCAAACTCGGCCCTCGGCCTTTTGGGACTACAACTCCCATCATCCCTAGCTAACAGGACCAGTGGTCGGGGATGATGAGAATTGTAGTCCCAAAACATCTGGAGGGCCAAGTTTGCCTATGCCTGGTCTGAGACCACTGGATCCACCTAACACAGCACAGTTGGCAATGCCTCTCCAGGCAGGGATTTCTCCCAGCACTACAAGGAGATGCCGGGGATTAAAACTGGGACTTCCTGCTTACAAGACAAATCCTCTGCCGCTGAGCTAATGGCAGATGCTCTCCATGCAGTCTAACCATCTAGGAAGCTGCCTTTTGCTGGTTCAGATCATTGGTCCATCCAGTTCAGTCTTCTACCAGCTCTACTGAAAAGATTCCAGGCATTGAACCCGGGACATTTTCATGCAACGCAGATGCTCTACCACTGAGCTGCCATCCCTCCCCTGCATGGACTTCCAGTTTGCTGTTGAAGGGCATCATAAATGGAGGCTCTATGCCTTTGGGTAAGGGCAGGCTCTTTCTGAGCCATAAGGAATGACAGCACCTTCCCCAGCTGGGAGCACCTGGCTATATTTAGAGCCATGGCTGCACTTTCCTTCCTAAGCACCGTGTGCAAATCGCTGACAGATGAGAAGACCAAAGGCTCACAGTGCTTTTGAACCACAATCAATTGGGATTAGGTCATTGACCTTTAAACAAGAACAGCGAGATCCATAAGCCACGGGCATGCTCCTGATCAAAGCAGTTGAGTTGGATTAAGATCAACGAGAAGAGGCTTAGCTTAGGGACAAATATGCCGGCATAACTGGTTGATGGGTACCTAAAATGATACCAAGGGGTAATCATGATGCTGCTTTATAGGAGTTCACATGGTCAAGCCAAGTTTGGAAGCTGGGCGGGGGAAATCTGATGAAAGGTAGGTGAGCACAGAAGGATGAAACAAGAGGCAATTGAAAGTCAAATGAGCACAGGCCTTGTCAAACGGCCTTGACGGCAAGTTATTTGATGGCGGTTAGCATATACGAGATTATGGCATGATATTCTGGGAGCCTTGACAGATCATTTATCCTTGTAAGTGGACAGAATGGCCTGAAGTGAGCAAACAACAAGGGGGCTTTGTAGCCTTCCAGTGTTTGCAGAGATAAAATGCTGGGGCGTACGAGTCCATTGATCTGCTCCTTTGTTTTTATGGACTAATGTTTGAGGCCAACAGAAGCGGACACAGTGATATTATAGATGGATGGGGGCACATTATGCAGAAAAACCTTTGCTGCCTTTTAAAAGTGGATTGGGGGGGGGAACCAAACATATTATCAAGGGTCAACCTTTTATTCTGATTTTTGTGCCAGGTGCTGTCTAGAGACAGCAACAACTGGAGGCCCCGCAAGTCTTCTTTCCTGATAAGAGGCGAGTGATTACAGGCACACCTCGTTTTATTGTGCTTCTCTTTATTGCGCTTTGCAGATATTGCACCTTACGAGGATGCGAGCGCAGCTACAGGCAGCCCAGCTGCTTCCAGAGGAGGGGTTTTTTTTCCCTCCTGCCCCTGCAGTCAGAGGGGCTTGGCTTAATAGACGACAGCATAATGTAAACAAAATTTTTATATGCACTGTGGGGGGGGAGTGTCTTGCTTTATTGCGAGATTCGCTTTACTGCGGTGGTCTGGATCAGAACCCACAAGATCTCCAAGGTATGCCTGTACAGTGGTACCTTGGGTTAAGTACTTAATTCGTTCCAGAGGTCCGTTCTTAACCTGAAACTGTTCTTAACCTGAAGCACCACTTTAGCTAATGGGGCCTCCTGCTGCCGCCGTGCTGCCAGAACACGATTTCTGTTCTCATCCTGAAGCAAAGTTCTTAACCTGAAGCATTATTTCTGGGTTAGTGGAGTCTGTAACCTGAAATGTATGTAACCTGAAGCGTATGTAACCTGAGGTACCACCTGTATAAGCAAAGCAAAGCGGTAAGGTCTCTAATTTCTAATGCCCAATATAAAAAGAGATTTTGGAAAATCCTGTGCTTGTAAGAAAACCCTACCAAAGAGGTACTAAGGAAATGGGAGCGACATTTCCAAAGTTCACAATTATCTCTCCCTTTTTGGTGCTGCTGGGGATGGGGAATTAATTTCCCCAGCTAGTAATGTTCAGCTGCATCAAGTGGCAAAAAGTGGTTCTTTGCTCATAATGCAAAATGAGGTTTTGTGAGATTCATCACATTGCACCATCAGCATTCATTAGACCCGGCGCCCAAGCCCAGCTGCTGGGTAGTTTGTGGAGTTTGACGGCAATCAATGACAGTTTCAGTGAGAGGAAAGGAGCCAACATTAAAGGAGCTTCACACATGCACTTGCAAAGCCAGCTGCTTTGCAGAACAGTTTTTTAAAATGTTTACCCCATGCTCTCAATGAAAAACTGGTTGATTGATGGCAAACAAAACCATAGCATCAAAGAACCGGGAAGGAGTTTGGGTGTCATCTAGTTTAAGGTATTGTCATCAGCGTGGGGCATAAATCAAATCCAGTCCCTCATTTATAGGCAAACCTACCTAACCTGCACTTTCTCACTTATGTGAGAACCGGAAAACGTCATGCCTTTGAAATTTGCACTTCTCTGAATTTTGTAGTGCTTATATTAGGGAAATTGCAAACAATGCAATGTTATAAGGGGAAATTGCTTTGTGTCCTGGCTCCAGTTCCAAAACACAACAGCAGATGTTTTTACTTGTAAGTAAACGAAGGATCTTTATTGAGACAGCGTAATGCTGCGGACTCAGAAGCAGAGAAAGAGCTATTCAAGTCCCAGAGCTCTCGTAAGGCAAAAAGATGGCAGGGAATAGGCCCAGTCTAGGAACAACGACCAAGGTGTCTGGGTTCAGGGTCAATTAGAAAATGATCAAGATTGCACAAGAGCTGAGAAGCTGCCTAAGAAGTTTTCTACAAAAATGCACTGTAGTAGGGAAATTTGTCACTGCAAGAAGGTGCATGTTAGGAGAAATTGCTTACAAACATGTATGCACTGGGAGAAATTCACACTAAAATGTTGTTCAACTTTCATAAGTACATTTAAAAAAAATGCAAACTGGTCTAGAAGTGTGGAGAACTGAACTTAAGAATGGAAAAATGAGAAACCGAAACTGACAGATCCACCCGTTCCTATGTTAAAGGCAGAGTCTACATCGGTTGGAGGCGGTTGGAGGATAGATGGTGGCTAACAGATTGAGGCTGAATCTTGACAAGACAGAAGTACTGTTTGGGGGACAGGGGATGGGCAGGTGTGGAGGACTCCCTGGTCCTGAATGGGGTAACTGTGTCCCTGAAGGACAAGGGGAGCAGCCTGGGAGTCATTTCAGACTCACAGCTGTCCATGGAGGCGCAGATCAATTCTGTGTCCAGGGCAGCTGTCTACCAGCTCCATCTGGTACACAGGCTGAGTGCTACATGCTCTGGTTATCTTCTGCTTGGACTACTGCAATGTGCTGTATGTGGAGCTACCTTTGAAGGTGACTTGGAAACTACAACTAATCCAGAATATGGCAAATAGACTGATGACCAGGAGTGGCTGCCAGGACCATATAACTGGTCCTAAAGGATCTTCATTGGCTCCCAGTATGTTCCCGAGCACAATTCAAAGTGTTGGTGCTGACCTTTAAAGCCCTAAATGGCCTCGGCCCAGTATACCTGAAGGAGCATCTCCAACCCCATTGCTTAGCCTGGACACTGAAATCCTCCTCCGAGGGTCTTCTGCTGGTTCCCTCACTGCAAGAAGGGAAGTTACAGGGAACCAGGCAAAGGGCCTTCTCGGTAGTGGCACCCACCATGTGGAACGCCCTCCCATCAGATGTCAAAGAAATAAAGAACTGCACAACTTTTAGGAGACATCTGAAGGCAGCTCCATATCGGGAAATTTTTAATGCTTGATATTTTACTACGTTTTTATATATGCTGTAATGCTCCAGTGCTTAGCAGCAGGTCCTTCTCCTGCTTCCCTGGGTTGAGAGGAAAAAGTGGAAAGTGAACAAGCAATGACACTGAATACCATGTCCCACTGAGGTCTCTTGCCCTGAAGCCAATAGAGATTTCAACCAGGGGTCTCTTTTCCCCACTTCTATATTTCAGGTTCTAAAGCACATCATTGTCCAATGGGCGGAAGTGACATCAGGTATTGCCAGCTGCCCAAGTTCCAAAAAGAAAGGCATTTTTTCTGATGCAATCCAGCAACACAGGGCCTTGCAGATGAAGCACAGAGATTTACATTTCCACTCTCGAGCCCTGACACGTGCAGATGCAAAGCAAAAAGGGGGTCCTATTTTAGGGGGGGAGGAGCAAAACAAGCCGCATCGGGCTGGCTCGGTGACGTGTCAGGGGAGGAAAGGAAAAGGAAGTTGAGCCTGCCTAAAATTAGCAGGTGCTCCTGCTCCCCAAGGAGCTTGCTCCAGCCCACGCATTTCACCGCAAGTAGGTGCTGGGCTATAAATAACTTCGGCAAGAAATATTTAACTTCAAATGAGGCACTGAAAACCCCAACAGGATATGGGCATTGCGTGTGGGGAGAGGAGTTCAGAAAATGTGATCTCTTAGCTGACATCACTTGAAAGAAATCTGACATTCAGATACTCTGGAATAGATAAAAAAAGGTACACGTTGCTCAGAAATATGAAGAAGTGAGTGCACCAAAGGGACTCTGCACAGGGGTCCGGTGAGACTGGTGGGGCCGAAGCAGGGAAGCAAAAAGTTCAGTGGGGCCAGAATCAATGACAGGCAGAGCCGATTCATTCTAATTTTGTCTCCATCCTTCCCCCTGCCGAGTTCTAAATGGCAACTCAGAGACCAGGGAGGAGAAGCAGACAACCAGGAACATCTCCTGGACTGCTAATGGTGAGAAGGCAGGCAGGCAGGCAGGTGGGAGTTAGCTAAGGGCAGACCAAGGTTTGCTAAAAAAAAAATGTAAAAAATATTTATATGCCGCTAATTCGTAAAGAGGGACGCGGGTGGCCTGTGAGTTAAACCACAGAGCCTAGGACTTGCCGATCAGAAGGTTGGCAGTTCGAATTCCCATGATGGGGTGAGCTCCCGTTGCTCTGTCCCTGCTCCTGCCAACCTAGCAGTTCGAAAGCACGTCAAGTGCAAGTAGATAAATAGGTACCGCTCTGGCGGGAAGGTAAACGGCATTTCCGTGCACTGCTCTGGTGCGCCAGAAGCGGCTTAGTCATGCTGGCCACATGACCCGGAAGCTGTACATCGGCTCCCTCGGCCAATAAAGCGAGATGAGCGCCGCAACCCCAGAGTCGGCCATGACTGGACCTAATGGTCAGGGGTCCCTTTACCTTTACCTTTAATTCGTAAAGAATATATGGAAGTGGTTCACAGCTGTGCACGAAACCATGCAATAAACAACCATATCAAAATGTTAAAATCAGAAATTGTGGGAAGATGTATTCTTAGCTGCCTGCATCTGCCTGACAGAACCGGAAAGTTTTCAGTGGGGCGTTTAACGTAAGAAATTTAACAACACTCCGTCCTACCAGGTCCTCGGAAATTTATTTGTGAGCAGTCGTAATCCATTTATGAGCCCATTTCCACAAAAGTCTTGAAGCAATTTACAATCAATCAATCAAATAAAACAAAATAAAATATGGAGGGAATGGCGATAGTTTAGTCAGTAGAGCATGAAACTCTTATTCTCAGGGTTACGGGTTCAAGTCCCATACTGGGCAAAAGCTTGCTGTATTGCAGAGGTTTGGATTAGATGACCCTTGTGGTCCCTTCCAGATCTACAATTCTGTGATTCTATTATCATTTGTTTTGTTTTATATCCAGGTCTCTGCCCCAGCAGAATTACAATCTGAAATTTGGCACAGGTGAAACAATACAAGGAGGGGAGAGCTAAACAAGGAAGTGGCTGAGTAGTGACTGATATTGCTCATTTTTAAAAACCACCTTCACTCTGTCCCAGAGAAAACAATCTGGGTACAAATAAAGGTTTTTGCACGTAGATCTCCTGCACTAAGGGGAAGAAACATTTTAAATAGTATTTAAGAGAGTGATGACAACACATGCTTGCAGCTAAAGATGCTGAGGCAAATTCAGTACATGAGGCTTATAACGTGCTATTAATTTTCATTGTGGATATGTAAAATGATTTCCAACCTTCTTGATTTTGTTGTAATGCCAGAGTTTGTGGGCAGACACCCAGGATGTATTTTGCTTAAGCTGGTTTACTATGTTTGTTCATGTTTGTTTTTATATTTTATTTGTTTGGACACTTCAACAACAAAAAAATTTTTTTTTAATTAATAATAATTAAGCATTGCATTTTAAATGCATTGTTTGACCGTATGATTTTAAATGGTAATCCGACCAACTGAGTTGTACATAGCACTCAAAGAGTGCAATAGAAATTCCTATCTAAATCTGGAGTAGGGGATCTTTGGCCCTCCAATTGTTGCTGAACTACAACTCCCATCAGCCCCAGCAAGCATGGCCAATGGTCATGGATCTACGTCTGGAGGTTCCCAACACCTGATTTAAATGAATATTTTTAAAAAGTGAGGAGCAAACAAAACAAAATGCCTGGAATGAAGAGCAGGTTAACAGGAAGAAGAAAAGGGAGAAGGTGCTTCTTTTGTGCTAAGAATAAATTCCTTGCATCTTACACCTTCCCCCCCCCCCACTAGACTATGAATATGACCAAAGCAGGAAACCTTCTTTTCTTTTTATTTCATTCAAATGACAAAATAGCCATATTTCTACTGACCATTTTGGTGTTTTCAGACTGTCACCATTTTGGGCGGGAATTCAATCACAAATTCAGGTTGCACAATCAAAGTTCATTTGGAGATCATCTGCAACAAACTTGCTCCTTCCAAAAGACTGAACTATTTGCAATAAGGAAAGTGATGGGGAATCACACCGGAAAGTGTGGGGTAACATTTGCTTTGATGCAATGTTGCCTAACCTCCCCACATACAAATCAGAACAAATGTTCATTCAGTCTCCCTGCAAACAAAACCTGGTGAATGCTCAGTAAACCGCTCATCTGGGAGAGTCTGCAAATTGTGAAAACTTCCTATCTCAGCAGACTAAGGTGGCCACACGTCTTCTTTAGAGAGGACAGTCCTCTGTTTGAAGGGCTGTCTGGTCCAAGTTTGGCTTAAAATACGAAAGAACCCTAAGCAGGGAGAGCAATGGCTTTCAGGTTCCCCAATAACAGTTCACAACACAGGTCACAACTTCCCTTTTAGGATAAGATACACTTGAAGTATGGTAGTAATTTTTAAATCTGCATCTATACCTATACATGGTTTGAACTCATAAAACTATTTTTCAGTGCTTTTACACATCGAACTGTTTTGATGGTATTTTATATATATATATATATATATATATATATATATATATATATATATGGCGATGTTTTCATATATGAAATTGTGTCGTCATTTTTCACTGATGATGTTTTCAATGTGAAATCACTTCAGGATTATTCTTGAAATAATAAATATTTCAGAGGCCTGGCTTTTCCTGCTTTAAAATGCACAAAGTCTGCAATCCCTGAGTGGGCAAAGGAAGTCAGCATTTAAAACTGGGTTCGCCAGTAAGGTCCTGGGTGATGTCACTGCACAAACACGTGGGAGAAAAATGCATCTCTTGTGAAGGCAGCTTTACACACTGGCTGTCAAAACTTTCCTTCTGCAAACAACTGGACTTGGGGCAGAAAACACTTTTATTTATTTGTACTTAAGCATCTACTTTCAAGCAAGCATGCTGCCCTTCCAGTAATTTGTCCAAGGTGGCTTACAATAAAAACTCGTGTACAAAAAAATAAAGAAAAACAAATCAGGAAAACGATCATAGCAGTTTTAATATGGTTTTATTGACTGCTTTAATAATGGATCCTTCAAAAATTGCCTTGAAAAGGAACTTTCATTGATTCATTACATTTTGGGGTCTCTTCCCAGAGATCTATATGGATTTTCCTCTACTTGTTTTGCTCTTCACAACACTCCTGTGAGGTAGGTAGATCAAGAGACAGTGGCAGGCCCATGTTCAGTCAGTGAGTTGTGAGAATGGACAGGAACTTGAAACAAAATCTCCCTGGGATCCTAACCTAGGGGTAGGGAACATGTAGCCTGCTGGATGTTGCGGGACCACAACTCCATCAACCCTGACCGTTGGTTACTCTGGTTGATGCTGATAAGAACACCAGACTAGAGCCCTGCAGGATTTAACCTCCTTCCGTCGGGCCTGTAAGACAGAGCTATTCTGCCTGGCTTTTAATTTGAATTCAGCCTGATCTTTTATTTCCCTTCTCTTCCCTCCCCCTCCTCTTTTTATGAAGATCACCCACTCTGAGACCCGACAGCTAATTCTCCCCTGGCCTCCTCGCTGGCCCAAGTAGGACCAATTCAGCCAGCTAGCCCTGGGGATTATCTAATTGATTTTTTATTTTTGAATTTTATTGTTATTCATGTTTTTATACTGTATTTTATGCTGCTTTTATAATTACCGTATTTTTCGCTCCGTAAGATGCACTTTTCCCCTCCTAAAAAGTAAGGGGAAATGTGTGTGCGTCTTATGGAGTGAATGCAGGTGGGAGGCAGGTGGGAAAAGCCCCCAAGAGCCACACACACACTCCACGCGTCTCTTGTGGGCTTTTCCCCAAGGAGGAGAAGGGCAGCCCTCGTAGAAAAGCCTGCAAGAGCCACGCTCCCTTTAAAGAGTGCTTTTGCGTGCTTTTGCAGGAGCTGGGGGAACTAATAGAAAAGCCCACAGGAGCCACGCACCCTTTAAAGAGCCCGCGGCTCTTGGGGGCTTTTCCTCGAGGAGGGAGAAGGGACTGACACTCCGCGTGCTCTTTAAAGGAAGCACGGCTCTTGAGAGATGAAGGCTCCCCTTGCCTGCGAGAGGCTGCACGCAGCTATCCCATAAGCCAGGGATTCAGAATTTTTTTTTTCTTGTTTTCCTCTTCCAAAAACTAAGTGCCTCTTATGGTCTGGTGCATCTTATAGAGTGAAAAATACAGTAAGTGTTTTAAAGTGTTTTAAATTTGTTGTTAGCCGCCCTGATCCCGGTTTTTGAACCGGGAAGAGCGGGGTATAAATAAAAAATTATTATTATTATTATGTAAGAAGAGCATGGGTAGGCAACCTAAGGCCCGGGGGCCAGATCTGGCCCAATCGCCTTCTAAATCCGGCCTGCGGATGGTCCGGGAATCAGCGTGTTTCTACATGAGTAGAATGTGTCCTTTTCTTTAAAATGCATCTCTGGGTTATTTCTGGGGCATAGAAATTCGGTCATTTTTTTCCCTTCAAAATATAGTCTGGCCCACCACATGGTCTGAGGGATGGTGGACCGGCCCCTGCTGAAAAAGTTTGCTGACCCCTGAAGAAGAGCCTGCTGGATCAGGCCAATGGCTCATCTTGTCCAGCACCTTGGCCGACAGATGCTTGTGGGAAACTGGAACCTGAGCACAGGACCCCTCTTTCCTTCTGTGGTTTCCAGGAATTGATATTCAGAAGCCTGTAGAGGCAGAGCAAGAGCTAATAGACACCAATAGCCTTATCCTCCATGAATTTCTCTAATCCTCTTCCAAAGTCATCCAAGTTGGCGGCCATCAGTGATTTTTTTTTTAAACTAATCTGGCATACTATAGAAGAACAAATAAAAAACAAAGAAGTGGATTTTTAGGATGAAAGTCTTTGTTTGTTATGTTTTAGAATGATGACTTCCAGGCAGGGCCGGATTTAGGTTTGATGAGGCCCTAAGCTACTGAAGGTAATGGGGCCCTTTATATGTCCAGCTGTCCTTTATCAACAACAAATCATCGCTGTTTTTTGTGTTGAATATATGCTATACTGTAATTTATGGACCTAATAGGTATCTAAAGCCATTTGCACATAACAAAATATGTATTTTATCAAAATAATTGTTGAATTGAAGTAAGAATAAGAAGAAGTATATTAATAGTGAAAATTTGGGGGGGGGCCTCCAAGAGAGTGGGGCCCTAAACTATAGCTTGATTAGCTTATACGTAAATCCAGCACTGCTTCCAGGACACTATTTATTCACATAATCTGTTACGATAATGTTCCATGTACCGAATCATACTTATTTTATTTTAGCATTTATAAATCACATTTGCTAATAGAACCTCTGTGTGATTTTAAAAAGAGGAAATTAAACAAAGATTAAGGTTGCCAATAAAAGGCAAAGTTAAAAACAGCTATTTTTAAATAAATCAAAATATCAAGAGTTCACTTAATTCAAACCAACAGTTAAGCTTTAAAAGCTGATTGAAGCACTCAACTTTCCACATGTTTGGATAGGCTTGCCTGTGCAAAAAAAAAAAATGTCTTTATCAGGTGCCAAAAAGTACAGTGAAGATGTGCTGCCTGAAGTCAAGAGGCAAGGAGTTCCAAAGGTTAGAAGCTGCCGTGCTAAAAGAACAATTTCTTACAGGTGCAGAGTGAGTATTGTGTGGCACCTGTAACATTGCCTGTTCTGCAGAACAAATTGGTTGAATAGGCCAAAAATAGGTAAAGGATCCCCTCAGGTATATATCTTATATGGATGTATGGTGTATCTGCTCTCTCCATGATGGCGATGATGCTAAAAGCATCATTTGTTGCTTGTGGGAACTGAAGATAGGATTTTTCCTCTCTGAGGATCCTTTATTAGCAGTGTTTGCTACCAACCACGGCGGGGGCTAAGGAAGGTTAAGCTGACTGAAGTGTAAAATGCATCCATCATCAGCAAGGGGGAAATAAACCCCACAAAGATGTTCTCTGTTTCAGTATCATGTATTTTCTTATTCCTGTCCTAATTATAACTTTGGCCATGAATGAGGCAGTCAGCTCTTAGCCTCCAGGCAATGATTTGGTGGTTACCGAATATATTTTTGGATGAGAAACTTTAGTTTCGCCAAGTAGTTAAGGGGCTGATTGTGCTTATCTACCAAATCATATCGCTTATCAACTTTTTGTGAAATAAAGCCTCAGTGTGCCAGACTGGGAGTGAAAAGAGGTCAACAGTGATGGAAACTGCCATTTTCTGTATCACTATATGTCAGTCTAACTCAGCAGCTCAGTCATCTGAGCATCCAGGACTTCCCTGAGATTTACTTGCAATCAAAATGGAGTTTACCTTTACAAAGTAGGATAGTTTACATACACTTCTTTCTAGCATCCATCTACAAGGAAAAGGCATCATCAGAATTCAAGCACATTATCAGCCAGGTAAGGTAAGGTAAAGGACTCCTGGACAGTTAAGTCCACTCAAAGGTGACTATGGGGTTGCGGTGCTCCTCTCGCTTTTCAGGCTGAGGGAGCCAGTGTTTGTCCACAGACAGTTTTCTGGGTTATGTGGCCAGCATGACCAAACCGCTTCAGGCACGCAGAACACAGTGACGGAAACCAGAGCACACAGAAATGTTGTCTACCTTCCCATCACAGTGGTACCTATTTATCTACTTGCACTGGCATGCTTTTGAACTGCTAGGTTTGGCAGGAGCTGGGACAGAGCAACGGGAGCTCACCCTGTCACAGGGATTCAAACCACCGACCTTCTAATTGGCAAGCTCAAGAACAGGGATAGGAAACCTAAGGCCTGGGGCCTGGATGCGGCCCAATCGCCTTCTCAACCCAGCCCGCGGATAGTCCAGGAATCAGCGTGTTTTTACATGAGTAGAATGTGTGCTTTTATTTAAAATGAATCTCTGGGTTATTTGTGGGGCATTGGAATTCGTTAATTTTTTTACCCAAAATATAGTCTGGCCCACCACGTGGTCTGAGGGACAGTGGACTGGCCCACAGCTGAAAAAGGTTTCTGACCCCTGCTCAAGAGGCTCAGTGGTTTAGACCACAGCATTGCCAGGTGAAAATACTCAAGAAGGACACAGAGGAGGACTTGTTGAGGTTCCCAAGGGCCAGGTAAGAGTGGCTTGGAGGGCTGCATTTGGCTGCCTTGACCTGAGGTTCCTCACCTCTGGCTGTGCCAACTCCAGCCATGAATCAGGAATGTCATGATCCAAGGACGAGAGCACATGTAGCATGTAGAGTTGTAGAGTTGGAAGGGACCACAAGGGTGAACTAGTGCAACCTTCTGCAATGAAGGAATCTTTTACCCAACACGGGGATCAAACCAATGACCCTGAGGTCAAGAGTCTCATGATCTACCAACTGAGCTATCCCAGTAGTCACATGCTTTAAATACACACACACACACACACACACACACACACACACACACACAAAACCTGGCTGCTTTCATTTTGGAGAAAAAGCAACCATAAGGCCCCAAGCCCAGAAAATGCTCCTGCTCCTTGAATTGAGGAGGTAGGTAAGTAAGTTCTTGGAGAATGTGTTCCCCACTCTTCAGCCAAAAAGGCTCACAGACTGTCTTACATAAGATGAGACAGTCCCTGCCCACAGGCTTATGGTCGGGAAATGCAGAAACACACCAAGAGAGCATATGGGGGGGGGCAGCAAAAAGCAGCCAGAAGGGTGCAATTTTCAGAAGAAAGTGCAGAACGACCATCCCCATGATGCAATTAAAATTATTTAACTGAATATATGAAGAGTGCAGTTATTTCATTTTTATTTTAAATGTTGGGTGGTATATCTTCCCCATATTAAGCCACTGAAAATCTTAGAGAGGAGGGAATCCTGGATGGAGGGTGACAAGAGACCTTTACAGGAGAGCTCATCCATGTGTTCTTAGGAGGGACCAAACCCATTGCCCCCCCCCCCCCCGCAAGACAACTACGTATTGAGCAGAACTTTCCCAAAAGTACAGCGGTACCTCTGGTTAACTACTTAATTCATTCCGGAGGTCCGTTCTTAACCTGAAACTGTTCTTAACCTGAAGCACCACTTTAGCTAATGGGGCCTCCCACTGCTGCCACGCCGCTGAAGCACGATTTCTGTTCTCATCCTGAAGCAAAGTTCTTAACCCGAGGTACTATTTCTGGGTTAGCAGAGTCTGTAAGCTAAAGCGTATGTAACCTGAAGCGTATGTAACCTGAGGTACCATTGTAGTTGCTTATGGAATTTGATCTCTGTGAATTCAGATATGAAACTGACGGGATGCACCCCTTACCACGCCAAAAGATGAATTTTCTTACAAGGGTGGAACGAAGCCTGGATACTGTAGCTCAGTTGGTTAGAGTGTGGTGCTGATAATACCAAGGTTGCAGGTTTGATCCCAGGTATGGAACAGTTGCAAATTCCTACATTGCAAGGGGTTGGGTTGCTGATGATTCGCAGGTCCCTTCCAACTGCACACTTGTAACAATGCGAGTCCTGCAGATCCAATTGGTTGTGCTGGCAACGTGCAAAGCTCTAATAAAACCATGTGGTGGTAGGGATATTAAAGGCGGAGCTTGTAGGGACACCGAGGGCGGGGCTTCCATCTGCACCCCAACCCACCCATTTTAGCAGCCTCCAGCAAAATGGAAGAGGGCTTGTGTAAAACAGGACACTGGAGTAGATGGGTCTACAGAGACATCCATCAGGACTGTTTTTACACTTCACCCCAGTTATGGCTGCACAGAGATATAAATTGCGAACTAACCACTGAAACTCAAATATATATTATATGCAAAAAAAAAGGGAGGGGAAGCCAGGTAAAACAACATGTTTGCTTAATTTTTGAAGGGTGGCGGGAAACAGATCGTCCTAAAAATATATTTATTGTTAAACCACAAAATTACAACACCTTTCCCTCGCCGCCACCCCACCCAACGTATCTGAAAGTGCTTCCTAGACTTAAGAAGTCCCAATGGCACAGCTCCCAAAATAGAGCGACAGTCAACAAACAAGAAACCACACTGGAGTTGTGATGCAGAAATTTGGTTATAGGAGGAAAGCAGTTGGAGAATCATGACGCAGACTGCCCTTCAGCAGGCAGAAGAACATTTCTGTACAGGTCTTATGGAACTGTTGTATAACCAGCCGAAGCACTGGCTAATGGATCTCTCTGGAGGAAAACATGAACTCATCCTCCGGAGAATGTTAACAGACAATTCCTGTGGGTGTGAGTGCGGGTCTGTTCTGACAGCTGAGAATCATGTTTCTCCCATGCTTCTTGGAGCAGAAGAGAACCTCAACCCCTTAAGAATTAGAAAGCCAAGCTGCTTTCCAGGAGAATGGGAGCCGCAGTTCGGTTGACTTATTTTAACTCCATCACTTAATGGGAGAGTGTCATGAAGCAGTTGGCAAATACAGTGGTACCTCTGGTTACGTACTTAATTCATTCCGGAGGTCCGTTCTTAACCTGAAACTGTTCTTAACCTGAAGCACCACTTTAGCTAATGGGGCCTCCCACTGCTGCCAAGCCGCCGCCACGCGATTTCTGTTCTGATCCTGAAGCAAAGTTCTTAACCTGAGGTACTATTTCTGGGTTACCTGAAGCGTATGTAACCTGAAGCATATGTAACCCGAGGTACCACTGTAGTTAAAAAGACTTACAAATTATTCTCCTGCTAGATTTTGGAGATGGCTTAGCATCTCCTACTGCACAGCTTCAGACAGAGCTTGTCCAGCTGCACATGACTTCAGGTGACAAACTGTGGATGTGCGTGTACTGCATTTGGGGAGCACATGGATTGAGCTCAGAGGAAACCTGATGTTCCACTTTGAAAATGGGGGGGGGGGGGTTGCACAGTGGTCAGTCTTTGGTGGCTGAACCTCAGGGCTACAAGGGGCCATTGAAAGGGCCCCACCAGAAGACTTCAAATTTTAAATCACCTCATGTCAGGTGACTGGGCAGCCTGCCTAGCTGTCAAAGTACCCCTTGCCCCAAGGAGTAGCTACATCTGCATTTGGGATAATACATGAATCAAACACAGTATTTGTACAGGAATCAAAGACCACTTACAATTAAGGCTACAAAGTGTAGCCAATTAATCAGAATCACATTAAAAACAATGTAAATTGAATAATCAGTTTTAAAAACAACAACAACGACCATTCTGCAGAATTTGAGATCGTGTATTGTGATTTCATTACAAGGGGCATTTTTTTATTGTCTTAGCTGCAATATATTCTCTTTGCTGATTAATTAGCTGAACTGTTTCATTGTTTGCACTGCTGGCATCACAGGTTTTGTGATGTTGTGTTATGCACCATTACCCTGGTCAGCAATTACTGCAATGATCGCCTAATTTTCACCCACCAGCCAATCTGCGACAAGTAACTGCATCAGTAACAAAATCCACATCTGTCCCCTCAATCACCAAGAACTACAACAGGAGGGAAACAGTTAATCAGCCTTAGTCCCTTCCCCGCCTACCCGTTTTCCACTGATTCACTCTGTTCCACGTTGTATGGGTTGAAACACACACACACACACAAATCGTGGAACCCTGTTTAAGGCAGGAGTGGGGTGCTTTTTCCAGGCCAAAGGCCTCATTGCCTTACAAGCAGCTTTCCAGGGGCCGCATGCTGGTGATGAGCGAAAGGTGGGTGGAGCTGTGGAGCCGTACCTCTGACTTTGCACTTTCCAGCCATGCAAAAAACCAGAGGGTTATAAACACACACTCCTCCATTCACATCTCTTCGCCCAGGCAAGCAAGAAGCATTTCAATGACATATTCCAGCCAGGCAAAAAGCATCAGAGAAGGCTGGTGAGAGATGTGGCCTGAGTACATCCCCAAGGGCAAAACAGAAAGAACTAGAAGGCCATCTCCAGCTGCCAGGTTCCCCGCCGCTTGTGCTGAGTGCTAAACTAGCTGTCATGGGGAGAGGAAGTGCTTCCTGCCTGCTTCTCTAATTATTTGATGCTGCATTGCAGGAAACACCACTTTCTAAACCTGGATAGCTCAGTTGGTTAGAGTGTGGTGCTGACAATGCCAAGGTTGCAGGTTCAATCCCCGCATGGGACAGATGCATATTCCTGTATTTCAAGGGACTAGATCAGCCTTTCTCAACCTGTGGGTCCCCAGATGTTGGACTACAACTCCCATCACCCCTAGCTAGCAAGGCCAGAGCTCAGGGATGATGGGAGTTGTATTCCAACAACATCTGGGGACCCACAGGTTGAGAACTGCTGGACTAGATGATCCTAGGAGTCCCTTCCAACTCTACAATTCTGTGATTCTTTGACTACGCCAATGGCCCATCCAGTATCCTGTTCTCATAGTGGCCAACGAGATGCCTATGGGAAGCAGGCAAACAGCATTTGACTGCAACAGCACCTTCTTGGTCCTGGTCTCCAGCAACTGCTACTCAGAGTTATTATGCTGCCTCTGGATACTGGACATTTGCACATACCCATAATGACCGGTAGCCACTGATCGCTTTACCCCTCCATGGATCTTTCTATCAGAACATAGGAAGAGCATTTTTGCATCAGACCAAAGGCCTCTTCAGCTTCCTACTTCCCACAGTGACACAACGGGGAGCCCACAAAGATCTTTGTCAAGGACAGAATCAGCTGTGCAGCCCCAGCCCGACCTTCCCAAAGCAGCCAGAAGAACTTGTTGGTAGCCGGCAGTCACTGCTACCTCTTGCTGTTGGAATTAAACCAAACACTGGCAACTTGAGAACAAGTATCACCATATTAACCACTTAAAGAAAGATGACGTTAAGGGTATGCATGCTTTCAGAACAACTAGGACAAATGGGATACATTTGGTTCAGGTTTTAGTCGTTCAGAAATCAATTCCCAGGGGAATAAATATGGACAGGACTTTAAACAACAACAACAAAAGGACTCCTAATGATAGTATTTGGGAGTGGGCAGAGGAGCTATCTGTTTCCTATACCACCAGCAGCAACAGAGTTCATTCCAAATATGGTGGCTGCCATATTTTCTTACCCAGAATGCTCTTGATAGAGTCATTCCAGGACATGTCAGGGACAAAAATGGTGGCAACCAGTGAGCACAGAACAGCTAGAGAAATTAGCTCTGGATATAATAGTTACATAAACAAAAATGGAATACAAAAAGGAATCTAATGTGAGCAAAACAAATAATTCATTAAAAATATGCAATTTTAATGGTTGTGTTACAAAAGAAAAGCAGAGTTTGCAAAGAAAAGAAAAAACAAATCAAGTCACAAAAGGGGGGGAAAGAAATGGTTTCACAGTCCTGGTCTAAAAATGGGATGCACAGCATAGCATAAAACAAATGACATAATACATAGATCCGGGGGGGAGGGGATCTATAGACCTCCAGATGCTGTTGGACTCCATTTCCCATCAGCCCCAGCTGGCATGGCCAATGGTCAGGGATTAAGGGGATTGTAGTTCAGCCATATCCAATGGGGCTACAAGTTCACTGGTTCTGATTCAGATGAGCACACTTGATTCTTTTGTCCTAGTCCTGGTTCCCCATTATAACTCCACTCAGTAACCTCCATCCTAGAAAGAAGGCAGAGATCTAGTTCAAAAGGACTTGCTGCGAATGCTTATGGCGGGTGGGGAGGGAAACGGTTGTGGGCGCCCACTTGCAGACAGGAAGGGTGTAGTGTATGGAATTCACCGCAGGTGCAACATTCAGAAACCCACATATTTTGCAACAAACAGGAAACCATGTAACCAGCATCAAAAATAGAAGACAGTGGCTAGGGGTGGGGGGAGGGGAGAGAGAGAGTGAGAAACAAGTAGTGGTCCAGATTGTTCTGGCTGCATTCCAAGTATTCATCATTCACTTTGGGGCTTTCCCCCACCCACAAACACACACACACATATAAACCCCGAGTACGTAAAAATTGGATTTTCAGAGGAAAAAGCATCTCTAGAGTTCCTTTGTCACCACGGAAAAAAGTATTTCGAAAGCCATTTCAGGATCCCTCCTTCTCCTCTCCTCCATAACTCTGTGACATGTGCAGCAAACCCAGTTTCTTCACGGCACATAACCTCAGACCTGCGGGAAGGCCACATGTGGCCCTTGACACTTCTCTATCAGGCCCTCGGGACTTTCCCCCAGGCCACCCAACTTCCAAAGCCACCCCCCCTCACCCAATGTACCCTGCACCCTTCTTGAGTGTTTGATCTTGGGGTGGGGGGGCTTCCCTAGCTGAAATGTGTCCCGGAACTCCTGCTAACCTGGCTGGAGGGTAGAGAAAGATGTGCAATTGTGTGCAGAAACTACCTGCTGCATAAAACATGACATGAACATTATTTACTCCGGCCACTTTCACCTCTGGCCATGCCCACAATTGGTGTGGGCCCCCCAGAAGCTTGCCTAGAAGCAAATGTGCCCCCCCCCCATCTGAAAAATATTCCCCAGTCCTGGAGTAGATACAGTCGTACCTTGGATCTCGAATGCCTTGGTTCCCGAACAAATCGCTCCCGGACGATCAAAACCCATGTAAGTAAGTGTTTCCGGTTTTTGAACGGTTTTTGGAAGCCAAACATCCGACAGGGCTTCTGATTGGCTGCAGAAGGTTCCTGCAGCCAATCAGAAGACATGCTTTGGTTTTTGAACATTTTGGAATTCTAGCGGACTTCCAGAGTAGATTCCCATTGACTTCCAAGGTACGACTGTAGTTCATAACAGTTGCACCTCCAGCCTGGTGCCACTGTCCCCCACCCCTGCCAAAAAAAAAAAAAAGGTTTGGCACCCTGGGCAATGACATGATTTGCCTGCCTCTAAATCTCATCCCTGCAGCTGTCATAACATCTGCTCTGAGCCAGTATGTCCGGGATAAGGTGTGTCTGTAATGGACCATGAGGTCATTGTGCCATGTCTAATTTCATCCGTCAGCAAGAGAGAAGTTGCTGGCGGGGTGGTGGGGGAATCATCTGGCATGGGTTGCATCTGGGAGTGCAATTAAGCCGCTCTCTTGCCAGATGTGTGGGAGAAATACCCACAAGGCCTCTGGCTACCCTGGGCACAATTCACCCCGCTTTCTCCAAGACCTCAAGGGAAGGATTGGAGAATCCTCTCGTCACTTGGCCGTGTGGTTCGGCATCTACCAATTTGTTTACTTAATCGGATGCTCTATGATATGGTGGCTGCTGAAAAGTTTCTATTCCAAGTATTCAGACAGTAATTAAACCGGGCGACCCACACAGCCTCAATTACAGCGTGTCTACACAGGGCTCTGTTTACCAGACCAGTTAACCAGCAATTATAGTTCTTTGCATTGAGTATCCCGGCCAGTGAAAAGGGACTTTAAAAATACACCCCGTGTCCAAAAGAGATGGATGGTCTAGGAAGTTTTGAGGGTTTTTCGTCAGCCAAAGGAAAGTCTCTTGGAACCTTGCCCAAAACTGCGTTTCAAAACCGCTTGCAATCTTCACTTTTTAAAAAATGGGCCTTATATTAACTCCCCACAAAATCTAACAAGCTGTGCACATTAGTTTTTAAAGCCCTAAATGACTTGGGCTCCAAATACAGTGGTTCCTCGGGTTACATACACTTCAGGTTACATACGCTTCAGGTTACAGACTCCACTAAACCAGAAATAGTGCTTCAGGTTAAGAACTTTGCTTCAGGATGAGAACAGAAATCGGGCTCCGGCGGCGCAGCAGCAGCAGGAGGCCCCATTAGCTAAAGTGGTGCTTCAGGTTAAGAACAGTTTCAGGTTAAGTACGGACCTCCGGAACGAATTAAGTACCGTATTTTTCGCTCTATAAGATGCACCAGACCACAAGACGCACCTAGTTTTTAGAGGAGGAAAACAAGAAACAAGAAAGCAACGCAAACCCTCTTGAGTGAAGAGGCAGGAACGCTCCCGCTGCGCTCAAGAGGCTTTGTGTGGCTATCCCTGAAGCCAGAAGAGCAAGAGGGATAGGTGCGCACCAATCCCTCTTGCTCTTCTGGCTTCTGGGATAGCTGCACAGCCTCTTCAGGGCGGCGGGATGAAGGCTTCCCACTGCCCTGAAGAGGCTGCGCACAGCTAAGCCAGAAGCTAGAACAGTGAGAGGGAGTGCTGCGCAGTTCTCCCTCTCTCTGTTCTGGCTTCAGGGATAGCTGCGCAGCCTGCATTCGCTCCATAAGACGCACACACATTTCCCCTTACTTTTTAGGAGGGAAAAAGTGCGTCTTATAGAGTGAAAAATACGGTACTTAACCTGAGGTACCACTGTATTTGACACTAAGCAGGAGAAAGCTGTCAGGCAGGACCACTCTTTGGACTGACTGTAAGTACATAGAAAGACCTGTGAGGGCAGAGGCAGAGCTAGCTGCTCAGGCACTCGGAGCGGCACACATGCTGTGCACCCGGGGGCGGGGCTAGCCACCCGCGAGGGCGGGGCCAGCGTCCCAGGGGGGTGGGGTGGCGATGTCACCCCCCCCCCACCGGGATGACACCTGGGGTGGACTGCATACACCGCACCCCCCTTCTTCCACCAGTGGGTAGGAGCCAGCACCCCATTAGCCAAATGAATAGTCCTCCACTGGTGCCATCTCTGTTTGATCAAAGGTTTTGCTAAACATGCACATACTCCATTTAAGTGCTGAAACTTAAAGGAAAAGGAAAAGGAAAAAGTGTGTGTGAGAGAGAAACAGCCTTGAGAGGCATATTAGGAGACAACCTTATTTGCAGTCACCCAAGTCCAACAGATCAGCAAACAATTTAATTACACACCAGTATGGTTTGGTTTTTATTTTATTTTTAAAAAATGTTTATTCAGCACTTTTCCTCTAATCTGCTGTGTGTACCAACCTGCAGTCCATTTAATTACTGTCCCATCCAAAGCCGGGCCATCAAAAACTCAGCAAAATACACAGAGAACCTCTTGTGCAGCCTTCTGGTGCCAAGACACAGCCAAAATAGTATGATAATATAAAACAGGAAATCAAAACTTGCTATTGGCAGAGGGCTCAACGCCTGCTCTAACCTTATCGTAACAGCAAATTGAGGCTGCAATGCATCAGAAGAGAAATTAAGTAAAGGCAGGGCAGGGGTTCACTCGTATTAGTATGTGGTCAGTATCCCAGCATCAAAATAGTACAACTGCAGTCGACCTAAACATTTCACTGTGACAATGCCTTTGTCATGCCGGGATGGAAGATGGGGAGTTGCTTGAGATGCATGTAAGAATGGTTGGTTTGTATCCTGCCTTTCCCCCAGAACAGGGACTAGAGGCGGCTCACAAAAATTAAAACAAACACACGTAGCTAAAAACATATAAATGGTAATGGTTAAACTATAGAATTAAAACAATGCAAAAAACCCCCAAAGAAATTAAAATGCAGGTAGCAAAACAACAACAACCAAGTACGGCACACTATTTAAGAGCCCTTTCCTTTAACGAAGTCAGTTCCCCAAAGCCTGTTGGAATTATAATATATAATAATAACAATTTATTACT
The DNA here is from genome assembly GCF_964270895.1 of Podarcis filfolensis. Taxonomy (NCBI): domain Eukaryota; kingdom Metazoa; phylum Chordata; class Lepidosauria; order Squamata; family Lacertidae; genus Podarcis; species Podarcis filfolensis. The sequence continues at coordinate 68,790,481 of NC_139611.1, read as the reverse complement.
TATACCCCACCCATCTGGCCATGCCTCCCCAGCCACTCTTGGCGGCTCCCAACAGAACATTAAAAACACAATAAAACATCAAACATTAAAAACTTCCCTAAACAGGGCTGCCTTCAGATGTCTTCGAAAAGTCAGATAGTTGTTTATTTCCTTGACATATGATGGGAGGGTGTTTCACAGGGCAGGCGCCACCACCGAGAAGGCCATCTGCCTAGTTCCCTGCAGCCTCACTTCTCCCATGGAGGGAACTGCCAGAAGGCCCTTGGAGCTAGACCTCAGTGTCCAGGCTGAACGATGGGGGTGGAGCCGCTCCTTCAGGTATACTGGGCTGAGGCCGTTTAGGGCAGGCTTCCTCAACCTCAGCCCTCCAGATGTTTTTGGCCTACAACTCCCATGATCCCTAGCTAGCAGGACCAGTGGTCAGGGATGATAGGAATTGTAGTCTCAAAACATCTGGAGGGCGTGGTTGAGGAAGCCTGGTTTAGGGTTTTAAAGGTCAAAACCAACACTTTGAATTGTGCTCAGAAACGTACTGGGAGCCAATGAAGGTCTTTCAGAATGGGTGTTATATGGTCTCGGCGGCCACTCCCAATCACCAGTCTAGCTGCCGCATTCTGGTCTTCATCTGCTAGTGGAATGACAACAGGGAGGGAGCCAGACTAGCCTCCCTAGGAAGGAATTTTCAAAGTCTGGGAGCCGCCACCAAGAAGGCCCTCTCTCCTTTCTCTACCAAGTGTGCTTGTGAGAATGGCAAGGTGAAAGAAGTGCCTTTTCCCCCAAAGAACTCAGAGCCCGGGCAAGTTCCTATAGGAGAATCCAGCAGCCTAGGCCTAAGTTGTCTAGGTCATAACTAGCACTTTGAATTGTGCCTGGAAACAGGCTGGTATAAAACCCTCTGTGGCTTCTGCATGGCTGGGATATAGCGTACTGTACAAAAATAAGAGTCACACCCATCATGTGGCCCCATAAGGGTTGCCCACACTGAAATGTGGCCTTCGGGGGCCAAAGGAAAAGCAAGGTTTCCCACTCCTGCTCTAAAGCGAAACTTTGCTAGCAAACATGAGAGTGACAGAACAAAAACCCGCTCACAAAATGTTTCTTAAATTCAGTCTGCCGAGAACTTGACTCATCCGCTAATAAAGATTTATTATGCCAGCGGGCATCCAGGCCTATCCTGGGCCAAAGGCCCACAGACGTGAAAAGCAGATCTTTTACAGAAAATGCCCTGTGGCCGCTTCTCTTCAAAATGTGAGGCACACACCTGGCAAGGGTTCGAGATGCATGTGGATTAGGGGGGGGGGGAATCTGAGAAAGAGAACACTTCTGGGCACTGCACCATTTCTGCTCACCGGTTCGAGTCCAGAAGTCATAAAAGCGGAAAGGACTGCAAGGCAAGATGTGGGAAATGGAACTGACACTCAGCCAAAACACCGAAGCCACCGTGCCAGCACCCAGACACAAGGCATAGACGGGTGCCAACATTGGAGACAAAGAGAGGCGATTATTTAAATCCCTTGCTTCCTTACCTAGTGGAGCATTTTGAACAGGGAAGTTCCCACCACAGCTTAAAAAACTGCACACAGACCCCGGAAAGGCCATGTCTTGCACACTTCCTCAGCATTTTAAATCGGCTCATATACTGCTGAACCTAAAGCAGCTGAGATCACATTAGGAGAAATTTTCCAGCAACGGGGATAAAAACAACCTGAAATAGCTGGAAAGAGGTTACTGCTGCTTGTGCCCAGGAGCTGGGATCTGCCTCTGTGGCAATCACACACAGGGCCCCCGGACGTTTGACGGTCTATTGACCCTGTGCTGCCACTGCGATTGCTTTTTCCGCTGCCACCACCCCGTATCTCACTGGGACACACGGAGTCCAGTCAGTTGTTAACATAAACAAATAATCAAGTTTATTTTTAAATGCAGGAACAAGCTTATGGTTACAGTTAATTTTTCTCTTGTCAGTTTCTTATTCTTAGTTCCTAACTCCAAACTGATTATTCCAACTATCTATCTGACTCCACCTAACAATTCCTCTCACTCTCTCACAATACAACTCTACCAACCCACACCTAAACCTCCCTTTTCCTTCTTCAACTCCCAAAACTCAACCCCCAACTCCCAAACCTCAACTCTACTCAACTGACTTTCAAAACCTCCCACTCTAACTTTTATTCCCCCCTTGCATTCTCACTGGCCAATCACATCACAACCTATTTTAACCCTTTCCTTATGACCCATCCTAGGAGGCAAACGCCACAGCCTCCAAGGAAAACTGAAGCCCGTGATGCAAAGAATCTGTAGGTGTGACTTGAGCCAGGATTTTTCTTTTTAGTCACTCAGCATCATTGCAACATCAGGTGACGGATAGGGGGAGGTCCCACTCCCCTGTCCAAGAGGGTCATTGGGGGTGGAGAGGTCAGGGAGGTCAGAATCTGCCTGCTAACTGGTTCCTGCTCCCCACCCCTGCCCTGGGAGAAGAGACAAGCAGAATCACAGAGTTACAGAGTTGTACAGACCCCGGGTCATCTAAACCAATCCCCTGAAATGAAGGAATTACAGCTAAGGAACCCCTGGCAGATGGCCATCCAAGCTCTGCTTAAAAACCTCCAGTGAAGGAGAGGAGAGTCCTCCACCTTCCAGGGAAGTCTGTTCCACAGTCAAACACTGGGAAGTCCTTCCTAACGTTTTCCCTACATTGCGGCTTTTGCATAGCAAAACACACACACGATTCGCAATATATCGCCACATCAAAAATAATGAAACAGACATCACGATACAGACTTCAAACCGGTTTCAGATGATATTTCGATATATCACCCAGCCCTAATATGAACCAAACTTGTTCATTTTGTAAAAGGATGAATGTGAACCGGAAATAGTTCTTTTTTGGACATGTTGAACCAGTTCCCTTTTAAAATGATCCTTCCATGCTCCTGCATCACACAGAAGAATGGTTAGGTACAGCCTTAAATAAAGCAAGCTTATTCTTTGGTTATGTACCTTTATAATTTAAAAAATCCACAAATTACAGTGGTACCTTGGGTTAAGAACTTAATTCATTCTGGAGGTCCATTCTTAACCTGAAACTGTTCTTAACCTGAGGTATCAATTTAGCTAATGGGGCCTCCTGCTGCCACCATGCCGCCGCCGCACAATTTCTGTTCTCATCCTGAAGCAAAGTTCTTAACCCGAGGTATTATTTCTGGGTTAGCGGAGTCTGTAACCTGAAGCATCTGTAACCCAAGGTACCACTGTATTTTGGTATACAGTGGTACCTTGCAATGGCAGAGGAAAAGGGAGCAGGGGGAGCGCCCCACCCCCGGCAGCACGTTCCCGGTGGGGTGTCAGCGCGTCTGCCCTCCGCCCACGCTGGGTGCTACGCCCCTGCAGGCGGAATGCCACACCCCCGGGACATGCGCCACATGCCCCAGCCACGCCTGCTCTCCGCCCCCTGGTGCATGAAGCTCTGCCACTGGTACCTTGCTTCTCAAACTTCATCCGTTCCGGAAGTCCGTTGCAAAGCCAAAGTGTTCCAAAACCAACAACCCCCAAAACAGCAATTTAACATGAATTTTACTATCTAATGAGACCATTGATCCATAAAATGAAAGCAATAATCAATGTAAAGGTAAAGGGATCCCTGACCGTTAGGTACAGTCGCGGACGACTCTGGGGTTGTGGTGCTCATCTCGCTTTACTGGCCAAAGCAGCCAACGTACAGCTTCCGGGTCATGTGGCCAGCATGACTAAGCCACTTCTGGCGAACGCCGTTTACCTTCCCGCTGGAGTGGTACCTATTTATCTACTTGCACTTTGACGTGCTTTCGAACTGCTAGATTGGCAGGAGCTGGGACCGAGAAACGGGAGCTCACCCTGTCACGGGGATTTGAACCGCCGACCTTCTGATCGGCAACTCCTAGGCTCTGTGGTTTAGACCACAGTGCCACCCACGTCCCAATCAATGTACTGTACTATAAAACAAATAAGAAAGTATTGTAGATGATAAAAAATAAAATTAAACTTTTTTATTACTGCACTGATGATAGTCATTGTTTGGATTGGGGTGGGGGTGGGGGGGCTTTCTTCCATTTCCGTAGTCACACAATCCATCACTCAGTAGCTGAACTGGGTTCCACAAAGTCACAAAAACAAATTAACCGAAAAAGCCTCAAAAACAAAAATGCAAAATAAATAGCAAAAACAAAAGTGCCAAACTTAATTCATTCTGGAAGTCCGTTTGACTTCCGAAATGTTCAAAAAACCAAGGTGCAGCTTCTGATTAGTGCAAGCGCCCTGGAAACAATAGCTGACAGCCACATTGGACGTTCGGCTTCCGAAAAATGTTCAAAAACCGGAACACTTACTTCTGGCTTTTGAGAACCAAGGCGTTTGAGAACTAAGGTACCACTGTATTGTTTTCCAAGCATTTCTGCAATAACTGTCAATTTCCTGAGATTATTTTTCATTTCACCCCCTTTCCCTCCTCATTTGACTAGGTGTACCTTAAAATCTTCCTAGTACCAGACCACTGCTATCTTAAATAAATGTGCCTTTGATCCAGTCTTCCATGTCACTAATGATATTGACTAAATTATTCGATAATTAAGTTATTCCTGTAAAAATTTAAAAGCCAAACATAACAGAAAGGTCTTTAAAATTAAAGAGAGAGGGAGGAAGCGAAATGTTCATTGTGGCCATTCACATATAAAATGATCCTTGGAATAATATTCATTTCCTTCCTCGCTTTCAAAATTAATATTGGATATTACAGCAAGTAAAAGTGAGCACACAGACAAATTGAATTCTTCGAAGTTGAAAGGCAGGACTATGACTTTAATTAACGTACCTTCAAAGTTCATATAGATATAATTAGTTGCCAAGATACATTCTTCACTTTTTCAGACCTACATCCGAATGGTATCTTGTGAAGAGAAGAGATGCTCAGTGGCAGACGCACAAAAAATTCCCAGGTTTGATCCCTGGTATCTCCAGGTAGAGCTAGGAAATAACCCAATGGTGGTCCACAGTGTGGGAACGTTCAGGGTGGCAGGAGAGGATGTATTGTTTATTAATATCCTTCCTAACTTGCGCTAGCAAGTTTCTTTATGTAGCAGAGTTTACATTCCCCTTTCATACATGCACAGCAGATAGCTGGTTGCAGGCTTGTGTAAGCCTCTCACTATTATATACAATTCAGTATTGAATTGTATATTCCTGGTAAATTCCCTTTAATCCCTCTTAAAAGAATAAGAGATGACAATCTGATTCAAAGTCAATACAAGGAGAAGAGGAAGGACTAAACAAACAACTCTAACTTTATCTGCAGCCTCACAGCGTAGATCTTCTGTGCCGGCCTTGCCTTCCACTTTGCCTCCAGACATAGAGGCGGCCTCCCTAATACAGGCAGGGGAGGGTGAGACAGAGGAGCTGTACCTGGGAGATATGGCTTCAGGGACAAGTAGCTCTGTCTTGGAGAAAATTTTGGAGAAACTGGAGGCTCTGGACAAGAAGGCTGATTTGCATACAGCTAAAATTGAACAGAACACAGAAAGCTTGAATAAGCTGACTGGACAAGTTGCACAGAATGCCCAGTCTATTGGAGAATTAAAGGAGGCTGTAGGTGAAAATCGTAAACTGGCTGAAGATACTAGTCAAAGATTGGAAGAACTTGAGAAAGAAGTAAGACCACTCAGCAAACAAGTTGGAGAACATCAGATTTACTTTTTGATGACAGAACTGCGAAACAGGGAGACCAACTTGAGGATACGGTCAATACCAGAGGTGGAAGAAGATAATTTTATTGAATTTCTAACTAAGGAATTTGCCAAGTTTTGGAAGTTAGAGGAAAAAGACTTTAAAATTGTATCTGCTTTCAGGCTTGGCAGAGTCAGAAGGACAGAGAAGCCCAGAGATTGTTTGATAACACTGAGATCAAAGGAGGAAAGGGACAAGATTTTGGGCCTGCACTACGAAAAGTCACTAGACATTTTGGGCAAGAGAATTGAAATCTACAAGGACATTCCTAAGCAGTTGCTGGACCTTAGATCTAACTACACGGAATTGGCAAGACTGTTGAGAAGCAACGCAATTATCTTCAGGTGGGAGTTTCCACAAGGATTATCCTTTACCTACAGAGGGAGAAAGATCAAAATCAAAACAGTGGAAGATAGAGACAAGTTTTTGGGAGCACACGGAGAAGACCTCCACAAAGGACTTGGATTGCCAGCGCCAGAACTTCCAGAGGAGCCCGCCCCCTCGGATCCTCAAGGACCGGAGAACAAGGTACCACCCCAGAAAGAATAACCAGACCTATCCAGGATGTCTCTGCAGCTTTTGAGCTGGAACATAAATGGCTGTAACAGTCCCGAAAAAAGGTCTAAAATTTTTCATATTTTAAAAAAGGAACAATTGGACATTATATGCTTACAAGAAACACATGTGATTAGGCTCCATAGAAAGGTGTTAATAAATAAAAGGCTTGGTCAAGAATTTATATCATCGGATACAGTTAAAAAGAGAGGTGTAGTGATCTATGCAAAAGAGAGCCTTTCACCAAAATTTCTCTTTAAAGATGAAAGTGGAAGAATCCTCGCAATAGAAGTACAGTATCAAGGAGAAAAAATTTTGATATTAGGAATTTATGCTCCAAATGAAGGAAAATCGGATTTTTATAAGAAGTTGCACGAGACCATGCTGGATTATCTGGATTACAACAACGTCATCATGATGGGGGACATGAACGGGGTCGTATCAACAAATATGGATAAGTCACAGAACCAGAACATTACTAAAGAGGGAAGACTACCTAAGACCTTTTTTGAAATGACTGACAATATGGACTGGGTTGACATCTGGAGAGTTAGAAACCCCCTGGGAAGAGAAGGAACATTCTTTTCTGAAGCTCAACTGACTTGGACACGAATCGACCAAATATGGATAACTAGAAGTCTGGCACCTAAGGTGAGGAAGGTGGAAATCTGCCCCAAAACATGCTCCGACCATAACGCCTTGAGAATGGATATGACATTGATCCCAATCGGCTCCTTTAGATGGAAGATGAATGATGGCCTGTTTAGAGACCAAAGAATTGTAAAGAAGGCCCAAAAAACCTTAAAGGATTATTTTGAGATTAATTTGAACACTACGGTGGAAAAAAGAACTATCTGGGATGCAAGTAAAGCTGTGATGAGAGGGTTCTTGATTCAACAGAATTCCTTAAAGAAAAGACTGCAAAATGAAAAGAAAGATAAAATTCTGGAAAGTATCAAAGAGTTGGAGAAGAAGTTAAGATCTAACCCGAAGTCCCAACCGATTCTGAGAGAAATTAAACTTTATCAGGCGCAATATTCCAAGCTGATAAATCAGGAAATAGAATGGAAGATTAAAACAATGAAACAAAAAACTTTTGAATCGGCAAATAAATGTGGGAAACTGCTAGCTTGGCAGTTGAAAAGGAGACAAAGATTAAATACAGTAACAAACTTAGAGGTTGAAGGAAGGAACATTCAGAACCCGGGAGAGATTAGAAAGTGCTTCCAGAGGTATTTTAAAAAGTTATATACTCAAGGGCCACAAGATGAAATAGAGATTACACAATTTTTGGAGAGAAATGGATTAGCAAAGCTGTCAGAAGAAAATAGAACAATTTTAAATGGCAAAATAACACGACAAGAGATTGAACAGGCCATCCTGAGTCTGAAACAGGGCAAATCACCAGGGCCAGATGGACTGACCTCTAACTTCTATAAGACATTGAAGGATTATTTGATACAACCTTTGTTGGAGGTCAGTAATGAAATAATGGAGGGGAAGAAGGCGCCTGAATCGTGGAAAGAAGCATTTATCACATTGATTCCAAAGTCAGAAACTGAAAAGACACAACTCAAGAATTACCGTCCCATCTCCCTTTTAAATGTGGATTACAAAATATTTGCAGATGTTTTGGCACGAAGATTTAAGAAAGTTTTAAGTGAGATAATCCATAAAGACCAGGCAGGCTTTCTCCCGGGCAGACATATGTTTACTAACACAAGGAACATCATAGACATATTGGAACTTTTACAAACAAACATAAACACTAAAGCAGTTTTAATTTTTATAGACGCGGAGAAAGCCTTTGACAACATATCTTGGAAATTTATGAAGGGGAATTTAAAAGAAATGGGAGTGGGACGGGGGTTTGAGAACGGGATTGAGGCAATATATTCAGAACAAAAGGCTAAACTGATAGTTAACAATGTGGTTACAGAAGAGTTTAAAATTGAAAAAGGTACACGACAAGGCTGCCCGATTTCCCCATTACTGTTTATTTCGGTTCTGGAAGTGCTCCTGAATATGATTAGGGGGGACCGGTTGGTGGAAGGGATTCAGGTCGGAGCGAAACAATATAAACTTAAAGCTTTTGCAGATGACCTAGTTTTGACATTACAGGAGCCGGAGTCTAGTTTGAAAAGAGTTCTACAACTGATTCAAAACTTCGGTCGAGTGGCAGGATTTAAGTTAAATAAGCAAAAAACTAAAGTTTTGGGGAAAAACATGACAGATATTGAGTTGGAACAGCTTCAGAAAGAGACAGAACTAAATGTGGTTAAAAAAGTTAAATACCTAGGGGTAAACATAACAGCAAAAAATCTGAGTTTATTTAAAGATAATTATGAAAAATGTTGGTCAGAGATTAAGAGAGACTTGGATAGTTGGTCAAGACTAAAACTTTCTTTGTTAGGCCGAATAGCTGCCATCAAGATGAATGTATTGCCAAAAATGTTATTTTTGTTTCAGACACTGCAGATTGTAGACAAGACAGAGTGTTTCCGGAAGTGGCAGAAAGATATTTCTAAATTTGTCTGGCAGGGCAAAAAGCCCAGAATCAAATTTAAAATATTAACAGATGCGAAAGAAAGAGGGGGCTTTGCCCTGCCAGATTTAAAGTTGTATTATGAAGCTGCAGCTTTCTGCTGGTTGAAAGATTGGTTACTTCTTGAAGATACGGATGTCTTGGATTTGGAAGGTTTTAATAATGCGTTTGGATGGCATGCATATTTATGGTATGATAAAGCTAAGATAAATAAGGCCTTCAAGAACCATATTGTCAGAAAATCAGTTTTTAATGTCTGGACAAAATATAAAGACTTACTGGAGAATAAAACTCCGAGGTGGCTGTCACCCCTGGAGGCTAAGGCTCGGAAAAGAGCCAATATGGAGGCCAACTGGCCAAAATATTGGGAGATAATAGAAAAGGATGGTGACAACTGGAAATTGCAGAGTTTAGAAAAGATGAGAGACAAAGTGCGAGACTGGTTACACTATGCTCAGATTAAAGAAGTGTTTAAAAATGACAAAAAGTTAGGATTCCAAGTGGAAAAGTCAAAGTTAGAAACTGAACTGTTAGAACCTAAGACTAAGGTACTTTCAAGAATGTATAACTTGCTGCTGAAATGGAACACACATGACGAAATGGTAAAATCAACAATGATAAAATGGGCGCAGGATATTGGGTATAATATTATGTTTGAAGATTGGGAAAGGTTGTGGACCTCTGGGCTGAACTTCACTGCATGTAATGCGTTGAAGGAAAATGTGATGAAAATGATGTATAGATGGTACATGACCCCTGTTAAACTGGCTAAAATATACCATTCGTCTGATAGCAAATGTTGGAAATGTAAGGAAAATGAAGGAACATTTTTTCACCTCTGGTGGACCTGCCCTAGAGTGAAGGCCTTTTGGGAGAAGATATATAATGAATTAAAAAAGGTGTTTAAATACACCTTTACTAAGAAACCAGAGGCCTTTCTCCTGGGTATTGTCGGCCAGAGCGTGTTAAAAAAGGACAGAACATTCTTTTTGTACGCAACAACAGCAGCAAGAATATTAATTGCCAAGAATTGGAAAACTCAGGAGCTACCCACTGTGGAAGAATGGCAGATGCAACTGATGGACTATATGCAATTAGCCGAGATGACCGGCAGAATTCGAGACCAGGGAGAAGAAAGGATGGAAGAAGACTGGAGGAAATTTAAGATTTATTTACAAAAATATTGTAATTTGGCTGAGTGTTGAATTGGATGCCAGTGCAGACAATTGTCTACCATTAAATTAGATTTAAGGCTGAATTATATGTCAAACTAAATTAAGATTATTAATTAAGATGAGTTAAATGATAATTTGTTTGAAATTAATTTAATAATGATGTAGGTGTATGCGGGAGGTGTGGGGGAGTCCCATGTAACAATTGAGAGATGTTAAATGGACAATGATAAGTTGTGCTTATCTAATATATGCTTTATTTGAAAACTTCAATAAATATATTATAAAAAAAAAAAAAAAGAAGTTTACTCACATCAGTTCACAGTTGGATTCCTGAAGGCAAACTTAGTTACATATATATATACACATGTGGGTCTACCCCATATGGGGGCATAATCCCAGTGCTTCTGCTAGCTGACTCGTCCTTTTGTTACCTGGACAGGTAAGGTCACGTCCACCTTTAGTCACATGCAGAGGAAGGATGCTCCAGCCCAGGAGGAACAGGAAGTTTAGACTGGCTGGGCCAAACATTCCCCCGCATGTCCACTCTAGCATTACAAGGAATGTTGTACTTGACTGCTCCCAGTGGATTACATCCCCCACACAGAACCTCCTCTGTAGTCTGATCTAGTAGGAATTTATACTGCAAAAGAGATCCTCGCACTTCTATTTTTTATTTATTTTTATTTATTTATTTTTATTTTTTTTGCTTGCTTCTGTCCTGGATCTCACTAACTGAGTTAGCAACAAGAACAAGCTAGGGTCTTCTTTCTTCTTTAAAGGGGGAACCATCTCTCTTCCTGAAGCCATTTTTTTAAAAGCTTGTGTCCTGAAGCTAGTTCCCTCCAGATGTTTTAGACTACAACTTCCATCATTCCTAATTGTTGGCCCTATGACTGGAGTGGATGAGAGTTGTAGTCCAGAACATCTAGAGGGAGCCAGATTAGGGATCTGGCCCTTCAAGGACCCTCCCTAGACCTGCAAAGCTCTGCACATACAATCTATTCCTTAGCTCAGGGACAGCCAACAAGGTACTCCCCAGATGTTGTTGGGACTACAACTCCCATGAGTCCCAGCCAAAGCTCAGGGATGGCATGAGCTGTAATCCAGCAACTTCCGGAGGACACCAGTTGGCTACTCCTGCCCTAGATTAATCCTAAGCCAATACCCACTAAGGAAAACAGATCCCAAATGGAAATGATGAGTGATAGATAATATGTTGACATCTGCTCATGTCAGAGAACTGACTCACTGAATTTCCTCTTTTACTGGAATCAGAGGTTATTTATTATCATATTTTTTATATTAAAAAAATAAGAATCAGCCCTTTTCTTCATCAGTGTTTTGCTCAAAATTGAAAACAGAGTTTCAACAGCAAATATACATCCCTGCAGTAAAGAGAGTGGACTGGCTAAAAGTACATCAAGATGGGATGGCAACAAGTCGTTGCAGCCCTGGTTAATTGCACCAAATCAGCTGTTATCCCTGTTCCAGTTACAGGACTCCTGTAGCATTAATTCCTAAACATGTCCCTTGAGAATAAACATTTCGTTGATTTCAGTGGAACATATTTCCATGTAAGCATAGTTAAGACTTACATCTGCAGTAACAAGATCAGTTCCAAGGCCAATTCAAAATCCTGGGGTTGACCTTTGAAACCCTAAGCATGCTGAGTCTGGCAGAACTAAAGGACAGTCTCCTAAACATTTATTAAACCCTTCCCTCCAAGGCCCTGGCTCCAAGTTACATAAGAACCCTGTCCAGTCTAACGAAAGACTCATCTAATCCAACATCCTGTTTCCTACAGTGGTCAGCCAGATGCCTCTGGGAAGCCCACGAGCAGGACATGAACACAACGGCGCCCTCCTGCTTATGGCCCCAACAACTGGCATTCAGAGTCATGGTGCCTCTGATACCAGAGTTAGCACAGAGCTATAATGAACTAGCTTTATCCCTCCATGGATTTGTCTGTAAGAACACAGGAAAAGTGTTTTTGCATCAGACCAAAGGCCTATCCTGCATCCCATTTCCCATGGTGGGGACACTGAGATGGCCACAAACAAGACATATTGCTCTGCACCATGCTGCCTCTGAACCTGTTGTTGTTTAGTCATTTAGTCGTGTCCGACTCTTCGTGACCCCATGGACCAGAGCACGCCAGGCACTCCTGTCTTCCACTGCCTCCCGCAGCTTGGTCAAGCTCATGTTCGTAGGAGAACACTGTCCAACCATCTCGTCCTCTGTCGTCCCCTTCTCCTTGTGCCCTCAATATTTCCCAACATCAGGGTCTTTTCCAGGGAGTCTTCTCTTCTCATGAGATGGCCAAAGTATTGGAGCCTCAGCTTCAGGATCTGTCCTTCCAGTGAGCACTCAGGGCTGATTTCCTTAAGAATGGAGAGGTTTGATCTTCTGGCAGTCCATGGGACTCTCAAGAGTCTCCTCCAGCACCATAATTCAAAAGCATCAATTCTTCGGCGATCAGCCTTCTTTATGGTCCAGCTCTGACTTCCATACATCACTACTGGGAAAAACCATAGCTTTAACTATATGGACCTTTGTTGGCAAGGTGATGTTTCTACTTTTTAAGATGCTGTCTAGGTTTGTCATTGCTTTTCTCCCAAGAAGCAGGCGTCTTTTAATATCGTGACTGCTGTCACCATCCATATAGCCATCCTGATGAACCATCCCGGATAACTCTATCCTCCGTGAATTTGTCCGATCCCTGCTAAATCCGTCTAAGCTAGAGATTATCACCATATTTTGTGACAATGAATCCCTTAAACTGGTCGGTTTTACTCTGTGTGAAGAAGCACTGCTTTTTGCCTGTCCTGAATATTCACCCAATCAGCTTCATTGGATGACCCAGAGTTCTAGAATTATGGGGGAGGGGGGAATGCTTCCTCCACATCAAACATTTCCCCCCTCCCTCATAATTCTAGAACTCTGGCTCATCCAATGAAGCTGATTGGATGACCCAGCATTCTAGATACATTCTAAACCTCTGCTGCATTGTGGGAGATCTTTGGGAGAAGAAAAGTCTAAGGAGTAAACCCTGTGCAAATTCAGAGTCCCAAAGACAGTTTGATGGCACCTTGTGCCATCTGGCAACTTCTGCAGTCAAGCTGGTGCCAGACACATTGCTCTGCTTTCCTCTGGACCACATCAGCGAAGCCAAGAAGGAGGAGGGTTTTATCATCTGGACAACCCTCCATACACACTTTGGCTTCTCTCTCCCCCCCCCCTTGGCGGTCACTTCAGTACTGCTAACACAGCAGTTTGACTTCACCCCTGGAGGTGCACTCCATTGCCTCTCGAGACAGGCGGATGCCAGCTGTACATCATACAACGTTTTACTCTCCTCTACCATTTCCTCCTCCCCCCAAAAAAAAACCTTTTCAAAACCCAAACATTGTAACCTTTCTTCATGGGGGTTCACTGTGTGAATGATGGTGAAGTATCACCTCGGACAGGACCGGCCTTTTCTACAGTGGCACCAACGCCCTGAAACTTTGTTCCACAAAAGAAGTTCATTTTACACCAGCATGGTTGGTCTTCTGGTGACAGGAGAAGGCTGTGTAGTTTTGGAGGGCATTTGGAGCCCCCTAGTGTAGAAGGAATTTATTTTGTCTTAACTTTTGGACTAAGCTTCCCCTCCAGCTGTTGGGTTTAGCTTTCCTGCTTCCTTCGTCCTTTCTTTCCATTTTCAGTTGTATTTTCATTTTATTTATTGAATTTGTATACCGCCCTATACCCACAGGTCTCATTTATACATTTTAAGCTGTCTTGAAAAGCTTCAAGCAGAAATGACAGACATCATACATACTGATAGACAACATGTTGCCTTCCAGATGTTGTTGAACTACAGCTCCCATCAGCCCCAGAAAGTAGTGCCAATAGCCAAGGATGATGGGAGTTGCTGTCCAACATCATCTGTAGGGTACTGTGTTGAGTACCCTTGATGTATATTAATAGTAAATGCAATTCCCTAGGTTCTTTATGACCACAAGTGCAAAAATAACATCCTGCTGATCAGAAAATCATTCTGCTTCTGAAATCCAGGGGAACTGTTGATCCTGATGTAGTCAAAACAGCAACACATGTACAACAGGGAGGTATCAGTTGGTTGGGGGGAGCCCCAGAGTTTTAAGTACACACACACACACATTTATATATATATATATATATAGAGAGAGAGAGAGAGAGAGAGAGAGAGAGAGAGAGAGAGAGAGAGAGATAGTAACCTCCCAAAAAATTCCAACAAGAACTAAGCATGCTCAATGGACATTCAGTACTGGGTGAGTGTTCTGGGGTGGGAATGGAAAACCAGAGGAAAATGGAATGGAATATCCTGGCACAGGGCATGGCTGATAGGATAGAATCCTGGCCAGGAACACTCCACAGTGCACTACCCCATCCTTCTTGTTTAAAATTAACACATGCAAACAAACAGAACTGGCTTTAAGTAATTCCGCAGAGGTCAAATCTGCAGGCACACTTTACTTCTGTCCAGTTTTTACACTTTTTATGTAGATATGTCTACATTTTCCAAAATAAAATAAATAAATAAATGGTATATATATATATATATATATATATATATATATATATATATATATATAAAAAAGATTCATCTCAAGTGTGGTCATTGAGAACACCCCTGAGTTATACAGTCCCAGCAAGATCTAGAGGGCACCAGGTTGGGGAAGCTGCTCTACAAAGCATCAGTTCTAAGGCAAGCATCACTTCTGTGGGTCTACAAGCCACTAAAACCACAAAACTCTCAGCATCCCTTGAGTACAGGTTTCTCGAGAGCAGAACAAGCTTGAGCTGTCTAGGACCATGGAGAGCTCCCAGCAAATGTCAGGTGTTGATCTGATAGGATCAAAAGCTTAACTGAACTCTTATGTGCCCAAGCCAGTGCCCATATTGCTATAGGGCAGACTCGTAGTAAGATTGCCAGGAATTTAAAAGGGCAGCAATGTGGCATTATTGAATAGCCACTGCTGCAGATTTATTGGAGAACAAGCAGTGCTGGTTTGGAGGACAGAATGAGATGAGTTACTAACAAAGGGATTCTGGGATTACGTCAGGAAATAGGTATTTTTTCCTCACCTGCCATGGTTGATAGATAAAAAATACTGTAGCAAGGAAGAACTCCCAAGACTTATAACCCAACAACCAAATAGATGTGAATATGGACTCAGCTATACAGCTGCAAATAAAATGTATAGAATGTGTTGTAAAGTGCAATATACAAATGTGACACTAGATGGGGACAGTGAGCTATGCCAAATTTAATGTATTCGTCTAAACGTTTTTTAAAAAAGCATTTTTACAGCATTTTTTCTGTGTGTGTTGATTCCACCAAAGTCTTCAGTTTCTGGCAACATTTTGCTCAAGCAGCATTATGTGGACTCTCAACATTTAAAATAGTAGGCCCTTCACTCTCCTGCCTTACTATTTCATACTGGCATTCCAAAAACTGTCTTTCTTTTTAATGAAGTAATACAGAAACTAGCTTGCAATAAATTCAACATGAAGATCCCAAGACCAGGGTGGCCCTGGCAACAGAAGCCATGAGACTCCATCTTGCTTCTTCCGAGTACCTCCAAAGTCATGAACCTACATTCAGTGGTACCTCGGGTTAAGTACTTCATTCGTTCCGGAGGTCCGTACTTAACCTGAAACTGTTCTTAACCTGAAGCACCACTTTAGCTAATGGGGCCTTCTGCTGCTACTGCGCCACCGGAGCACGATTTCTGTTCTCATCCTGAAGCAAAGTTCTTAACCTGAAGCACTATTTCTGGGTTAGCGGAGTCTGTAACCTGAAACGTATGTAACCTGAAGCGTATGTAACCCGAGGTATCACTGTACATGCCTGGGGAAAGCGTTGTAGAAGTCGTAATAAAGTAATAAAGGGTTGTAGAAGTCGTAAATAAATATGTTGATCTAGTAAGCATCATGTGAATACTTTCCTCGGAATAAGGTTGGAAATTGCTTTTTTTTTTTTAGCTTTTGATTTTTATGTCTTCAGTCCAAAGGACCCTGTGGTAAACTCCATGCTGTTTCTGCTGCCCCCCTTATTTTATTTATTTAATGCATTTATATACTACCATTCATACGTGCATAAGAGCCATGCATTCACCCCCCTTGCAGTTCCCAGCAGCTGATATTCAGAAGCATAGCTGATTCTAAGCATGGAGACAGAGCACAGCTGTCAGGGCTAGTAGCCACTGATCGCTTTCTCCTCCATGAATTTATCTACTCTTCTTTTAAAGCCATCCAAGTTGGTGGCCCCTCACTGCTGCCAGTGGGAGCAAGTTCCCTAGTTTAATTATTCACTGTGTGATGAAGTACTTTCTTTTTTATCTACCCTGAATTTTCCAGCGTTCAGCTTCCTTGGATGCTCACAAGTTCTAGAGAGGGGAGAACAGACTGGAAAGTGCAGCTGCTCGTCAAGAAAAAATAAATATATATCTCAGATAGAGAGGAAGGAGGGAAAAAACAAGAACAACTTGTGTTCAGGTTTAAAAATTGCAGCTCCATCTTCTTAGACCCTAAAACTGCACCAGACGTCAAAACTCTCCAGAAGGCAAATTAATAAGCAGCAAATTTATAGCTCTTTAGAACTTTATAGCAACATTAATCAAATTGCTTAACATCGGAATACAGTAAAACACCACACTGAGTTCTCCTAAGCAGTCATTTATGGGAATTCAGACAAAACATAAATGCAGTAAAAGGATTTTATACAAAGTGGGGTTTTTCCTAGGGCCTGAACTCCCAACTTGTCAGAGGAATATAATACAGTGGTACCTCGAGTTACAAACGCCTCAGGTTACAAATGCCTCAGGTTACAAACTCTGCTAACCTGGAAGAGTTACCTTGAGTTGAGAACTTTGCCCCAGAATGAGAACGGAAATCGTGTGCCGGCGGCACAGTGGCAGCAAGAGGCCCCATTAGCAAAAGCACACCTCTAGTTAAGAACAGTTTCAGGTTAAGAATGGACCTCCGGAACAAATTAAGTTCGTAACTAGAGGTACCACTGTACTTAGTACACATCTCCCATGATCCCAGAGAGTGAGTTTTCAGCATTTCAAAAAGATGAACTCCCAAGCTTGCCAAATGGGCGATGCAACCAATTTGTATTAGTCACGATATACATTTTAGGCATCATGTTATCACCACAATTGAGAGGACATTCCTGAAGCCTTCCCAGATGTGAAAATTACAATCAGGGTGGTGAAACATTTTTGAGGTGCTATCTGAGGATGCTCTTCAAAACGGGGCCTACAGGCCTACTCTGAGTGGGGCTTAGTTGGGTACAACCCAACGTCTAGAGGGTGCCACATTGGTTACCCATGTTGAGAAGAAAGGCAGGACATCAGTGAAATAAACCACTACGCATTATTATTATTACTACTATTTACAAAGTGGTAAAACCATGCATTTAAAAAATAAAACAAAAGCACATTCAAAACACTTAGAAGCATCTAAAAATATTTTTGATTAATCCTTATCTTCCACTGAATAACTGTATTCCTAATTCTGGGGTGCAGATTGTTCTACAGAACCCTTAAAAAAAAATAAGACACACCTCAGGGTTGAGGGGTTGTGGTGGCATTGCAGGGGTTAGACCAGATGGACTCCTTTCCAGCTCAACAATTCTATGATTTCATGACATGTTGCCAAAGAGAGACTGGTGAGAATGTGAAGCAAGGCTGAGAATGTAGAACTGAAAAACAAGCCAATAATAGAGTCAGCTCATTTGCTTTCCGAAGCATCCTTGCCTTCTCCCGTTTTAGCTAATAAAATATGAGCTCAACCACAGTGGAGTGGAAACAGCACGAGAGACACCATTCAAATCCCAGTTGCTCAGCATATGTGTGTGTGTTTTTTCCAGACAACTGTATGCATATGCCCAATAGCACATTGGTAGAGTGATAATTAGTGGCAGACATATTATGAATATTCCATAAAACATCACTCCCCCATCTGGAAAGGAGGGTGTCAATTAAGGACAACATTCTGAACATCTAGGAATAACTGGAAGGCAGGGGTGGGGTTGGAGGGGAAAGGAGCACATTTGAACAGCAGCAACTTTATTAAAAGTTTTTTCCCTGCCTTCAACACTGAAAGAGCCTTTGAAATACGGTCAGCCATGCTGTGATCTGAATTAAGAAAAACTGCCGGCCATCTGGCACAGTTCGGCAATCGTGTCATGAGCTCCTGCCATGGAGTCGTTCCATCCTTCAGTCATCACCTCAAGGCTACATCACCATAGGGTTACATCTGCAAAGCATTGGACAGGATCCAAAGAAACGCACAATCAGCTCAACGCTTTGGGTGGCCAAGTGCAGAGGAACCGCCTGCACTACACTGCACTGAGAGCCAGTGTGGTGTAGTGGTTAAGAGCGGTAGACTCGTAATCTGGGGAACCGGGTTCGCGTCTCCGCTCCTCCACATGCAGCTGCTGGGTGACCTTGGGCTAGTCACACTTCTTTGAAGTCTCTCAGCCCCACTCACCTCACAGAGTGTTTGTTGTGGGGGAGGAAGGAAAAGGAGAATGTTAGCTGCTTTGAGACTCCTTAAAGGGAGTGAAAGGCGGGATATCAAATCCAAACTCCTCCTCCTCCTCCTCCTCCTCCTCCTCCTCCTCCTCCTCCTCTTCTTCTTCTTCTTCTTCTTCTTCTTCTTCTTCTTCCTTCTACACAATCATTAATGGCGTAGCAGCCCCTGTCCTCCTCTGAACATTGAGACCCTGTCTACACACCCAATGGAAGCTTGGGCTAGCATTTCCTTGGAAGGAGTCCTCCCTCCCTATGTTGTGGCATAGGGGGGACACAGAACAGCACAGCCCATGGTTTGGAGTTTGTTTGTGCTTTAAGACCAGGAGCAATGGCATCGTAAGAATGTAAGATGAGCCTGCTGGATTCGGCCAATGATCCATGCAGCCCAGCATCCTATTCTCACAGTGGCCAGCCTGTGGGAAACCTGCAATCAGGATTTGAGAACAAGCACATTCCCGCTTCCTGTGGCTTCCAGCAGGTGGTGTTCAGAAGCATCTCTGACTCTGGAGGTACGGCACAGCCATCATGGCAAGTTACAATCAATAGCCCTCTCCTCCATTAATTTGTCTGGTCATCTGCTGAAGTGCCAGCGTAATAGGCCCCATGACTTGCTCTGGCAAATGGATAATGAGGCTTCCAGGCTGGTTTGCGACAGATTAGCATCGAGGGAGCCAGAGAAAGAGGGAAATAATCATGCAGACACTGGGTATGGCCATCCTTTCAAAGAGGCTCCCACTTCATGCTAAAACAGTCACAACTCTTTGCAAGATGGCTGCCAATTAAAGCCCAACACCTGCATCACAACTGGCTGAAGATGTGTTAAAGCTCAAAGTGTGTTATAAGCTGAATTGCCTATGTCTCTTATTACAGTTTCAAATGAGTATTCACTGGTTATGCCATTTGTTTCTATTTGCCATCTAAAGTTGCTTTGCAGAGCTACTTTATATTTTTCTGCTTTGTGGGATTTTGATGTTATGGTTTGCAGTTGTTGTTTTTACCTGTGTTCATGGGAACATAGGAACGCTGCCTCACACTGAGTCACAACACTGGTCAGTCTAACTCACTGTTGTCTATACTCAGCTGCAGGGTTTCAGGAAAGGGCCATTCCTAGCCTACCTAGAGATGCTGGGAATTGAATTTGGGACCTTCCGTTTGCAAAGCAGATGCTCTACCCCAGCATCACAGTCTTCCCCAAACCTGTTGGGCTGGGGCATAATTTCCTCCTTATTGAGCTGAAAGTCCAGCAAAATCAGGAGGATACCACATTGCTTACGGCTGATGTACGCCAAAGTCATTTGGTCATATCCCGTGTTAGTCATTGGAGGAGGCCCACTGAAATTAACGGACCTAAGTTAGTTGCCTACGTAATTTTAATAGATTTGTTCTGCATATGGCTAATGTTAAATACAATCCAATGCTGAGGCTTTTCGCCAGGTGCCCATGACAAGTGAGATATGACAGGCATCAAACAGGAATATAACCTACAGAGATACTAGTTGCCAGTCTGATTGATGTGCATTGGGCTTGATGGGCAAATAAGAACATAGCAGTATAAGGCAGCCCCCAACATTTGTAGAATTATTTGGTAAGGATGGAACACAGGAAAGAAACTGAGATGATAGATAGATAGATAGATAGATAGATAGATAGATAGATAGTAGTGGGGGAAGGTACGTCGACACCACAAGGAGATTACATTCTAAAATGTGATGCAGCAGAGATAATAGGGGTGACAGGAAGGAAGATGGAGGGAGAGCAAACAAGGGAAGACCATTCATGCTGTCTTGTACTTTACAGTAGTCAGAGTAGGATGCATATTTGCAATACAAGCAGAGATAGGAAAATCTGCCAGTTTTGGTTTCTCCCACTTTGTCTTTTTTCCAGCCATAAACACATTTCCAAATCACATGTTTGCAAAAACAACAAGAAGTCCTTGTGTGACTTCATCAGCATTTTAGTGCAATTTCTCCTACTATACACTTTTTTTGCATGCAATGTTGCCTGGTTTAATAACTTTTTGGTATGCTGTTGTCAGTAACAGATGCATTTTCACACACCTTCTTTGACTGAATAACTGCATGGCAAAAATCAGAGAAGTGTGAATATCAAAGGACAGGTGTTTCAGAAAGCGTGAATTAGGCAGGTTTGCCTTTAAACGTGAACCAAATCCATTTTCCCCCTCCACCCTCAATTGCAAGTAAAGGGAAAGCAAAAGCAGATTTGAGCTCCATTTACTCATCCTCCGAATTCTGTTCCCCTGATCCACTCAAACGCTCCTGCTAGAGTGTCAAAGACTGCAGCCATTCGAAAACACATTTTAAAAGATTTAACTTGATCTCCTTTGACATAAAAAGTACTTAGAGGTATGAGCTTGAAACCTTTCGCCAGAGCGCAGAACAAATCCAAGAAGCCAAGATAAATAATAGCTTGATTCATTAGAAGGTGAAGCCATTAACACGAACTGTGAAAAATAAACACTATTTTTCATCTACATAGCCCACGCATTCCTATCCAATTCTGCCAAGAGACCTTGTGGTGGCAGCTAAGTTAGGCGACTTTAAAAGCAGATACACAGAGGAAGGTAAGTCTTAGGAGACATGATGGCTAAGTGGATCCTCCATATTCAGAGGTACTACACCTTTGAAAGGCAGTTGCCAGCAGGGATGGAGGAAAAATCTGAATTGCGCAGATCTCAAAGCAGACTCAACCTGATCCACTCCAGGAAAATCATGGCACAGACCAGATCAATGGTTCACTTCAGAATCAGCAGGTTCAATTTTATTTATTGATTGCCCTTGTATCCTACCTTTGCTCCAAGGAGCTCAAGGTGGTGTTCCTGGTTGTCCCCTTCCTCGTTGAATCCCCACAACAACCCTGTAAGGTAGGTCATGCTGCGAAGAAGTGACTAGACCAAGATCACCCAGTGAGCTTGATGGCCAAGTGAGGATTTGAACTCTAGTCTCCCAGGACCTAGTCCAGTACCCTAACCATTACACCATATTGGTTCTCATGAGGCTGGCATGCTGCCTCTGTTCCCTTTCCCCTCCAATTTCCCCCCTTTAAACTTCTTAAAACAGCAACTGGTGTGTGAGGCTCCTTGCCAACATGGGCTTCAGTGTACAGAGAGCAAGGCCCCCTGGGAGTGATGAGGCTTGGTGACATTCCAGGGTGAGTGGGATCATAGCTGCACCAATGCTTAAATGGGGACAACTGTGTTTCCCTCCCCCTAGGAGATACAGAACATCATCAAGCCCCGGGTGCACAGAAAAAGCCTTCTTGTTTCTGAAATGCATTCCAATTGTGAAGATGAAATATAACTGATAGAATTCTACAGGATGGCGTTTTAGTGTGTGAAAATAGTCCAGATCCAATGATCCCCAGGCATGCGCCTCCAGATGGGGGAGATTTCAGATGTCATCCTGTCACCCAGGCATCTTCACTTGGTCGCAGATGGCTAATAGTCCAGTGCAAAGTACACCTGGCACTTGGTTAATTTCGAACACTGGGCAGCAGGCAACTCGTAGACCATCTTAAGTACCTTTTGATTTGATTTTTAAATGTGTGCTTCTGATAAAAATCTGCCCGGAAATGGAACAAGACAGACCTAGCCCCGTTCTGTTTTAAAAATGGGGTGGACTAGACTTCAGCAGGTCCATACATCTCTAGATGCCAGAGAACAACAATGAGAGAAGGATCTAGCACAGGGGTCAGCAAACGTTTTCAGCAGGGGGCCAGTCCACTGACCCTCAGACCTTGTGGGGGGCCGGCCTATATTTTGAAGGGGAAAAAAATGAACGAATTCCTAAGCCCCACAAATAACCCAGAGATGCATTTTAAATAAAAGCACACATTCTACTCATGTAAAAACACGCTGATTCCTGGACCGTCTGCGGGCCGGATTTAGAAGGTGATTGGGCCAGATCCGGCCCCCGGGCCTTAGTTCGCCCACCCATGAATTCTAGCAGTAATTCTTGTGTTTGGGGACAGAACAGCCATGCTACAAACATCCGTTTCCACCTGTAAAATGTTGGAGGGTACAGCATGCCCACCCCCGCCATGACTACGCAACATTTAGAATGACAACAACAAGTTATTTCGGGATGTGGCTTTTTTTTTTATTGGGGTGGGGGAGAGTATTCCTGAACTAGTCACAACACAGTTGCTCAGGCTAAAATTAGCCCCTTTGTGTACTTTGAATCTTTCCCAAACCTTGCCAAGTGGTGTGAGACTTATCCCCCGCCCCCAGGTAAACATCCAGAAACCTGTCTCCTGTCCCACTTTAGATGCTTGCTTTCACCTTGAATAGGCTCTTTTGTAGCAATCCAGATCTCTGCATAGCCTTAGTTACTCTCTGTTGCTCCCAAGAAGTGTGACCTAAGTTACAAAAAGCGTTTGTCACAGCTACAGTTGCCATCAGAAGCTTTATTCGTAGCTTGGGCTGACTCACAACACTGGCTGGCGTCCATTGGAACTGGGGAGGGGGGCAGGAGGCAAGGTAGGACAGAAGCCCACCAGGGGGGGCAGCCAGAGCCAATGAAGGGAAGGGCTGACTAATTCCAGTTTTGTCCCCATCCTCATCCTTGCTGAGTTCCTCAAGGTTCAAAACTGAGACTAAGAAGGAAAAAGCTGGCTGGCAAGACCACCCCCTTAAAGGTAAAGGTACCCCTGACCGTTGGGTCCAGTCGTGACCAACTCTGGGGTTGCGGCACTCATCTCGCTTTATGGGCCGAGGGAGCCAGCGTACAGCTTCCGGGTCATGTGGCCAGCATGACTAAGCCGCTTCAGAGCAGCGCACGGAAACGCCGTTTACCTTCCCACCGGAGCAGTACCTATTTATCTACTTGCACTTTGTGCTTTCAAACTGCTAGGTTGGCAGGAGCAGGGACTGAGCAACGGGAGCTCACCCCGTTGTGGGGATTCGAACCACCAACCTTCTGATCGGCAAGTCCTAGGCTCTGTGGTTTAACCCACAGCGCCACCCACATCCCTGACCACCCCCTTAACTAGCTGCTAAATGAGGATGCAGGCAGGTGGAGGCTGTTGATGATGGAATGGGTTGGGAGGTCATTTGCCACAATGTGCTTCCTCCACTGCTGTCCTGTACAACGCGGGATCCAAGCCACTGCTGTGTCATCTACACACCTAGTGGGTCAGGATCAGGTGTATACAATTTCACTTCAGTAGACGTTTTTAAGCAGGGGTTGGATGCCATCTGTCGAGGATTCTTCAGCTGCAACTCCTGCATTCTGCTGGGGTTGGACTAGACGACCTTTGAGGTCCCTTCCAACTCTACAGTTCAATGATTTAATGAATAATGCTTCCAAGGTTGCCAGGGTCACCCACCCGTGCTCCTCCAGCAGGAGGGATTTCCAGCCGTCCCCAACAGGCGCTCTGACACTGCAGTTTCTCTCTTGCTGTTTCTTCCCTTCTCCAAAGTGCATTGCGAGCGAGGGAAAACTCCACCCATTTCTGCCCTACACTTGCGAAAGGCACCCAGGGAGAGACACAGCCTTCTCTCACTTGTGCTGTTCCTTTTATTTGAATCTCCACAAAAGCTTATCCGTATTCTTTACTGCTGTGGTTACGAGTCTGAGCCGCAGATGGATTGCAGATGCAAACAGACTTCATTCCAGCCAGTCATTATTTCATACTTCTCTGCAATGGACCATTGCCCTAATCACAGGACCAGGCTGCTTGTCCTCCCTCGTATTTCTTTCATCACGTTCCTTTAACTCAGGTCCAGGGGTTGAATGTGGCCCTCCAAAACTCTTTGCCAGGCCCTTGGAACTCTCCCTGAGCCACACACCCCTCTTCCCAAAACATACCCTTCTCACTGGCCCTGCTAAACAACCAGTGTGTGTTTGCCTAGCTGGAATGTGTCCTCCCCAGCTCTGATGATACAAACATAGAGCAAGTGCACAGTGCAGAACCTAGCTTGCTGCACAAAGGTAACATTTGCATCTGTTGTTCCGCCCACATTTGCTTCAGGCCCCACCCACCACTAGCATGCAACCCTCAGAAGGTTGCCCAGAAGGGAATGCAGCCCTCAGCCTGAAAAATGTTCCTTGCCCCATCCAAGTGGCGGACGTAAACATTTCCGCCGGAATCTGTCATGCACCAGACCAGATGCTCTAAAAATGCATGTGAGAAAGTTATCTGCAGAGAAGGTTTAAGGCATAGGCATGGCAAGAGCTTCCACCAGAAGCACCTCCTTGACCTTAAGGGAGTGCAGAAGCAGAAACCTCTCTCTCCACTCAGAAGAAAGCTCTTGGTGCCACTGGAGCACGAGAGAACCACCCCCCACCCCTGCCAGAAAACAGCAGAGGGATTGTTGCCTAACCTACCTTGATTATTTGCTTACATGTCTTTCCCAGACCTAAATAGGGCACACAAAGCTTCTCAGCTGCTCCACTCTCAAAGCCTGTGCAAATAACTAAGAATAGCAGGGGACTCACCGTATAGCACAAATCGCTTTAAACACAGATGATAACCCTGTTTGCTCTGTGAACCAAGAAGCACCCAAGAAGGAACTTCAGAAGAAAGTGGGGTTTTTTAATACTAATAAAAGTCCAAGCTAGCAGACTTGATCTCCTCCCTGAATACAAACCAGCTGGGAGGAAGGACCAGGATGTCCATTAGTAAGATGCAGCCTGATGCCACTTCTTTAAAACATGGACAAGAAGATTATTGAAAAGTAGACTTCATAATTCACTGCAATATGAAATATCTAGATAACATTCAACCATACAGATTATTTTAATTGATGTATTATCTGCCCCATTAGTGCTGTGTATGGGGTGTTAGGGGAGAGGTAGTACCTTGGGAGGGGAAAATGCCATGATCCTTCAGGGGTAGTTTGTCCAGCTTTGGCTTGCAGCCTGCACTCAGCTCTCAGGTGTGGCTCCTAGAAGCTATCAGCATGCAACAGCGGCCACACCTTGGGAAACGGATTCAACTGGCCGGCTAAACCAGGTGAGGATAGCTGATGGTTCTCAACCCCTCAGTGCATTAGGGACTTCCCCTGCATGCAAAGGCAGGCTCTGGCAGATTGGCCCGTCAACCTGGAAAGGGAGCCCATCTAGGAGAAGGAAAGCTCTGACCCTAAACCTCTGCTGCCTTGTGGGATATATTCAGGAGAAGAAGGGCTAATGAGTAAACACTACACAATTCTGGAGTGGAGCTCCTAAGATGCTAATGAGCCTTCCTCCCCCTCCCAGGGGGGTTACCTTGGGGGGTTCCCCAGCTGTTTCCTTTCCCCACTCCTCTGCATGCAGCCAATCCATGGCTAGGGCAGCTGCAAGTGGATAGGGCCTGTTGCAAGTTTTGTTCTTCACCTTTGTTATGGTGGGGAGCTGAGGGTCCAAGGGTGAAATTATCTACCCAAAGGAGCCTCCACAACCCTCCACACCCCTCCCCTGACACACCCCTCATAAGGTCCTCCTTGCACGCTTACCACTGGTTGACCACTGCAAGAACAGGATGCTGGACGAGATAGGCCTTTAGCCTGGTTCAGCAATGCTCTTCTTATGCTCATTTGGAATCATAAGAACTGGTCTGGTACCCTTCCTTTCAAGGCTGAACCCTTGGAAGCAAAGAAAGACATGCTAGCCAGGGCAGTTTCAGCAGCCCATGTCTGCTAAGCATGCCAAGGCAGCCCAAGATGGCATTTTAAGGACGCCATCTTGTATGGTGGCCAAGTGTCCTACTTTACAGAGTTTGGCTCTCTATTTGGAGGGCTGTGAGGTCCAAGCTTGGTTTGAAGATAAAATGGCCTTGAAGTTGCCCAACAACAGTGGGCAGCACCTGGGCAGCAGGTTGAGCCAGCAGACAGGTCATCTGGCCACAGTCTTCCCCCTGATTTTCTTGTTAAATTAGAAGCAATAATTTCAAAGTTTGCATTGGCTGATCTGGTAAACTCTCTGAGGGGTGTACAAAGAGCACCTAACTGGGACCCCTTCACTTTTGGCACCAGAGCTAAGTTCAAATGCAAAATACCGGTTAATACCCAGAAGTGCTTTCTGTGTTCACCCAGGAACTTCACAGTCTTTGCTATCTGTCAGCCAGCATTTTGCTAATCAGATAATGACACACTCTAAATAACTACTTAATCGACTGCTTACTCTAGATTTCCTGGTAGGGTCTACGTAGCTTAGAAGGGGCAGGCACCAAGCCTTACCAAAAGGTACAGGAACTGAAACAGATTAACTGCTAAGGAAATCCTCCTTCCTCACCTCCCTCTCTTTTCCACCCTATTATAGATGTCATGTCTGAGGGACCCAGATTTAAAACGTTAGCACTGAAGTAGGGATGAGCAAATCTATCCATCTTGGTTTCTCATTCTTCCAGCTTGTTGTTGTTTAGACGCTTAGTCATGTCCGACTCTTCATGACCCCATGGACCAGAGCACGCCAGGCACTTCTGTCTTCCACTGCCTCCCGCAGTTTGGTAAAATTCATGTTAGTAGCTTCAAGAACACTGTCCAACCATCTTGTCCTCTGTTGTCCCCTTCTCCTTGTGCCCTCCATCTTTCCCAACATCAGGGTCTTTTCCAGGGAGTCTTCTCTTCTCATGAGGTGGCCAAAGTATTGAAGCCTCAGCTTCAGGATCTGTCCTTCCAGTGAGCACTCAGGGCTGATTTCCAGTTTTTAGTTCTCCCCATTTTTGCATACATTTGCAATGAGGGGTTTTTTAAAAAATGCATAGTTGCGCACTGTTTTGTGTATTTCTCCTAAGTCGTGCATGTTTGTATTCAATTTTGTCTAGTACGTGCATTTTGACAAGCCATAGCCATCCAACAGAATGACTTCATAGCCATCCAACAGAATGACTTTTTGTGCATTTTTAAAATTAATATAAGCATTCTTTGGTTGGGGGTGTGCATCGCAAAATTCAGAAAGTGTGAATTTCGAAGGCGAGTGTAGGACAGTATCTGCTTTGCATACAGAAGGTCCAAGGTTCAGCATCTCCAGGTAGGGCTTGGAAGGACTTACTCCTCGAAGCCCAGGAGAGCCTCTGTCAGTCCAACATGACTGAGCTACATGGACCAATGGTCTGAGTCAATATAAGGTAGGTTCCTCTACAACCTTTGAAAATCCATACCGGAACCACACAGAGAGAGGGGGAGAGAGACAGAATTCAGAACATATTAAGGGTTTTTAAGAGTTGAAAGGATTTCAAGGGTTTTATGAGCAAATATTTAATACATTGGTCCAATATTTAATATGCTGGAATAAGAAGTTGGGGTATATGCCAATACCTAATTTCAATATTTGTTATTCCTTCATTTCTGTTATCAGTCTTAAGCAAGGATACCTTAATCTTGATTTCAGTATCTGCCTAGTCCAGGGGTGAGAAACCTGGTGCCCTCTGGATATTGTTGGACTACAACTCCCATCATCCCTGTCCGTTTGTAACGCTCACCGGGGCAGATGGAATCCGGAGTCCGGCAATATCTGGAGGGCCACATGTTCTCCATCCCTAGCTTAGTAATGTATAAAAGTCATGTACAAATAGTAATGTGTTTAAATTTAAATAAGTACATTACACAAGCTTTCAGTGTTGGGGGAAGAGCCATAGCTCAGCATTAGAGCTTTTGCTTTGGACGCATAAAGTCCCAGGTTCAATCCCCAGCATCTCCAGGTCGGGTTTGGAGAAGCCCCTGTTCCAAACCCTCAGGAACCACTGCCAGTCAGTGTAGGCAAGACTGAACTAGATGGGCAAATGATCTGACTCAGTATAAGGTAGCTTCCTATGTTATACCAGGAAATAGCATTGAATGTAAAGCCCATGTCTAATCAGAAAAGTTTTGTTAAAGGTTCCAGGTCTAGTAGGCTGCCTCTTTCCACCAACGTATCATGAGCCTTAGAAAAATAAAAATGCTGTGATCCTCCAGAGGTTTTTTTTCATTATTAAAAAATAACAACAACCCACAATCTGAAGACATGCTGTGTTTAAAGGGTTGGAGACCTTTTAAAAAATAATCTGAAAAGGCACCACTGAAAACAGACGTGTAAAGGGAACGGCACTCAGGAAATATCAGCCAGAAGAAACAGACTTGGTGGTGTGTGTTTCCCCCCACTTTAAACAACTCACCAATACTGAAAATCCAAATGCCAATGGGCGATATAGCGAGTCAGCACCGAAGAGGAGCGTGACAATATTGCAGGCCACAAATGACTTCTTAATACTTCTCTGGTTTAGCAAACCGCACCGGGTTTCTGTTTGCAATCCAAGGAATGACTTGGGGCCAATGTACACAACCACTCTGCTTGCGTTGGCCACTCTGGGCTCCTGCTTGTGGCAAAGGCATCTCTTGAGACATCTGCTGCAAGCCCAAGCTGCCATTTGCATAAGAACATAAGAAGAGCCTGCTGGATCAGGCCAATGGCCCATCTAGTCCAGCATCCTGCTCTCACAGTGGCCAACCAGAGGCCTAAGGAAAACCTGCCAGCAGGATTTGAGCACAAGAGCACTCTTCCCTCCTGTAGTTTCCAGCAGACGCTTCAGGTTACAGACTCCGCTAACCCAGAAATAGTACCTTGGGTTAAGAACTTTGCTTCAGGATGAGAACAGAAAACGTGCAGCAGCAGTGCGGTGGCAGCAGGAGGCCCCATTAGCTAAAGTGGTACCTCAGGTTAAGAACAGTTTCAGGTTAAGAACAGACCTCCAGAACGAATTAAGTTCTTAACCCGAGGTACCATTGTACTGCCTCCAGCTATGTAGGCAAAGAATAGTCGTGATTACTAGAATTCACAGCGAAACCAAAATGCTTCTTTACAAAGCTATTGTACTACCAACCTTACTGTATGCTTGTGAAACATGGACCACTTATAAACGCCATCTCCAACTCCTCAAAAGATTCCATCAATGGTGTCTCTGAAAATTTTTACACATCACTTGGGAAGACAGGCGAACTAATACCAGTGTACTGGAAGAAGCAAAGATCACCAGTGTTGAAGCAATGATTCTTCAACATTAATTTCATTGGACTGGTCATGTTGTGTGGATGCCTGACGGTCGTCTTCCAAAGCAACTACCCTATTCCGAACTTAAAAATGGAAAGCGTAATGCTGGTGGTCAACAAAAGAGGTCTAAAGACTAAAGGCCTAAAGAAGCAAATTTTTAAAAATGTAGTATAAACACCAACAATTGGGAAACACTGGCCTGCAAGTACTTCAACTGGAGAACAGCCTTTACCAAAGGTGTCATGGGCTTTGAAGACATTCAAATTCAGGACGCAAGAGAGAAACGCGCTAAGAGGAAGGCACGCTTGGCAAATCCACACCGTGATCAACTCCCACCTGGAAACCAATGTCCCCACTGTGGAAGGATAAGTGGATCTAGAATTGGCTTCCACAGTCACTTCCGGACTCATTGTTAAAACCGTGTTTATGGAAGACAATCTTACTCAGCTATGAGCGATCACCAAAGAAGAAGATTGCTAGAAGCCATCAACAGCTCTCTCCTTCATTAATTTGACTAATCCTCTTTTAAAGTGGGTGGTCATCATTGCCTCCTGCGGAAGCAAGTTCCATAGTTTAACTATGTGCAACTTGAAGAAGAACTTTTTTTTCTATTGTCCTGAATCTTCCAACATTTGGCTTCATTGGACGTCTGCGAGTTCTAGCACTATGACAGAGGGAAACTTCATTCAACATGGCAAAGGGAGCAGAGATCATGCCGGCTGCAGCATTAAGTACAATTCAGCAAGCAATTAATTACAACTCCAGTGCAGCTTGGGAGTTAATTACAATCTAAATAGAAAGCTGTTTTATACCAGGTGATATTATTTGACCAACTAGTCCTGTATTGCCTGACTGGGACTCTTGGCAGCTCACTACTGTCTCTGGAAGATGTCTTTCACATTGCCCGCTGCCTCACTCTTTATCTGGAGATGCCAGGGATTGAACCTGGCACCTTCTGTGTGCAAACAATGCACAATACCAGAGCCAAGGTCCACTGGCACTGCACTGGATGAAAATAACCTTTGAGAATCCACACCTATATATAATGCTTCTTTCTTTTTAGTATGTCCAAAAGTATACGCAACCACTTGGGAGTGTAGGCAGCTCCAGGGTAAGGATGTAAGAGGACATCATTTTCCATGCCACGCTGCGTTTGTCCCATGCAGCTCTGTTTCCTTTCCACTGCAGTTCCTTGCCACCAAAAACTATTTCACTGTTTCCATACATCCGTAACGTGCATTACATTGTCATTCCATTATTCATTTCAATGCAAATGAAATACAACTCAAACAGGGAAAGCTGTAATGCATTGAAAGCAACACCTGTGAATAGCAATTGCATTCTCCAATTGATTTCTGTTCTGGACATGGCACAAATAAGCAAACATCTGCAATTTCCACTTCTGTTTTCATTGGAATTCCCCAGCATCCCAATTCCAGAGGCAGGAGCAGTTGGACAAAGGCTCGGGCCTTATAAAAGCCAGGATATTTGGGGTCAGGCCCAATAGCACCGTGCGCTCATACACACTTCTTAGAGCTTGGCCACTGCCTGATTAAATCCTCTTTTCTTTGTCACCTTGCTTGCATCCATCTAATATGCAAACACCCTCTCTTTCCGAACACCAAACTTGTTCTTCTGCCATTCAGATTTGCAAGAGAGATGCATCTTGTCCATTGCTACCATGTATGGGTCATGGAGCAAAAGAATCATAATCACTAGCACAGGGGCGAGGCAGCAAAGCTCAGCGGTAAATAAAACATACGCATTACATGAGGAAGGACTTAGACAGTCTGGTGATGTGAATGTCCAAGACCCGGCCAAGCTGCTGCTAAACAGAGAAGGCTAAAGGGCTAAATAAATAGCCTAACCTGGTATAAAGTCAGCTTCCTACGTTCACAGAGCTTGTCAGAGACTCGGTGCGACTGGCAGGTTCCCGTTATGCATTCACAATAGTGCAAGCGCTCATGTGAGCTCTTCCAGAGGCAGTGTGGTGTAGTGGCTAGAGTGCAGGACTAGGACCTAGCAGACCAGGGTTCAAATCCCCATTTACCTGTTTGTTTGTTTTATTTATTCAGAGATTATTTATAAACCACCCTTTGCACAAGCCACAGGGAGTTTAAAAGGTCAAATAGATAAACCTAATATAAAATACATAAAAATGATACAATCCTTTTTTAAAACACACACACAACAACAACAAAACACTAAACGGTAATTGCTAACATCAGCAGCCACAGGACTATATGGGACTGGCAGAAATGACTGGCAGAATCCGGGACCAGGGAGAAGAGGCGGTGGAAGAAGATTGGAAGAAATTTAAAGACTATTTACAGAAATATTGCAAAATTAATGAATGTTAGAAGGATGTTGGATAGAAATTAAGTGGTTTCCAGCTGTAATGCTTTAAGAATATGGAAGAAGGGTATAATTAGGTAAAAAATAATAATAACTAAAATGGTGTTGGATTGGAAATAAGTGGTACTGGCAACAAAGTTAATAAGAATATGCAAAAATGAATTGATAATGTATGAAAATACTGAGTTATAAAATGTTAAGTTATAGAGATAAGATAAATGAAAGAGGGTAAAGATTTGCTGATTTGATTATTTAAATGGGAATACAAGAAGGGGAGGTGTGAGGAAGTCAAAGAAGCAAGCAAACGAGTTTTATGTTATGAAAAATAATTGTTTTTAATTTTTCTTGTTGTTTCTGTATGTTTTATTTATCCTTTTATTTTTTATTTTTTCTCTTTTATTATTATGTGTTTTTGTATATTTGTTTTTGTAAAATCTTAATAAATATTTCTTAAAAAAAAAACATCAACAGCCACAGCTGCCATGAAGCTCGCTGGGTGACCGTATGCCTGTCTCAATCTCTCAGCCTAACCTACCTCACAGGGTTGTTGTAAGGATTAAAATAAGGGAGGGGGAAAACTGAGTCCCCAACCCTGAACTCCTAGGAGGAAAGGTGGGATATAAATGGAATAATTCACAATTGAAGCATTTTGGGTTGAGATGTGCTTGTTCTGCACAATGCCCTAGCATGAGTTATAAAACAACCCTTTCCTGAGTGGAAGATTCCTTCTGCCTGCAGATACCCACCTTCCTCTGGAGTGAGGATTTCTAAACGGTGCTTGTGAAAGCAGAACCACACCGTGGCACATACAGATCTCGCTTTCTGAGATCGCAGAGGTCCTGCTTAGCAAATCAAAGGCTGCAAAAGGCACCCATCAGCCTGGGTAGCAAATGCCGATGTGGTTGAAAATCAATCCCATATAGTCTATTAGTTCACCGAACTTGAAAAGATTACATAATAATTTTGAGAAGCTTAGCTACAAGGAAATCCCCGGGCGTCACAGGGTTCAGGTCATACTGATGGTCTCTTGCCAAGGGTCTGAAGCAATCAACGTTTGAAAATATAGTGCGGAGCAATGGTAGCCCCTGGACCTGGAGAGGTGGCCTGTGATGATGGCTATTAAATCTGAGACCTTCTGCATGCAAACCTTCCGCTTTACCACTCTGAGTGACGGAACGTCCCTTGAAAAGCACCAATCAGGGATTTGAGAACTTTCCTACAAAACCTGCCATGAATCCCATCAGAGAATAACATGGAATACAACTACTCTATTTTAAAAGGAAAAAAAGAATTGAATAAAGCTGTACGCAATGATCCCCTGCTGCTATTAAAACAGACAGCAGTAAAATTATGGCAGCCTTGCAAAACGAGCAAAGAGTTGTTTGTTTAGAGCCTTTCACACCAGCACACAGAACGCTTATTGTACGTCTAATAGCCACAAACTTTATTTTTAATTATGTTATGTGGAAGGCACTCCCCCCCCCATTCCCCACCCTACATTCAAAGCAACCAGCTGCTTTTATTACTATTCGGGACTAATTTATTCCTCAGAATAAAATAGCAGCGGTCTCTTAAAAACTGAGGCAACATGTGTATGAAAAAGGCTCCCGTATCGCTTTAAGGAAAAGTGGAGGGGAGGAGTAAAAACATATGCAACCCCCTCCTCCTGCTCCCAGGCTCTCTAGACCAAATTGGATTAACATTTTTAATGTGTATTCTAATTTTAATTGAGGCATTATGCATAATGCATAATGTATTCTTTTTAGGAGGGCTGTATTTATTTCATAAGCCTATTACAGTACAATGAGTTTTAGCGAATGCTAGTCCCTACTCGGAGTAGATTCATTGAAATTAATGGACACAACTAACAGGCTCATTAATTTCACTGAGCCTACTCTTAACAGCTTAACTGGACACAACCTAACACATTTTATAATAAAGTATTAGATTTAACATATTGAGTATTAAAAATCTTCGGGCTGCTCATATGTGTGTGAGGGGGGGCTTGTGTGTGTGTGTGTAACAAAATGCATAACACTGTTAACCATCATTTTTCTCTTACACCTTTAATGGCAATTACCTAAACATTCAATTTATGAAACAATCTACACATATGCAAAAATCAGCAGCTTGCCCTGGAATTCTTAGTTCTCCCTTTAAAAACTGAGTTACCAGACACCAGGGAACAAAGCTTCTCTAAAATTCCTATTTTTCCTACAGCAGAACGGCAATTTCATAATATTTACAAGTTCTAGTTCATTAGGTTTCCAAATATTTTTCCATAACTTTGCAGGCAGAATCCTGTATTATGCATTTTATTGAGAGAAACTTTGAGGTTTTCTTTTTGTAAAAAGCAACAGATGGAACAACAACAATTATAGCAATAAAAAACTATTAATATTATTTGTTTAATTAAAACATTAAATATTTTCATTATTTTATTTATATCTTGCCTTTCCCCCCAGAACTGGGAATCAAGTCACATCCCAAAATTAAGACAATCACAGATAAAACACAAATAACTGAAAACATATAAAAGATAACTAATTAAAGTAGATGTGGTTCTTCATTGTTGGTAATATATATTAAAAATCTGTATCTGGTATAGAGAAGTGGACCAGATCAAGGCCATTTGTGTGAAGGGGAGTTAACCCTTTGCTCCCCCCGGTCCCAACTGAAATTGAACACACATACACACCAAAAAAAAAACCCACACCCCAAATAGGGGGAAAAGGCAAACTCTTTTTCTCCCACTGCAAATAGCAGGTATGCAGAGGAGCAACTCTTAATCTCGATAATGGGTTCAAGTGCCTCTCCCCTTACACAATGTTACCAATCATTCCCCCCCCCCCCAAAAAAAATCCTGGCTAGTAATATTTTTTTGCAACACAGACATGAAGGGGCAAAACAATGAACTTCACATCTAAACTTTGGTTCTTTAAAAAATAATAGCATACAAGCACACCTTTGGGTGTGATCAGTGCCGGATTTACGTATAAGCTAAACAAGCTTAGGGCCCCACACTCTTGAGGGCATCAAAAAAAATTAAAGGGGAAAAAACTGGATGTACATTTCCACAATGTAAGATAAAAAACAAATAAAATAAAACCTACATACAGCAACAGTGTTTTGTGTTGTGGAGGCTCCTATGATGTAAGTATCGGGCCCCGCCTGCTAGCCTGCTCCCTAAAATATCACTGGTTTGCTCATTTCTGTATCAGTTACTTTTATTAAATACATATTTTGTTATGTGCAAATGGCTTTAGATACCTATTAGGTCCATAAGTTACCATATAGCATATATTCAACACAAAAAACAGCGGCAATTTGTTGTTGACAAAGGACAGCTGGAAATATAAAGGGCCCCATTACATTCAGTAGCAGAGGGCCTAATCAAATCTAAATCCGGCCATGGGCGTGATGCATTCTCGCTTACACATACATGGATCTATTACAAAAAGAGATCTTTCCATGTTTCTTGATTGCAACATGGGAATCACCCATATCTGACCCTGGAAATAAAGAGCCAAAGCCGGAACTTCTCAACTCTTTAATGCTTTTATCTTTGGCATCAGGAACTTGCAAGAGCTGCCCTGACAGGTTACAAACAGAAATTCACTTGTCATCTTCCTGGATTTTATTCCAGATGTAGGATAAGGAGGAGGAGGAGAACTCCCAACATGAATGGGGAAAGAAGCAGAAAATGTCAATGCTTGCTTATTCGTCCCACGTCCTGAACAGAAATCAAACCAGTGAATACAAGCAGTATTCAACGTTGTTTTTTTTAACCACGCAAAACAGTAGGTAACTGATCGCTTCTCCCTTCTAACTCCCTTCTAACACCACCACCATTCGCATGTAAATGATGGTCTTTGCTTTGAAACAAATGGAATAATGCAATGATGACCTTTATTTAAGTACATAAAATTCTGCCACCGTGGACAGTGAGACGAATAACATAGCTGTCAGAAGCTAAACTGCAGCGGAACAGAAACAGTCCTGCATGCGACAAAAAATGGGCTGGAACGGAATTGCTCCTTTAGACCCCTAAGTGAGGCAGATGCTTTGCCTAGTGCCCACTTCTGTAAGGAGCACCCAGCTGATTTTTTTATCAGAATATTCTAGTTAGGTTCTAGAATACTTGCATCATCATGGCGCTAACTTCATGGGAAGGGTGTTTTCAGCTAAACCACACACACACACTGCCTTTGCAAGTCTTATAAGCTGCTGCTTCAGGAGACAGACTGTGAGCAACATCTCCACAGGGATGTTTATAGGACCAGGATGAAGCTATTAAGCTTCCTTGTTATTTTTTGCTACTGCCAGGAGGTGTAATCTTTTTGTATTTATAGTACTGAAATGTCATTGTTTTTTGTAATGTGCTATTGTGTTGCTATTTTATGCTGCCATGAAATGGATTTCGCCAGGTTTGATTTTGAAACACGTTCCTGTTTCCTTTGCCACAAGCCGTTATGAGCACAGTTCTTCTTTGTGGAAAAGCGGCATACAAATAAAATTATGAATGAAAATTGCTCCATTGTCACATCCCCCCTCCCCCGCACACACAATAGGAACAGTCATGTTATGGAACAGCTGTTCCTTGTAAAGTAAGCAAGGATTGCAATTAGGGCGGGGAGATACCTGGTTTTCAACATCATGATGTATCACCAGCTAAACATCATGATATACTGATATATCATGATGTCTGATATAAGGATGGAACTATGCATTGGCTAGCTTCACGGTTATTGCCACGTCGTGGGTTTTTCATAACATGCACACACAATATATTGTCAGGTCAAAAATTATTAAACCAGTATCACGATACGGACTTCAAACTGGTATTGGATGATACATCAATCTATCATCCAGCCCTACTTACATTAGGATCCGTCAAGATGCATGATCCATGCAGCTCTCACAGGGTTAACAGCAGGAAAGGCTCATCAATCCATATGCATTGCTACCGTTCATGCTGTTCTATTTATTATGTAATGCTCCTGAGATGCTATAATTGACAACATACACTTTCACAGGCAGGAAGCTATTCCTTGTGTTGCCTGCCAGGGCAGGAGCTCAATAGCCATCAAATTTGCCACTGTGATTTTTTGTTAGGAATTGTAGTTGCCAATATCCCAAAGGAGCAGAAAAGACCTTTTTATGTATGCGACAACAGCCGCATGGATGCTACTATTCCAGAGATTGAAAGAAGATAAAGTCCCTACCAGAGAGGAATGCCAAACCAAGCTGTTGGAGTACAGCGAAATGGCAAAATTGACCAGAATCCAAGAAGACAAAAACTTCAATAAAGAATGGGAAATTTTAAAAATTTATTTAGGAGACCACTGTAAGCAGATGGAAACATAAGAAGGATTTTAGTAATAATAATATAATAATAATAAATTTTTATTTATACCCCGCCCTTCCCGGATCAAAAACTGGGCTCAGGGTGGCTAACAACAAATTTAAACCACTTAATTATAAAAGCAGCATAAAATGCAGTATATAAACATGAATAACAATAAAATTCAAAAATCAGTTTAGGGGAAATAAGCATTAGATAATCCCCAGGGCTAGCTGGCTGAATTGGTCCTACTTGGGCCAGTGAGGAGGCCAGGAGAGAATTAGCTGTGGGGTCTCAGGGTGATCTTCATAAAAGGGGAGGGAAGGGAAATAAAAGATCAAGCTGAATTCAAATTAAAGGCCAGGCGGAATAGCTCTGTCTTACAGGCCTGATGGAAGGAGGTTAAATCCTGAAGGGCCCTAGTCTCATGGGACAGAGCATTCCACCAGGTCGGAGTAACACTTGTGATGTAGCAAATACCATGGACAATATGGAAAGATATAAAATATGGACTATGAAATAATATGAAGTTGAAAAGGTGGACAACAGGACCCGTGGAGGGGAAGGTGTGAAGTCTGGAGATTCAGAGAAATCTCTAAATATAGGTGTGCATTTTGTTTTGTTATAGTTCTACACTTGTAAAATAATAATAAAAATAAAAATAAATAAATGCCAGTGTGACTAAAACCAGTGTGATGCAGTAGACAAGGGTGGTTCACAAAGATAGGGGCGGAGAATATTTCTTCTGTCCAAGGCTGCATTCCTTTCTGGTCAAATCCTCCACAGGTCATATGCTAGTGGTAGACAGGGCCAGAAGCAATGGAGGCAAATTAGACCATTATAGAGTAGGGTAGCTTCTACACACACCCTTCTCCATGCTCCATCCAAGCAACTCAGAGCCATTATCAAAGTTCAATGACATATTCCAGACAAAACTTTGCAAAAAGGTTCTGCCAAGGAGGAAGGAAGAGAAAGCAAGAAGCACAGTAGGATTCCAGAAAGAAAAAAAGACCCAAGCACAGCATGACAGACCCTTGAAAAGGCTCCGCGTTCTTCCTGGTTGGCTCTGGAAGACATCTCCCAGTTGAAAGCCCAGGCATAAAAGAGGCAGGCAGCAAAACAATGATTTTATTGTCCAGCAGAGGAAATGTCAAGTCATAGATAGGCACTCTCTTGTGTTTGTTTTTCTTCACATTGCATGAGCTTTGGGGCTGCTTCGCTTCTGATACAGTACGCCTTAGGAAGCATCCCCCCAAAATAGCTGTGGACCCAAAGCGTTTGTTACTAGGGACGGGGAAGAAATTCAGTTGAGTTTGCATTTGAAGGCAAAGCTATCTAGTTTGCACTTACTGAAACAATATGGGACTGAAACTTAGCTGGTCTTCAAAATTTGCAAGTCACTGAATTTTGCAATGCAGCTCTTTGGCCAAGCAACATGTACAAAATTGCATTTGCTAGGGTAACGTGGACATAGAAATGAATATATTAGTGAAAAGAGCACACACAATGCATCATATCATGGGGAATTTCTTTGCAAAAGAATATTGGGCGCAATTGCATGCAATGTGATACAATCTAACATTGTCTGGAATGGATTTGGGGAGTTCCTCCTGAAAAGGGATTGCCTCTGAAAACTGTAGCTCTCTGAGGCGAGCAGGGGTTTCCTAACAGCTCTCAAAAGCCTTAACAAACTACAGCTCCCAGAATTCTTTGGGGGAATGCCACGGCTATTTAAAGTGATAACATAAAGCTTTAAATGTTAGGGGTGAATGTGGCCTTAATCGGACCCTGCCCCCTGGATCAAAAATGCTTTGGCAAATAGGAACACATTAAAAGATTGCATTATTTTGATGCAAGACATGTCTGGGTGCTACTACAGATAAAATACTTAATGTACCTCTCCTACCAAAGATACATGGAGAAGGCCTCTAAGGACAATCTTAGTAAACAAGCATGCCGGTATAGGGATTGGCTTTCCCTTGTGTACCTGGGTTCCGAGCCATTTAGAGATTGAAAGGAACACAGCAAGCTGCCTTGTGCCGAGTCAGACCACTGGGTCCATCTAACTCAGCACTGTCAACACTGATTGGCAGCGTACCTCCAGGATGTCAGACAGGATCTCTCCAAGTCCTACCTAGAGATGGCAGGGACACTGGACTTGCATTTGCAATGAGCCACGGTTCTTTGCCCTTAGAAGATGCTCACCGTCAAGCATACCAAATGGCTTTTGCATTTCATCCAGACTCTCCTTACTATATTTCACAAGCTTGGGAAGGGAGGGAGGGAGGGAAGAAAGAAAGAAAGAAAGAAAGAAAGAAAGAAAGAAAGAAAGAAAGAAAGAAAGAAGGCTATGAGCATAG
The DNA here is from genome assembly GCF_964270895.1 of Podarcis filfolensis. Taxonomy (NCBI): domain Eukaryota; kingdom Metazoa; phylum Chordata; class Lepidosauria; order Squamata; family Lacertidae; genus Podarcis; species Podarcis filfolensis. The sequence continues at coordinate 68,750,859 of NC_139611.1, read as the reverse complement.
ACGCATAGATACAAATCTTACGTTCATCAGACTCCAGTCATATGGTGTCTGGTACATTGAGACCTTGAAACCTGACTGAGAGGAAAGATACTTTCTGCAGGCAAGGGCTTTTCCACCTGTTTTGCTCCACCCTCCAGCCCTGAGAGCCTTTCCCAGACCTTGACTTTGAAAACAGCAGAAGCAGCTGGGGAAAGAAGAGTTCAGGGATAGTTTGTGTGTGTGTGTGTGTGTGTGTGTGTGTGTGTGTGTGTGTGTGTTGTGTGTCCTTGTTTCTCAATTTGATCCTTTTACATGGTTTTGTATGTTTTTGTGCATTAAAAAATATGTCCATAAATATAAATATTGATTATTGCCTCATAAGAAATGGTCTTAAATAGAGGGTGAATTGAATGGGTGGAGGGGGGTTGGAGGAGAGGCAGAAAGAAGAGCTAATTTGTCCGTGGCAAGCGGGCACAATCTGGACAGTTCTGCCAGGGGTGCAAGATCACCTAATAATAATAATAATTTTTTATTTGTACCCCACCCTCCCCTGCCAGAGCCAGGCTCAAAGCTGCTAACATCATATAAATAATACAATATGCATAAAAACAAGCAATCAATCGATTAAAATGCATCCCAAAATTAATTCAAATAAATTAAGATTAAAACTGGACAAATGACAACCCTCAGGTTAAAATTGAAAGCGGTTAATACTCGCCAGGACCAACTGTTTCCACTGATATTATAAGGACCTGTGAGCGGGCTGAGAAACCTCCTTCTTGCTTGTTCTTATACAAAGAGAAAATGAGTCAGACTGAACCCTGGCCAAAGGCCTGGCGGAACAGCTCCGTCTTGCAAGCCCTGCGGAAGGATGCCAAATCTTGCCAGGCCCTGGTCTCTTGTGAGAGAGAGTTCCACCAGACCTAGCTATAGCTCTGCCCCTGAGAGGTGCCGGAACTGAGTTCTGGAGAGTTTCTGCTGGAAAAAAAGCCCTGCTTCTCTGTATCCAAGAAGATCATCTGGATATTATGGTTTTATCCTTCACTCCAATTCAAATAAGATTACAAGCAGGAAATATAGCGAAGTTCCTATTGAGAGCAATGAAGATAAGATTTTTTAATTAAAAAAAACCACCTGTGGTCCTCCAGAGAATGTTGGACTACAACTCCCATCATCCCTGACCGTTCCCTGTGTTGGCTGGGACTGATGAGAGTTATGGTCTCTAAAACATCTGGAGGGCACCAGGTTGGGGAAGGCTAATGAAGGCAATTCTGGAACAGATGGACTAATGATCCCTGACTCAGTAGAGAGGCAGCTTCCTAAAGGGGAAATAGAGAAGGGGGGAAAAACACCTTCCAGATTGGAAAACAGATCTGAGAGCAGAGACAGGAATTCAGAAGCTTGCTGTTTTCAATGGTTGTTGCCTAGTGGAAACTGTATTTTTATCCTGTGGCTTTCTTCTGTTTTCTTAGATGCATATATATATATATATATATGCATGACACACACACATGCATGCATACACACACAAACACTTCACAAAAGGGCACTGTTTATTTTAAGGGATATAACATTTTCCTGCGGGTACAATTCAGCTTCTACAGGAAGCAGTGAAGTAGCAGGTGTTGGTGTCTCAGCATAGCCCACAGAAGACCCTGTTCCCTTCCCTAAGTATTACATACTCTTAGCAGACACAAAAGAAAGTGCCTTGCAAATTTCTCCTGATTAGCAGCACACTACCAGCGCCGAATAAATGCTAAATACAGTGGTACCTCGGGTTAAGCACTTAATTCGTTCTGGAGGTACGTTCTTAACCTGAAACTGTTCTTAACCTGAAGCACCACTTTAGCTAATGGGGCCTCCTGCTGCCGCCACGCTGCCAGAGCACGATTTCTGTTCTCATCCTGAAGCAAAGTTCTTAACCTGAGGTACTATTTCTGGGTTAGCAGAGTCTGTAACCTGAAGCGTATGTAACCCGAGGTACCACTGTAGCAGCAAAGGTAATGGAGGGAGAAAGGAAGGTGGGTTCCTTTTTTAAAAGAAACAACTTTCCACCGGGCTAATGAACAGTGGCCCAAGTTAATTTACAGCCTGGGCTGAACCGTCTTGTGGTGAGACCTCCCCCTTAGCCTGCAACATTTATTACTTTAAAATGTGGGTAAGCCAGCCCGACTGCATTGGCATTCTGCTGAGTGGAGCCCTGGCTCCTTCCCCAAAGTCCTGCCCTGATGGCACCATTGTTAACCAGGGCTAGTCTGCCCCAGAAAAGGGTCACACCCACCTAGCAGAAGAAAGCAACAGTTGAGGACTCCAAGCCAAACCTCTGTTGTATATTTGCACACGGGCAAAGCAAGCCCGTGCAATTTGCAAGCTTCCAACCTGGATGCAGACCATCAGCCAACGACTGTGGTTGGATGGATACTTGACTGTGCAGTTTTCGGCGGTGGCTAGGACGGGCTCTCCATTTCACATTTTCCCACTCCTAAATTCACTTCTCCATATATAGCTGGAAGCAATTCACGATTTTCTTTTTTTAAAAAACCAGCAGCAGCATTTTAGTGCGAATGTCACCTGAATACACATACTTGTATACAGTTTGCAGCAATGTACACATTTTTCCAAGGGATTTCCCCTAGCACGACACACTTTTGCACGTTATTTTCACAAACTCATGCATTTTCATGCTAGGGTTGCCATGCATCCTCTTTTTCCAGGACATGTCCTCTTTTTCGGGGTAAAATTTCTGTCCGGGCGAATTTTTTGAATTTGCCAAAATGTGTCCAGAGGTGTGGGAGCCGGCTACATACTATGTGAGCTTTGCATGGTGCAGGAAAGGACCAGTTCCTTGTTTTTGTATATTTTAAGGGGCATTGTGGGACGCGGGTGGCGTTGTGGGTTAAACCACAGAACCTAGGACTTGCCGATCAGAAGGTCAGCGGTTCGAATCCCCATGAAGGGATGAGCTCCCGTTGCTCGATCCCTGCTCCTGCCAACCTAGCAGTTCAAAAGCCCGTCAAAGTGCAAGTAGATAAATAGGTACCGCTCCGGCGGGAAGGTAAACAGTGTTTCCGTGCGCTGCTCTGGTTCGCCAGAAGCGGCTGAGTCATGCTGGCCACATGACCCGGAAGCTGTACGCCGGCTCCCTTGGCCAATAAAGCGAGATGAGCGCCGCAACCCCAGAGTTGGCCACGACTGGACTTAACTGTCAGGGGTCCTTTACCTTTACCTTTTTAATGTGATGACAGCAAGAGTAAGAGCTGTTTGACAGTGGAACAGACACCCTCAGAAGGTGGCAGACTCCCTGGATGTTTTTAAGGAGAGGCTGGATGGCCATCTGTCATGGATGCTTTAGTTGAGAATCCTGCATTGTAGGGGGTTGGACTAGGTGACCCCTGGGGTCCCTTCCCACTTCCATGATTCTATGATGGCCACCAGTTTAGACATCTCTAAAAAGGCAGGGGAAACTGAGAAAATTCATGGAGGAGAAGTGGAAAAAATTGGCCACAATGGGGACAAGCTAAAGTGTTCTTCCTCAACCTGGTACCCACCAGATATATTGGACTACAACTCCCAGGAAGAATAATAGTGCTGTGTTGGATTCAGATTGTTTTCATAAACATATGGTGGTGTGCTACTGGTTTGTGAATCGCTTTCAGCTGCTTCTTAAAGGGCTGCATTTTCTTGAAACAACATATTAGTGTAGGAGCACCTACATTTTGGAACTCCCTGCCGATTAGAATCAGGCAGATGCCTTCATGGTACTCTTTTTCAGTGTCTGCTAAAAACATTTCCGTTTAGATAAGCCTACTCCAATACCTAGAATGCTGATGTGTGCTTTAATCTATTATTATTATTATTATTATTATTATTATTATTATTATTATTATGTCACCCAACTGACTAGGTTGCCCCACCCACTCCGGTTCTGCTGGTTTTAATTTATGAATGTTTAAGATTATTTCTTTTCAAATGTCATTTTATTGTTTTATTTTATTTTTTATTTTTTTGGTAAACCGCTTCAGGAGTTTATTTATTTTACAATCAAGCAGCGTATAAAACTTACGAAATAAATAAATACTATATTGTGTTTTACAAAAGTCAGTTTGTGGATCCTTTGCCCTAAAAGCTGGTCAGCTAGAATAATTTAAATGAAATACAAATAAAAGCAACAGTATACATATAGATATATATAGATATATAGAGAGAGAGAGAGAGATAGAAATATATGCATTTTTGTACTACTGTGTAAAAGAGATCAGATCAGACTCATTTAATTGCTTCTAGTCCTTGGATGACTACAAAACAAAATTTTGACCATATAAAAGTAAGAGAAGGTAGCAGACGCAGAAGTTAATTTGCGCACACACACCAAAAACTACAACGACATGAACAAACTTGGAGTGCTCAGTATCCTGGGCAGTTCACGCCTTGCCCTTTAAATAAGGGGAAAGGGTAAAACAGGAAGACAATAATTCCCCCTCCCAAAGCAAACATGGAGAAACAGAGAATGCCCATCTTGCAAAGCGCTGCCTTTAAAAAAAAGAAAGTGGATTGCAAGCTTCCACAAAGCACAAGGCATGGCTGCCTTTCCGGCATTCCCTCCACAGCCTTACAGGCAACTTAAAATTCACAGCAGGGAAAAGAACCCTTTGCCAAATTAGTTCCCAATTCAAAAAAAGGGGGGGAGCAGCTTGTTGTGAAAGCTCAGCTACAGCTGTGCACAGCTGGAGTAGTTATGGCCCCGGCTTGCCTAATCCTGTTTGTGAAGCTTTTGGCATTAGCAACATCTGCCACCACTTGCCTCTCCCCCTCCAGCCGCCAACTACTGTTACCAACACTCCTTCCACTAGCCAGAGGGGCAGAGCTCAGTATCACGCAGCGGATCACTGAGCAGGACTCTGTAACGCTGAGGATGCCAAGAGCAGGGAACCGGCCAGCCAGCCAGCCAGGCTAGATGCCTGCTCTGTGTGCGGGGTCACGCTGCTCCCCCAACACAAGGGAGCCAGCCCGTGGCTCACCTAAATCCCTTCCTGGCTCACGGCCCGCCGATCAAAGTGAGTTCTCGAATGCAGACCTTCCACCACCCCAAGTCATTGTGCAGCTCGTCGCTGCCCTGGCAACAGGCGAGCCACGGTGACAGCAAAAACAGGCTTGACAAGAGGAGTCACACTCTCACAGAGAAGCACCGAAGAACTGTGCAAAGCGCTAAGGACCAGCCTCTCGTGGGAAGCAACCAGAACTTAATGAAATGCAATGAGAAGTAACTTTTTGCAATGCGGCCAGCACAGCACAGCATACCAGCTACGCAATGGACAGAAAGCAAAGCAAAACAAACACACCCATTATTATTATTAATTATTATGATGATGATTACAGTGGTACCTCCAGTTACAAACAGGATCTGTTCCGGAGGCCCAGCCGTCTCCCGAAATTTTCGTAACCAGAGGTGCCTGTTCTGCGCATGCACGCAGCGCCATAGAGTGCTTCTGCGCATGCGCAAGCGGCAAACCCACTTCTAGGTTTGTTGCGTTCGGAACCTAAAAGTTACGTTACCTGAAGGTAATGTAACCTGAGGGTCCACTGTATTATTATTATTATTATTATTATTATTATTATTATTATTATTCCGATCTGACTGGGTTATCCCAGCCACTCTGGGCAACTTCCATCACATTAAAACACAGTAAGACATCAAACATTAAAAACTTCCCTGACAGGGCTGCTTCTAAAAGCAGATAGTTGTTTATTTCCTTGACAGCTGATGGGAGAGCGTTCCACACAGTGGGTGCCACTACCAAGAAGGCCCTCTGCTTGGTTCCCTGTAAACTCACTTCTTGCAATGAGGGAACCGCCAGAAGACCCTCAGAGCTGGACCCTCAGTGTTCAGGCTGAATGATGGAAGTTGAGATGCTCCTTCAGGTATACAGGGCCAAAGCTTTAAAGGTCCGCACCAATACTTTGAATTGTGCTTGGAAATGTACTGAGAGCCACTGTAGATCTTTTTTTAGGAAAGCATTATAAGTGCTTTCACACAACCTGTTTAAATCCAGTATTCATCCTGATTTGTTTGGAGATTAAACGATGTTGGCTGCTCAATGCATTCATTCCGATTTGTTTTGCAGGGAGGTTAGATGACACTGTGCCAATGTAAGTATTATCCCAAACTTTCCAGCACATTTTCTCGTCACTTCCCTTGTTGCAAAACCACTCTATCTTTCAGGAAAGCAGGTTTGTTGCGCCTGATTGCAACCTACATTTCCAACAAATGATCAAATCCCACCCCAAAACACAAACAGTCTGAAAGGGCCATATGTTTCAGGAAATGCCAGTGATCCTTCACTGACACACATTTGATCCAACTATAATAAGATCTTTTAAAAATCAATAGAACCATAGGCGCCATCTCTGGGAAGCTGTGGGTGCTTGGCTGGAGCAAACCAGTCAGATGGGCGGCATATAAATAATAAAATTGTTGTTGTTGTTATAAGAAATACTATCTGGAACACTTCATTGCCCTCTCTGTAGTTCAGCCCTCCTTCCTTTAATACCCCACCTTCATCTGCAAGCAGACGACGCTTTCGCCATGAAGCAGCATAACTTGGAGTATCTGCGATCATGTTGCAGCTTTAGAATTAGAGAGAGAGAGACCATGCCAGTATTGCCAACAATGGTAAACCTGCCCACCCCGTGAATCCTTTAGAAAATCTCACACACACAAAAACACCCCACCAAAATTGCTCCCCATAATTCACTCCTTTCAAATGGGCAGTGAATCATTATAAGCCAGTTTCGTTCAGAACCCTGTAATGCCTCTCTACATCTGTAGAAGAGGATCAAAGCACACTTCTTATCCTGGTCCAACAAACCCCCTAAATTATTTCTCCCTGCTCAAAATGGTAATAGAGCTAATTTTGAAAATGAAGATGCTGTTCTTGTTGAGCTACGATTTACTCAGCTGCAGCGTGTTGACACTGCTAGTAAAGTTAATCCAAGCCTCCTCGGAGCCAGCCTTCCAGCAGAAAGGTAAATTTATTTGCTTTGAACCGGGGGTCTGGACCTTCAGTCTGATGCAAAGGAAGCTAGGCTTGAGTCAACCACATTGGACGGCTCCCCCAGGACACATGCCATTCAGGCAACATGTTGTTCACTTCCACTGCCGCCCCCCTCATCCGCCACCTCCACGCAGGAGAAGAGGACTCGACAAAAACAATTCTGCATTCACACCGGAGGACCACAGAAATCTCTGTAGCGGGGACATTAAATGCTTGCGCACAAGGGTAAACAGGCTGCACCACCCTCACCTCCACAATAAATATAACAGGGAGCTTACAAAGCAGGAGATGGGGTTGAAAGATCCTGCCATTGGTTTTGGCATCGTCCTGCTTTGCTTTTGCCCTTCCTAGGCTAGCGTGCCCTCCAGTGTGTCGCAGATGCCGGGAACAGTCATGTTTCTATTAAAGAGACTTGTCTCAAACTGTCCATCCCCAAGTTGTGCAGTCTAATTTGCAAGCCGGAAACTGAAGGGGTGTCGCATTGGGGAAGAAGAAGAAGAAGAAGAAGAAGAAGAAGAAGAAGAAGAAGAAGAAGAAGAAGAAGAAGAGGAGGAGGAGGAGGAGGAGGAGGAGGAGGAGGAGTGTGGATTTGATATCCCGCTTTATCACTACCCTGAGGAGTCTCAAAGCGGCTAAAATTCTCCTTTCCCTTCCTCCCTCACAACAAACACTCTGTGAGGTGAGTGAGGCTGAGAGACTTCAGAGAAGTGTGACTAGCCCAAGGTCACCCAGCAGCTGCATGTGGAGGAGCAGGGAATCGAACCCGGTTCACCAGATTATGAGTCTACTGCTCTTAACCACTGCACCACACTGGTGTAGAGTCTGCTTGGTTTCCCTCCCCATCCGGAAAGGTGGAGGGGCCAAACAAACTTAGTGGTTCAGGTGGGAGGGAGGCATTAGAATCAGAGAGTTGGAAGGCACACCAAAATTCATCTAGTCCAACCTTCGTGTCTACCTTAGTGGTAGTGATGGTTTCTCCCTGTCCTCCCTCCCCCACCACACAGCCCATGGCTTAGCAGGAACATGCAGGTTCCCAGGAAGGAGATCACAGCTGCTTTGCTCCTCTTCTCATCCTACTGCAGCTACATTGTTGTGAGGCAAGCCATGTGTCCTGGGCACAGGGGGTTAACCCGAGCCACGCGGTCCAGGTCCGGTCCCAAATCCAAGGATTCCATGAGGAGTCAGTCCAACAGGGCCAAGGCAGGAAACCGGGCTAGGTCAGGCACAAGGTTTCAGGCAGGTTCCAGCAAGCAGCAATGTTGCTTTCGCAACCTGGGGCGGGGTCTGGCAGCCTTTTATCTCTGTTGGGATAACGGCCGGTCCTGATCCCCCAGTGACTCACTTCCCTGTCTCGCCCAAAGGCGAGCACTCCTCCTGCGAGTACTCAGGTCTCTCCTTCTCTCAGACCTGAGCCTCTGCAACTCGGGAGATGTTGGTGGGTTACTAGACCCAGAGGCCGCCTCAGTCTCTCCTGACCCAACTGGTAGTGGAGCAGCAGAAGGCAATGAGGTAATCCCCGCATCTGGAGCCAGGGCAGGCTCAGGCCCCTGACTCGGCCCAGCTTATGCTTGTTGCAGGGGAACCTGTGCAGACTGGGGCTCTTCAGAATCAGGCCCCAGACTCAGTTCAGATGCCGCCTGAGGCAGAGGATCCAGTGCAGAGACTCTGGTTCTGAGTCTGAGCCCGAGTCCCAGGCCATCACACCATGGTTTAGCTTATCATTTCATCCAAACCTAGGGTTGTGATGCTCCAGACAAACCACAAGTAGCAATTCCAAGAACAAAGAGCTTGGTTACAACTTGTGGTTTCTCTAGAGCGAGAAAGACCATGAGCCCAATGTCACAGCTGCAGGAAGATCAGAGGAGTGCAACAGCGACAATCTCCTCTCCAGGAACCCACACGCTCATTCTAAGTCATAATTTGCTGGGAATCACAAGTGGGTAGATCATGTAGATCATGCTTTAGCTCTTCCTATACATATCTGGTTGGCCAACTGGGAGACTAGGATGCTGGACTAGATGGGCCACTGGTCCAGTCCAGCAGGCTGTCACTCTTATTATTTGTGACTGTAATGTGCACACCAGACAAGACAGCAAAAAAGGAAACAGAAGGTGCACGTCAACACAAATCTCTCAATCTGCAGCCAAGATCTTACTTGGAATAAAATTCTGCTGAGTTAATAGGACCCAATTCCAAATAAACATGCTTACAATTAAAGCATGAGAGATTACACACCAGAACTGAAAAGGAATGGAAAACTCTAGGTAATAAATCATTGCCAGTCTTTCTTGGAGTACCACAGACAAGAGGGACCAATTTCTTTCAGAGGTAAGAAAGCCAAAATGGAAACTTCCAACAGCTGGGATTTTTAATAGTACTTATGTGCTTCAGTTTTACGGCCCAAATATCCAGTGGTTTTCTGTGGGAATTCCCCCCCCCCCAATACTTGTGCAATTATCAGTAAATATGAAAGGGGGAAAGATAGATACCTGCCTATTGTATTATTACTTTTTAAAGAAAAATAGAGTTCTTTAAAGAAAATGCCATGTGGTGTCCAAAGCTCACTTGCTTAAAATAAATTTTGCAGCACAATCCTAATGATGTCTAATCAGAAGTGAGCCCTGTTGAATTCGGTGGGGCTTCCTCCCAGGTAAATGGGGTTGCAGCAGTAGACAATCAGTTGTGTGGCTTTTACTCAATGGAATCCACATAAATTTCTGAATCAGAAAAATTAACAGTTCATAGATGATAGATAGATGGATAGATGATAGATAGATAGATAGATAGATAGATAGATAGATAGATAGATGATAGATGATAGATAGATGATAGATAGATATAGATGATAGATAGATGATAGATAGATATAGATAGATGATAGATAGATAGATAGATATAACCCTTCCAATTTCTATCCATCACAGACAGTACAAACGGTCTCTTGTAAGTGGATGCTTGTCACCTTCAGCTAAGGCACCAGTATTAACAGGAATTCTTAAAAGATAACAACAAACCGAGTGTTATTTAAGTCTTAAGTAGTCAAAATAAACTGTTTTTCAACAGTTTATCTATCTGATCCATCAGCTAATCCATCAGCTATCCCATCCATCAGCAGCCCTATTCATGAAGCATCAGAAGCAAGCTACGTTTTAGGACCCACCTTATTTCTTTGACTGCAGGCTATTTTAAACTGTTTTCAACACTGTGTTTCAACTGTTGTAACCTGCCCTGGAACCTGAGAATGAAAGACAGGTAAGTGATGGTGGTGGTGGTGAAGATGATATCGTACAGGGCTCTGTTTCCAATTTGTTTTTGTTTTTCCACCTGAATCTCTTTTTGGGGATACGAAAGATCTTGGATTGGCCCATTCTTGTTTGCTGCTTTTTGTCTTGTTTTGTTTCTACCACCTAACTGGAAACATGTGCTTGGAGCCAAAGGAAGCTGGACTCATGCCTTCCTCCAGATTTGTAAATGGACTTGGGACTCTTCAGACCCCCAAAAAAGTATGGACCCTCAGGGTAAAGAGCTTTTTAAGGAATCTCTGTTTCTTTTATGCTTTGAAATCAAGGGATCAGATTTCGGAATAATAAAACTGTGTTTAAATGCTGCAAACAACCCCTGGATCAGAGCCTTCTGCATGTACCGTGAAAGAGCTTTAATTGGCAGTAGCCAAAGCGGGGACTGCATCCAGGGTCTCACAAGTTCTCATCAGGAATCCTCTTCCATGGGAAAATCCTTATTTGCTATGCTTTTATAATGGATTGTAGTAACTGCTGTCCAAAGGGAATTTTGTAGACCGCCAGGGGCAGGCTAATGGAAACATAAGACAGCTATACAGTGGTACCTCAGGTTACATACACTTCAGGTTACATACGCTTCAGGTTACAGACTCCGCTAACCCAGAAATAGTGCTTCAGGTTAAGAACTTTGCTTCAAGATGAGAACAGAAATCGTGCTCCGGCGGCACGGCAGCAGCAAGAGGCCCCATTAGCTAAAGTGGTGCTTCAGGTTAAGAACAGTTTCAGGTTAAGAATGGACCTCCGGAACGAATTAAGTACTTAACCTGAGGCACCACTGCACAGTGGTACCTCAGTTTAAGAACAATCCTGTTTATGAACGATTCGGTTTACGAACTCCGCAAAACCAGAAGTAGTGTCCCAGTTTGCAAACTTTACCTCGGTCTAAGAACGGAATCCGAATGGTAGAAGGGCACCAGCAGTGAGAGGCCTCGTTAGGGAAAGCACACCTCAGTTTAAGAACAGTTTCGGTTTAAGTTCGTAAACCAAGGTACCACTGTATACTAAAATACTATGCATTATGCTATTGTCAGGGGGATTTTGTTTTATATAAGGCACGGCTGTATGCCTACAGAGCTAAGAAGAGAGGACAGGCCCATTTGGAACAGCAGTAAGTAGGGCTGGGCACGGGGAACAGGAGAGAAATTCAATTCAGTTTACATTTAAAACTGAATCTATCAGATTTCCACTTTTCCAAAACACAATGAGAATAGCAAGCCTTCAAAACTGCACATATCCATAAATTTGTGATGCACTTCTCAAACCCGAAAATATTTACATATATGCACACATTAGGTAAAAGTGTGCATAAAAATGAATATATGTGTAAGAGCAACATACCAAAATGCTTTCTTATTTGTTGCAAAAATGTGCAAGAGTATACAAAAATGTGATTTTTAGGAGTAATCTACACCAAAACACTAGAGGATTGGGGGGGGGGTATTTTAAAAAAATAATAATCACAAGTTGCAGTGGAAATGTGGAGAGCTGAATGTAAGACTGGGGGGGGGGGGAATCATAAACTGAGAGGACTGAAATTGACAGATCCATCCATCTCAAGCAGCAATTTCCATCTGTTGGATTTTAAACATGGAAAACAGATGGCTTGAATGCTAGGAGGTGGGTTTAAAACACACACACACACACACACACACACACACACACACAGCGTCATATTGGCCCTGAGATCCCCATGCAAGGTCTAACTATTAAACACCTGGCTTCACATTCAGTTCTTCTATATTTTAAAAATAAAAATAAGTTCAGGTACATTTCCCAGTTATCAGTGTCCAACCCTTCTGATTGCAATGCATCTCTTTTCATTTTACAGATTGATAAATACTTAACCTGAGGTAAGGAGAACCTTTTTTTCCCAACATTTGCTATTGGCATGCACTAATACTGCATCTTCTAGCACTGCCAGTCACAGCTGACCAATAAGACAGCATAATGAATTTCTATCCAACTATCCTTTCTTCATTGTGACTTGCATGGAAGAGATGCCCTTTTTAGCTCATTTCAAGAAAGCGTTTATTACGCTGCCTCTTCTTGCAGTGAAATACAGCAAGTATGTTGCCATTATATAAATCCGTGTCCAGCCAAATTTAGAATGCTGTGTTCGGTTCCAGTTTCCCCATCTCAAAAACAGTATTGCATAGCTGAAGAAGGTAAACAAAAGGGAGAAGTGAGGTTACAGGGAACCAGGCAGAGGGCCTTCTCGGTAGGGGCGCCCTCCCATCAGATGTCAAGGAAATAAACAACTAACTGACTTTTAGAAGACATCTGAAGGCAGCCCTGTTTAGGGAAGTTTTTTATGTCAGATCTTTTATCATGTTTTTAATATTCTGTTGGGAGCCGCCCAGAGTGGTGGGGGAAACCCAGACAGATGGGCAGAGTATAAATAATAAATTATTATTATTAAATTATTAAAGCAGCTTTTAAAAGAATGATCAGAGGATTAGACCACTTTCCACTCCGTCAACTCTAAAGCACCAATCAGGGCCAGCTTTGGGGGTGGGTGCTCACCCTGGGCACCAAACTGGCAGAGGTGGCAAGCTGAGCTCATTGCTGGTTGAGTGTACTCTTTGCAAAGAGACAGAGTGAAGAAAGTAGGGTATTCAAAACCAGAACCAAAACACACACACAAAAATCATCTACAGCAGGGGTGGGAAAACTGTAGCCCTCCTGATGTTGTTGCCTTCTTACCCTGATCACACCTGGTCAACATAGCCAATGGTCAGGGACGATAATCCAACTTCTCCACTCCTCATCTGCAAGTTGTCTGGATACTAATCTCCAATATGAACTTCAACAGGACAAGGAAAGAACCACAAAGTCCAAATCCTGGACAGGTGATCACCAACGAGGGAGGTGGGGTGGCTTTTTAACTTTTTCTGCTTTCTTGGGTGGTATTATCTCTCTTCTATTTGTTCTAGTGGAAGGGGAAATCAGTAAACCAGTTGCAAGGCTGATCTTCTGGAATGGTGCAGGAGGAAATCCAGAAAAGGTAAATGTCTTGCATCGCCTGGCTCTAAATGTTCCCCTGCTACATCCCCAGAAGCATCAAAGAACAGACAAAAACAAAAATACATTACGGAAATAGTTATCATAAAATAATCTCAGTACTTAAAACTTTGATGCTATGACCTGTTGGCTATGCAAATAAAGTCTATTCTTCTCTACATCTCCAGAAGTAACAATGGCCAAAGGTCAACAGTGGCAGAGCTCTCTGCCAGAAATATAGAAAAGCATCCAAGAAGAGACTTCCCTCTTTGCCCCAGAGATCCACAGCATCATACAGCCCCTAAGACACCCTCCATAAGTGTATATATACTCTCTCTCTCTCTCTCTCTCTCTCTCTCTCTCACACACACACACACACACACACACACACACACACTGTATATATTTAATAGAAAATTTCTGTTTTGTTTTTGTCAAAAATTAGCGGAACATGGGTTGACTGAATTGACATGACCAAGCAGCAATAATGAGATAGAGCTCTAAGAGACCAATTTAAAAATTATTTCCTTTATAATTTTTATTTATTATTTTCAAAGATAAAAATGCAACCACCTTGTCCACATTATGAAGATAAATAATGTAACAAATCCAAAATACCCTCCTGAAGTGATGGGGAATGTTTATTTCATTGCAAAAACAAATTTTGTCAAGGCTGTCAATCTACCTTGCCTAAAATGATAAACAGCAGCTAACTAACACTTCAATATAACTCAGCAGGGAAGGCATGAAAATGGGATAACGTTAAAATAAATTGTAGATGAAAATGTTACTATCTCGGGTGATGGATTTCCTGAAATAAAGAACGCTTCCAAAAACTGATTGCTACAAAACTAAGCAAAAGTACGGTAAAACCTGCAATCGTTCCATCGTCTTGCTTAGTGCAGATGTGGAGACCCTTTGACCCTTCAGATGTTGATGAACTACAACTCCAATCATCCCTGAACATTGACTATGCTTGCCGGGGCCGATGGGAGTTTTAGTTCAGCAGCATCTAACATGCCAAAGCTTTCCCCCACCGCTGCCCTAGTGCAATAACCCCATGCAGAAAGTGAACCTGTAAAGCTTTGGTTTGTGCAAACTGCAGCTGAGTGGCTGAGGAAAAACAGGTTTCAGGAGCTGTCAGTCAGAATGGATTGGCTAGCCTGTGATGCGAGCCTCTCACCCGCCATAACAGATAACCAGTACATTTTGATGCGCTTCAAGTTTGAGGAAGCACCTTCACCACTGACAGCTGTATCTGGAAATGTCAGGAGAGTCCGTAGTGCTGCCCAGACATTTGGGAAGACGCTGTTCAACTTTGGTATCATCTATGTATTGCAGGGCATCTCGTGAGACCAGTAGGGCCTCTCTTTTACACTGCTAGGTTTTGCAATCTGCAGAAGTCACACAACTTGGGAATACTGCAAAAGTGACCGGGGTGAGGTTACTCCCAGTCCAGAGTGCTATTTCACCCAGGGTCAACTCTGGTCACAATCCCACACATACTTTTCTGGGATTTGGGCTTACAGTGGTACCTCGGGTTACATACGCTTCAGGTTACATACGCTTCAGGTTACAGACTCCGCTAACCCAGAAATAGTATCTCGGGTTAAGAACTTTGCTTCAGGATGAGAACAGAAATCGTGCTTCGGCGGCGCGGCAGCAGCAGGAGGCCCCATTAGCTAAAGTGGCGCTTCAGGTTAAAAACAGTTTCAGGTTAAGAACAGACCTCTGGAACGAATTAAGTACTTAACCCAAGGTACCACTGTACTAGAATATATGAAGGTGCTGGATACCAAGTCAAACCACTGGTCAATCAAATCTTTAGTAGGAGTGTAAGACTCTGTGAATTCTGGTTCTCTCAATTTCTATTCCCACCCCCATCTTAAATTCAGTTCTCCACATTTCTGCAGCAATTTGTGATTTTCGCTCCCCCCCCCCCCAAAGAAAACCCTAATGAAGTTTCTTTGGTATTTTAGCACAATTTTTTTCTAATAACCCTTTTTTGTGTGTGCATACATTTTTAAAAGCAATTTCTCCTAATACCATGCATTTCTGTAAGCCATTTTCACTAAACTTTCATTTCCACCCCTACTTTTTACCTAGCATTTCTGTAAGAACTGTTTGGCTCCAGAGCTGCATCGCAAAATTTGTTCCAGTGCAAATTTCGAAGGACAGCTGTGTTTCAGTTCTCCTACTGTTTTGAAAAGTGCAGCTTTGATATATTTGCCTTTCAGCATGAACAGAATCAAATGTCTCTTCCCACCCCCCATCCCCAGTCCCCAATATTGTTGACAATGATCGACAGCAACTCCTCAAGATTTTGGGCAGGGGATATTCCCGGGAATCCCCTACTCCAGGGTTTGAGTCTTGAGACCTTTTGCATGCAAAACATGTGATCTACCACTAACCTGCGGCCCTCCTGCAATGAACTCAGTGGGACTAAGTAGATACATATCAGATGACACTGCAAAGGCTGTAGTGTGTGTGGGGTTTTAGTCCCTCCTCACTTTCTGATGCATTGGGGGGGGTGTATTTTATTCTTATCTCCTGATATTGTCACCTTCCATTCGTGTATCTGATTGATGGTTGATCTACTGTATTATTACTGTTTAAAGTGAAAGAAAGAGTCAGGGTAGTTTGATAGTTAAGAGTGCTAGACTAGGACCTAGCAGAACACAGTTCAAATCCCCCCTCAGCCATAAAAGCTCATTGGGTGACATTGGGCCAGTCGCCATCTACCTCACAGGGCTGTTGTAAGGATAAAATGGAAAGGGGGAGAAACTCCCAACTTGAAGGAAAAGGGGGGATATAAATGTAATACATAGATATATTTATAATATCATGCTTTTACTGTAATTCAGCCTTTCTCAACCTGTGGGTCCCCAGATGTTGTTGAACTACAACTCCCATCACCCCTAGCTAGCAAGGCCAGAGCTCAGGGATGATGGGAGTTGTAGTCCAACATCATCTGGGGACCCACAGGTTGGGAACCGCTGCTGTAATTTAATATATATTTTCACAGCTTTGGGGGTCCTTTTGGCCAAACAACGCCAAATAATAATTAATCATAACAATAATGTATAGATACAACAGGGAGGAAAACAAAACCGAGGTATTATGTAGGTTTATAAGGCTATGGCTAGCCCTCAGACAGCACAGAGAGAATTTTTCCTCCTTCTCTCAACACAACATAGCTCTCAGTCACTCAATTAAGTTAATTGACAACACATTCAGGATTGACAAAAGAGTACTACTTCAGACAGTGAATAATTAACTTACAGCGATGGCATTACGTTAGATGGCTTTTTTAAAGGACCGGACAGATTCGTGGACAGGTCTCTCAAAAAGACTATCCACCTCAACAGTTTATATAGAGCCTCCATATTCACAGGGAGTCTATCTCCAGTGACCAGGTGAAAAGGACAAAGGCCAGGGAGTAGGCACTGGCTCGAAGTCTGCATTGTGAATTCCCATAGGCACTTGACTGGCTGCTGTTGGAAGCAGAAAGCTTGAGCTTCAGAGCCCAGGTCTTTGCCAGGGACTATTAAGAACATGGCATAAGAAGAGCACTGCTGAATCAGACCAAAGGCCTATCTAGTCACCGAATCTAGTTCTCACAGTGGCCAACAGTGTGCTCCTAGAGAATTTGTATGCAACATTCAGCTACTCCTGCAGTTAAATATGGGGCTGGGTTAAGCACGTATAAAGACTTGCAAAGTGTATTTGCATCCCTTTGGTTGATTAAACATCTGGCCTTTAAAAACCCAGGGGAGAGGGTCTCAGTTCTGTAATTAGTTGGCTTAGCTGGGTAAGGCCCTCTGGTGTCACCGAGAATCTAAACGCCATGCTCTAGTTTGGTCACAGTCTTATACTAAAGCTTTAGATCTGTTTAAGGTGCTTAGGAAACTCTAAGCCATTTTATTGGTACAAGCTGTTTAGCTGATCTGGGGGTTTAAGGTTGGCTTAAGCAGCTTAAAACAGCTTCAGCGCTTAGTCGTGATTTTAAAATGCTAAAATGTGGTCGTGGGACCCTCCGGAAGTGGTTGCCATTGTATGAGGGCTACAGCGTCCTTAATGCATAGGTCCCAATAGCAAACTCAAGTCTCCAAACACTGACCCTTCTGTAGCCAAAAATCGCACAAGAGGGGAGTGCCAGAAGATTTGAAAGAATCCCAAGATTTGCAAAAGTAACCCTTCCAAAAGAAACTAAAAACAAAACGGGGGGGGGGGAGATCCTAAAAAAAGCTTGTGGCTAATACTATGTGTCCACTGCAGGGAGGGGAAACAGAAATGGAGTATCCTGGAAAGGGCATCTCTCCTTACCCCAAGTTGGCAAATGTGGTACCCTGTGCAAAATTACGAGCTTGTGTAGGGCAGTAAGGGACTTTGACTGCACAATTATTATTTTCAAGCTTTTAGGATCATTTTTCAGGTGTGCTCCTCTGAAGGGCAGGTATGTCATTTTTTCCCCATACAGTTTTAGAAGGTGCATGGATGGATCTTCTGCGGTGATCAAATGTGGTAGCCGCATCCAGCAGCAGAATTCAGGCACAAAGACAGCATGAGAAATGAGAAATTTGATTTTTACTTTGTGGGTTAACTCCATCATTTGGATATTGCAACCCTGGCAACAAAATGGGTTTCTTTCTTCCCATTCCTTGCTTTATTGCAGTATTTATATAGTGCTTGTCACAAGCTTATCAAAGCAGTGCACAAGTTTGAACGCAAAAATGTGCTCTATGTGGGGTTTCCTTTGTGCTGCCTTGCCTACAAGTTTCAAATGGGAAAAGGAAAGCAAGCTATATCCACGCTTAGATTCCACATTATACTCACGGTGGAAATGAAACAGAGCTTGGATTTAGCAGACCAGATGAGGACCGAAGTAAAGAATTGAACTGGAATGACACAGAGTGGATCCAAAACAGATCGGGCTGCTTCCAAAGGCTACAGAGGCAAAGCAAATCTTGCAGTAACTGCACACTTCTGGCCGGCACTTGTCACATTCCTACCGGAAGCAAGGCAATTTCATTTCACCCATGCCCCACCGCCGCAGTTTTTTATCACTCCTAGTGGCTCTTGCAATAGCGATGAGTAGTCCAAGAAATAATCACACCCAAGCAACAAGGAGCAGGGAATCCAACACTCAATAATTGAAGGCAAAACAAGTTTAGCAAAGCATCTCTAGATAGATCCATATCTCAGGCTGGAGACAGAGGAAGGCAAAAGTCCACCAGAGTCTCCTGCACATGAATATGCATGATTGTGGGAGGGTGGGGATAAAACATTGAAGAAGCCAAGCAGCCTTTAGTAAAGGTAAAGGGACCTCTGACCATTAGGTCCAGTCGCAGATGACTCTGGGGTTGCGGCACTCATCTCGCTTTACTGGCCAAGGGAGCTGGCGTACAGCTTCTGGGTGATGTGGCCAGCATGACTAAGCCGCTTCTGGCAAACCAGAGCAGTGCACAGAAATGCCGTTTACCTTCCCGCCAGAGTGGTACCTATTTATCTACTTGCATTTTGACATGCTTTTGAACTGCTACGTTGGCAGGAGCAGGGACAGAGCAACGGGAGCTCACCCCATCACGGGGATTCGAACTGCCAACCTTCTGATCGACAAGCCCTAGGCTCTGTGGGTTAGACCACAGCGCCACCCACCACCAGCCTTTAACCCAAAGCAATTGCTATTACAGAGGACATGATATTTTCTCACCTCCAACTCTTATCATTAACAAAGTGCAGAGCAGCAGGAGTTTCAAATTTTCATTTCAGGTACCAAAAGAAGTATATCAATATCTAAGAATGATGGAGAAATGACAGGATATTTTTGTGGTGAGAGTTTTCTTTGAAGAGAGTGTGTCTCGCCATGCATGTTACTAGCCCAACACAAATCTACACCAATTGTGCTCTTTAAAAAATAAAGCCTCAGCCTCTAATCCTAAAGTGTCCCCAATCTTTGAGCACCTGGGGGCAACTCTCACTTGCCCAGGCAACCAGAGGAGTGGCAATTTGTAAGCCTAGGAGTGAACCCTGTCAACTCACAAGTATCAATGCCCCTACTGTTCCAGGTACAGTCATAGCGTAGGATGCAGACAGCTGCTGCCCTGCCCTCTCTCTTCCTTGCTTCTAAATAAAATAGGCCATGAGGCCATGCAACCTCATTGGCCCCTGGAAGGAGAAGTCTGAAGGTTGCACAGAATGGAACCACCTGGTTGAAGCTAAGCAAGTGAGAGTATCAGAAAGCACCTGGATACCAAAATACACCACCTTGAGCACCTGGCAGAAAGGTGGGGTATAAATGCAGCTAAAACAAACATCAATATAACCTTTGCAGGCAACTCAGAGAGAAAACATGATGGGCATGCAGGTATAACAAGAGAAATTTGATTTAGGAAAAATATGTATACTGCTACCTTCTAAATTCACACCTTTCAGAATTCCACAGTGCAGTTCTCCAAGTGTATAAAAATGCAGATATGTGTGCATAAAAGTGCATATATTGGAGAAAATAGCACACGGAACTGCATTACATTAGGGGAAACAGCATACAGAATTGCATTATATTAGGGGGAATTGCATAGTAAAAAGTGTGGCTGAATTTGTATGACTTCTTTTAAGAAAATATATTCCAAACTTATATGGGTATGTACCAAACTGAATTTAAGATTGTGTTGGGGGGGCGAATAAAGATTCACCCATACCTAGTGACAAGTACACCAACAAAATCCCTAAGGATCCAACGAAAGCAACATGGAAGAACCCAAGGACTGAAGTAAGAAGATGCCATATACCAGGTCAGCCTATTTATGCATCTAGCCTAGTCCACTTTGACAGATGGTAGCTCTCCAAGGTCTGAGGCAGAGGTCTTTCTCTGTCTCATCACTGGTTACCAGAGCCTTTCTCAAAATTGGAAATACTAGAGCTTGAACATATGACTCTCAACCTGCAAATCATGTGCAGATCTGCCACTGATCTCTTTTCCACCCCTATAGTGTCCATAGGTCATGTTGCCTTTAAAAATCACGGGAGGTCTAACCATATTTGCCTTTTTCAAATGTTTATAAAATAAGACTTGTCTCCCAATATAAGTTTTCAAGGGTTGTGGACAAGTTGGTTGATGGTGTCTCTGCAGCTTCTGCTGAACACCATAGACAGTGGTGGTGAGCAGGCTCTATGCTAATTCTCTAGTGATGGGCAAAGAGAAGTCCATATCATGGACAGTCAAGGTCAACTCAGCGCTTACAAGCATTCCCTCTTCTAGATGCCACACAGTCAACTTTGTCCTCGGACCCTTAGGAGAGGCTTCTTGAAATGCAGAGGGAAAGAGAAGACCCCATCCAGGAGACCAACATTTCCCACTCCCTCCTGTTTTCTGACAGTATTACCCCCTAGGAAAACGGCAATCAATTTTCTGCTGTTTTGCTTGGAATTTCTCCAGTCTTCCAAAGGAGGTCACCACTTATCTCTTTGGGTCTCACTAGTAAGCGTGGATGATGGGAAACTGCAGAGAGAATCTTGTGCTCCTTCCCACCAACCACACTTCCTGGACTGCCTTGAGAACACAAGGTAATGTAGTGTGGTTTCCAACACATTTCAGCTGGGAAGAGATTCCCAGTGCATTCCAATTGCCAGCAGGGCAGAAACTGCCTTCCACCACTGAAAGCAGCAGGGGGTAAGAAAAACTGGGAAACTCTTGGCTACCTCATATTAGCCCCCCACCAACAGCCCGACCACACACAAAAAAGAATTAGAGAAATTTATTCTCCTCCTTTACCCCAATGATTTTCAAAGGAGTTTCGTTTCCTCTTAATGGTTGAAAAGGGTGTTCTTAACAGAGCTTCTACTTCTGCCACCTTCCTTCTGCAAACAGTGCTTAAGATCCAACCCTGTATTACCAGCTTTCTTATTAGACCATCATGATTAGATATTAGATTAATATTATCTGCTCTTTGCAGAGTTAATATCAGTTTCAAAATCTGGGACTTTGGTAGGCAGCCAGTGTTTACAGAACCTAGGAAGATATTCAGACTTCGGAATTAAAAAAGTGTTTCCTTCCCATCACGCTTCTGTTATGTAACACGGTAATAAATACTCAAGATGTACAAAATCACAGCTAGCACTTCCACTCGGCATTGTCAGGGCATGCTTTCACTTTTATGTTAGCGAGTTGCATTCCAACCGAATGAGTTGGAATTTAGTTTCCCACCCCCCACAGTGTCCCCTATAAAAACTGACTTTCCGGGAGATTCCTGAATTGCAGCACCATCCATAACTTTTTCTGTTTTACACATTTGTCCTAACGCACCCCTACCACCCTCAGAAGAAAAAGATTATGGGTAACACTGACAATGGAGCATCCATTTGAAATAGGGGTAGAGAGCTGCTCAGGATTATAATTGGATTATTAATTACACATATTCTACCTTCCTCCAAGGAGCCCAAGGAGAAATACATAAAGTTAAGAGCCAACCAGATGCCCATGAGGAACGTGATGTGAGTGGAACAGCGCTGTTCACACTTGCTTTACCCAGCAATTCAGAGGCATATTGTCTCTGGCAATAGAAATAGAAAACTGGTCCGCTCACCATATTACCCTCCTTTCTCCTAGGAAATGAGCAGAACCTAACTGTTGATAGGGCCATTGTATACATGACCCATACAGAAACTGAGAGGAGGCTGCTTGCAGTGTGATCTAGTGTGAGGAGAAAGGAGAGCCCATCAATTGTCTAAAGGGGCCCGTCCTACCATTCATCAGAGTAAGGAAACAGAAGTGTCTGCTGGAGCAGCATCCAGAATCAGGGATGAACTTTTAATTCTAACCACCCGGAGCAGTTTAGATAGATAAAACTTTATTCGCATTAGCCAATGGCCATAGCAACAGTAAAACATTACAGTATACGCAGAAAAGGAAATTTGATATAAGAGCACAATTTAAAGTCCTGAATCAGCAGTCAGTTAGTGGCCCTCATTCTGACTGCCCCTGCTATGAACCCGGAGCAGTTTTCTTTTGATGGACCAGAACTTAGGCAGTCATGAGCCATTTGACATCACGCGGTCTCTTCTGGCTAAAGGATGTGACACTTGGCATGCAAGGCTTCCAGTTTAGGCTCTCAGGTTTTGTGGAGCAATAAGACACTTGCAGACTTTCTGACCCAGCAGCGCCGTTGCCAGAAGATGACGGTTGTTTTGCCAAACTCGAAGCCACACAAAAGGCAGCTTGTCACTTCGTCAAAGAGTCAGAAAGCAAAATTGCACAACCATGTTCCAAGTTAATGTTTTCCTAATACTTTAGGGAACATGGATGCCTAAGGAGCATCATCAAGCAAAGTCACTGTTATTCTACGAGAGAAAAAAGAAGAAACTGGGGCCCAATCTTCTGCCAGCTGAAATCAATTGCAAAACCACCGTTGTTCGGTGCTAGACAGAACGCAGAGACTTTGGATAGAACTTAGCTCTGTGGTAGAGCACATGCAGAAGATTCCCGCTTTAATCCCTGGCATCACTAGGTAGGACTGGAAAAGATTCCATGTCTGGAATGCTGGAGAGCTGCTGCCAGTCCGTGTTGACAATACTGAACTAGATGGTCTGACTTAGCATAAGGCAGCTTCCTATATTTCTATGTACCTAAGCCTACAATATATTTGAGAAGAAATATTCAGCAATTACACTGAATCACAGGTAAACCTCCCTTAGCTGGAATGCACAATGTGCTGTTTCACCTGTGATTCAGTGTAATCACTGTACACTGAACCACAAGCAAACCTCCACTTTGTTAGGTTAGACCAGGGTTTCCCAAACTCAGGTCGCCAGCTGTTTAGGGAAATAATGGAAACAATAAAGAAACAAGGAGTGGCTACTCACTCAAGGCTGCACAGATTCTTCCATCATGCTACATAATCACAGCGTTATAAACAGCAAAACACAGCATCCTGTGAAGTTTTCATTATTGTTGTTATTTTTGTTTGCTACCAGTTTCTGGCCCTTAAGGATGTTGAGTTAGGTTCACCATATGTGGAGTGTTTTTGTGGAAATTGCAGAAGCTAAAGATGCCACTAGCTTTTAGTGGCAAGGACTTCATAGCTAGATTGTACCTTCCCAGAGCTATTGAAACAAAATAAATTATGTAAAATAAATACAAGCCAATGCACGAATTGTACATGTCACAACAATTTGTGAGACAGAATTTGAGTTACTTTGGAAAGGAATTTATTTGCTTTACTATGGATTACATTTTACATCCTTACAACAAATTCTGTGAGGTGGGTTCAGCAAGGGAGGAGACCAACTGACCCAAGGTCACCCACTTCATTGCTGACTTGGTATTTGAACTTGGGTCTCTCTGGTCCTAGGTCCTCATCAGACACTCTAAGCACTACTACTCCAGCCTTCTGCAAACTGCTGCCCTCCAAATATTTTGGACTACAATTCGCATTAGCACCAGCTGGCTGGTGCTGATGGGAGCTCACAGCAACCAAAATGGTGGCCATGCTCTCACAGTTAAAAGAATGGGAAGCTGGTCTCCCATATTTTGGTTTCAAAGTGTTGGAGGGTATGATACCATTTTACAAACCCCGGGGCATAGCAGTGATAAAATAACACCCATGCATACAAGAGGACGGTGCAGTTACCTTTTGCAGATAACTGAAACTTTGTGGCACCAAGTGTAGCAAAAACAGTGTACTGTCCCCAATTCCATCCTCTCCTGGTGGACCAAGACAGTCCCCTGGAACACTAGGCCAATGGCAAAAGAGCCACCATGTCTTCCATTGCCATGGTAATGATGGGCCTCAGCCAAGTCAGCAGAAGGAACAGCACAGCCATGTTACCATGGCAATGCCAGCCATGTTCCTACAGGAAACTGGAGAGGAGGACAGGAAGTGGGAGGATGCAAGGTTCGTCTGCAGGTATTTAAAGGCGGGCAAGTCAAGATGGAACACAACTCCTATATGGCTCCTGGTGGGCTCTGCAGCACAGAGCTCATATGATACAATACACCTAAAGCACTATTATATATATTTAACAGCCACGGTTTTCCCCAAAGAATCCTGGGAACTGTAGTTAGTTAAAGGTTCCGAGAGTTGTTAGGAGATTCCCAATTTCCCTCGCAGAGCTACAATTCTCAGAGTGGTCTAACAACCAGTCCTCTTTCCTGGGGAGCTCTGGGAACAGGAGCTCTGTGAGGGGAATAGGGGTCTCCTGACAACTTTCAGCACCCTTAACAAATTACAGTTCCCGGGATTCTGTGTGGGAAGCCATGACTCTTTTAAGCGTATGGTGTGGATGGATGGAGAGAGAGAGAGAGAGAGAGAGAGAGAGAGAGAGAGAGAGGAAGAAATGGGTGACTCAACCCCCGCATATCTAGGGGCCGAAACTAAGAAACACAAAGCTGTGACTCAAACATATTAATGTGTGTAGAGCAATTAATTGTCCCATCTTAAGAATGGGGACATACAGTGGTACCTCGGGTTACATATGCTTCAGGTTACACATGCTTCAGGTTACAGACTCCGCTAACCCAGAAATAGTACCTCGGGTTAAGAACTTTGCTTCAGGTAGAGAACAGAAATCGTGCTCTGGCGGTGCGGCGGCAGCAGGAGACCCCATTAGCTAAAGTGGTGCTTCAGGTTAAGAACAGTTTCAGGTTAAGAATGGACCTCCAGAACAAATTAAGTACTTAACCCAAGGTACCACTGTATTCAGTTCCTTTTGGCGAAACTAAGAAGTTATTTTAAAATGATAATATTCCCCTGAAGTAGTACAGTTGTGGTTCAGAATTCAGGCATGGGACTCACTGAACACAGCTGACATCAGAACAATTTCATGGACCTTATTACCTCATGACCTGAATGGTTAGCAACCTGCCCTTCAACTCATGGAATGACAGCAGTAGCAATTACACAACTATTGGCTACAAAAATGCAAGGGGGCAGCTTATCCTGGATGCAGGAGTCCTCCACTTATGCGTTCATAATATGCATATACCATATTTTTCCGTCTATAAGACACCCCCATGTATAAGATGCCCCCTATTTTGGGGACTCAGATTTAAGAAAATGGGGGAAGATGGCCCCGTGTATAAGATGCCCCCTAATTTTTGATATTAATTTTTAGGGGGGGAATCTAGTCTTATACATGGAAAAATACAGTAGTTGCTATCACTGTGGCTAGTAACCATTGTGATGTTGTTGTTGTTTTGCTATGCTATTATGAAACTGTTACTATGCTATTATTTTGCTATGTTGTTATGAAATTGACTTTGTTGTGTTTATTTGAAATACATCCCTGTTTCTTTGTTGCAAGCCGCTTTGAGCATGGTTCTTTAGGGTGGGGGGAGTGGAAAATCGGCACACAAATAAATTATGTAAATGTCCCTGGCCAAAGGTCTGCACCATCCAGTGCACACATTACAATGGATCAGAAAATCTACAAATACCAATAACTGCAGAGGCAGGTTGCATTACAAGAGGTCCAATGGGTTTCATGCTGTATCCAACTCCTTGGGAGGGTTTATGCTCAACAAAAGGAACAAGGCAATCATTTAAACTATGCAATACAAACTTTTTTTAAAGGCATCTTTAATGACACAGGTGCTAACCAACATCAAATGTTTCCCCTGATGAAGACCCAAATGCTAGCAGCCAGACTGTGACCTTCTACCAAATGTGGTTTTACACTCTGTTACTAAGCATGTGATAAATTTGCCTAGATTAGGGATGGGGGAACTTGGTGTCTAACAACACCTGCAAGGCCAAAACTCCCATCAGGCTCAGCCAGAAGGGCCAATGGCAAGGGGTGGCACAACTCGCAGTCCAAAACCTGGAGGGTCACATGATCCACATCCCTGGCCTACTCCTTGTTTACCAAGCGTAATGAACACCTCGGCGGAGACAATAGGCTCAGGTGACTTTTATATGAAGGTTAGGACAACAATAAGCCTATATTTGTTTTGTTAAAAGCGCCTTTGGGGACGTTCGTTTTGCCAGCAGAATACAGTGGTACCTCGGGTTAAGTACTTAATTCATTCCGGAGGTCCGTTCTTAACCTGAATCTGTTCTTAACCTGAAGCACCACTTTAGCTAATGGGGCCTCCTGCTGCCGCCGCACCACCAAAGCACTATTTCTGTTCTCATCCTGAAGCAAAGTTCTTAACCCGAGGTACTATTTCTGGGTTAGCAGAGTCTGTAACCTGAAGCGTCTGTAACCTGAAGTGTATGTAACCAGAGGTACCACTGTATATCCCCTGTCGTTCACAGTCATGTGAATGGTAAACCCCAACAGGAAATGGTTAACTGATTAGAAAAAAAAACAAGCCCCTTTTTCTCTTATATGGAGTTCTCATTAGTCCAATACAGTATAAGGTAGCACTTTGCTTACATTGCATCTGCCTCTCTGTTGTTATGTAATAACTGGGCCAATTACCACCCAACAATCGACTTGCCAGATTGTGCACTCGGGTGCCCTTTTTTTTTTACCTCCAACTGAGAACAGCCCTCTGCAGTCACTGCTGCAATCACAGCTTTGCAGTTCCCTTGAAACCCAGCAGGGAAAAGGAAGGTGGGGGGGGGAGGAATCTCATGCATGGGTAAAGATAGGCAGTCAAGCAGGTACTGCATGAGGTTGGTGGATAAAGGTTGCCATCTCCTTCTGCAGGGCTTTTAGGAGCATCTTCCCACAGGGCAAGATCCTGGAAATCGACCCCCGGTGAATGCAAAGCCCAAATGTCTGAATGCTGCTTAGATGTCTCTTGGATAAGATCATATCCAGCAGCTTTGGTGGTGGGCCAATTGGGGGGGGGGGAGACACAGGGGTCCCCGGACAGAGATAGGGCATGAAGTACAAGAGTCAGAAGCCACCACCGGGTGCAATACACTGAAGCCAAGGCCGCACATCTGCGCTCAGCAACCCAAATACAACCAGCAGGAGGGAAACACTTCCTCTGTGGTCAGTCATTTGCACTCAACTCATGGGGGGCTGCAGGGAGAGGAGTTTACAGCGCCATCCTACCCATGCCTACCCAGAAGTAAACCCCAATGCATTCATTCAGTGAGATTTGCCCCCAGGTAAACCTTAGCCTTCCCCCACCGAACTAGCAGCTGCCCACCCTTCCTGACACCAAGAGACACAACCACATAACTCAGAGACCTCCTTCGGACCCACCAGCAAAATAAACGAAGCCTGGCTACACCAAGCAGAGGAGCAGCGCATCCACAACAAGGCTCCTTGATCAGATAGATCACTGCAGCAGCGGAGGGCAGCAGGCTCCTGGCAACATTTCCCCAACAAGCACAGGGCGAAAGGCACCGCCAGCCTCTCTGCACGCAAGCGGTATGCAAGGGGAAAAACTGCACATATTTGCAAGTGAAGCTGCATAGGGAGGCCTGGTCACTTTGCAACTTGGTGTGCCTCACTTCTCTGCCTCCTTCTCTCTCTCTCCCTCCCCCCCCCCTTTTTTTTTTTTTTTTTGCAAGATCATTCGCCCACCTGAGACTGTTTTTGGCCCTCCTGTGGCCAGCAGGCCTCCTCAAACATTCCCTCAACACACACACACCCCGCTGCCCTCCCCGGCGCACGCTCCAGCCCCCTATAGACCACCGACATCAACACCACCTTTGCGCAGGCCTTCCTGGGCGCAAGGCGCGGAGAGGGTTAACAGCCGCCGATTGACACCGCAAGAGGTTACTTCAGGCACCCAGGCACCAGCCCTGCAAGAGGAGCCACCTCGCAGGCTCAAACCCACCCAGGGGAGACACACACACAAACACACACTTGACAACAGTCCCGAAAGGCAGCGAGGAGCGTCCTGTTAAAATAAATAAATATAAAGGAAGAAAAGCAACCTGACACCTCTTCAGAAGCCCAGGCAAAATGGAATCTGCTGCTGCTGCGGCTGCCTCCCTCCACCAGCGAGGAACAGCGGCTGCGGCAGCAACAGCAATAGTCAAAACACACACAACGGCACGAGGGGGCAGCGAGATAAATGGGCGAAACATCATCGCCTTACCTTGGCTGTCTGGCTGTAAGCAGAGCCCGATCCCCTCCACTTTTGCTATTCTCACGATGCTGGCAATTTCCTGAGAGGCTCTGCAGCCTCGCTCTCCCCTCCTGGAGGAAGCGTTCCGCTGAGCTGCCGGGTAGCTTATTTCCTATTCTTTTTAATAACACCTGTTTCAAAAAGAGGTGGTGGAGGGGGAGAGGGAGGGAGGGAGGGAGGATCGGGGATGGGGATTATTATGTCATATTGCTGGGAGAAGAAGGCGCGCGATGTTTTCCTTCTCCGAGGGAGGAAGGGGGAAGGCAGGTCGTCCCCCCCAACCCTGCCCTGATGGTTTGTAGCTCAGCTTCAAAACAAAATCAATGTGGGAAAGAGAGAGGAGGGAAGGGGGGGAGAGGAGAAGAAGAAGAAGAAGGGGGGGATCACAACACCCTAGGCAAGCTTAATCATGGGAGATCGTGCAGTTTGTGAGCATGCTCCAGCCGGAACCAATCCTCCTCTGTTATTCTTCGGAATAAAAATAATCCACGCTGGAGAAGAAGGAGAAGGAGCCCACGCGGAAGCTTCTTCCTGCCGCCTCTGGACAGCGAGGAATAAATTCCGCCCGGAGAAGCCGCATCACAATCGGAATTGCTGCTTGCTTTCCTTTGCCTCCCCTGCTTCTAAGAGGCAAAACAGCCGAGCTTCTCCGTCTATCTCCGCGGCGGTGGCTTTTTCATTTTTTTTTCTCCTTCCCCCACCCCCCGGCTATCTCTAGGCCTTTTGGAAAGAGGTTTGAACCTTTTAAAGATACAGTACACCGATTAGCCTTTTAAGGGAGGCCGGCGGAGGTGGAGGGTGTCGGGTCTTTTAGTGGAGAGGGAGGGGGGCCTGCCTGGCTGGCTGGCCTAAAATACCCAAGCAAGTGCCACGCCACTCAGCGCCAGAAGCGGGCACCGTGGGTGGCGAGGGGAGGAGCCGGGGAAGCGAATGCGTTACTTTCTCCTTCTTTTGCAGCCGTCTCGAAGACTTTCCACTCAAGTTCTACTTGGAAGTAAGCTCCCTTTGCATTTGATGCAACTTCCTTATTATTATTGAAAACAAAACACCAAACCCTCAGCAGTCGAGCCCTCTGGATATTTATCAATGGAAGTGTACTGTACTTCAAAGCAGAAGGAGGCGACATCCGCTTCCTTGGGAGCAAACCCCGCTCAACTCAATGGGGCTTGGTTCCAAAGTAGGCATGCACACGATTGCCCTGGTGGTAGCGGACTTCCTCCAGTGCAAGGCTCAGGCTACGATGCCTCATTGTGTCCATTTACAAAACAAAAGCAAAAGGCCGATCCCCACGCCTGATCTCTCGGAAGGAAGCCCCGCTGTATTCAAAGGGTCCAATCCAACTTCATGGCGCAACCACGCTGCGCATTGACTGAAGAATAATGTCCATTGAGCAAACTAGTGGGGATTTGCTTATGCATAAGCGCGCATAGAATTGCGCTTGTATCTCTTTTGGCTTGGCCACAGAATTTTTTCATGCTTTTACACGTATTACGCTTAACTATGGGGTAAGTTTTCCTGAACACAGTGGAGCTTGCTTGCGAGTAAATATACATAGCCTTGCACTACAAGGCTGAAATCCTATGCGCATTTACCTGGTAGTTAAGTGCAATGGGGTTTACGATCCGAGTAACCACGCAGAGGATTGCTTCGCAATTGAGTTGCCTTGCAGCAGAGTTCAACGGGGCTTACTCCCTCCAAAGTAACCGTGCATCGGATTGCCGTTTTACTCCTGAGTGAATTCAATAGGACTTTGTATGAGTAGGCATGACTAGGCTTGCGCTGTTTAAGAACTGTATCACCCAGCTGCTGGTGTTATCCTCAGTCGCCTCCTATTGGTATGCGGCCCTACAACACAATCCTGTACGTGTAACAAGAGCCTATACATGTCCACGCAGAAGTAAATCCTAATGCCTTTAATGGAACTTGCTCTCTGCTAAGTGTGCGTAAAATTGCAGCATTAATCGGCACTCACACGAAAAGAACTATACCCACCGCACATTTAATGCCTAGTTTAGAGAACTACACTTCGGGCACCATTAACAAACTACAGTTCCCAATATCCTTCTTTAAGTATGTGGTGTGTACGCAGTCAAAACCAACACACAGGATTACTTCCGTCGTGTCCACACACCCATTTTCATTGTGTGGGGGACAATTAAAATGACCGCTGCTATCCCCACCCACCCACTTGGTTTAGGTTCATTTCTTGTTGCAAACCAACCATCCTACTCAAGGACAACTTACCCTGTCAAAAGGAGGCTGAGGTGCTTTTTGAGGGGATTTCCCCCTTTCTCTTTCCCCCGCCTCTCCAAATTTGGCCACCAGAACCAACATCAGCCGCCACGCCACCCGTCGCGATCCAAACCGATGCGCCAGCTCCGTCCACTTTTTATTGCTAGGATAGTTAGTGGAGCAGCGCGCGCTTTGCGCTCGGATCTCCGCCTCTGTACTGTTCAGCAACCCTAACGACGTCCCGGGAAGAAGCCACGAAGCCCCTGTGCCGCCCGAGGCGCCTTAAGGAACGGACGAAGACCTGAGCTGCTCTCTGGGCACGTGCTCCGACGCCTCCCTAGGGCCGCTCCATCTTTCTCTTCCGGCGCCACACGTCGAGCGGCCGAGCCACCACCGGACTGGACTCACCCCACAAACGCCCAATCTTTCTGGGTAGCTGGGTGGGTGTATCCCTCAATCCCAGGCCTCCCCAGCAATCCTTAGGCTTCGAACCTAGTTTCGAGCCCAAAGCTCAGCCCCAGAAGACAGGGAGGGGATGGGCCCCCGGAGCGCGTGCAGAGTGCATCGGCCACGCCAAAGCTTTCTCGGAGCCCTTCGAGGGGCACTAAGCGGTGGTTTGGGGGACAGCTTTCCAACAGCACCAAAACTCAGCCCTGGAGAGTGACCACATCTAATTGGGGTTGGTGGGCGTCTGCTGAGCCCGTTGACCGCAGTAGGTGGGCGAGAGCGCCATAGAGAACTTGGAGACCTGTTCAGAATCTGTTTTCAAATTCGAGGTAGCTTCCGGGCATGTGCAGAATGCATTATACAGCCGCGGGGAGCGTTTTTTCCAAGGCCATCTTCATAGGAGTTGAGCCCTGGGTGTCCTCTCTCTCTTCTTGCTTCCCTCCTCCCTCCCTCCCTGCTTGCCCGTCTCTCTCTCTCTCTTTCAGCAGGACGAAATTCTCATATTCCGTGTCTCGCTGCTCCGGCGATCGCCAATTGGCTGCGGGATTGCAACCGGAAATGTCAACAGCCTCTGCTCGGCTGGCTACAGCGGCAGCGCGCCTGAGCTCAGCAAAATCTTGGCACCGACGGCTGTCGTTCCTCCTCTTTCCCCTGGGTTCGCGCGCGCCCTCGCTCTCGTCCACCCAGTGCCAGGTCACTGTGTCAATCCAGGCGAGAGAACCTTCATCAAAAAGGGGTTTAGGGTTGGCCAACGCCTCGGGGAGAAAGGGAAAGTGCAACCAAGGCTCTCCCTAACCAGCTCCAGACTCTGGTTGGGAATCTGCTGCTCTGATCGTCCAAGCGAGGAAGGAAGAGAAGAACACAAGGCCGCTGGTCCCCAAGGAAGGAGAGACGTTTCAGTGATAAGATTTCTTACCCGCCCTTTGCTATAAAGGCCCTGGCTGTGAGAAAACATAATATGAACAGTGGGTTTTAATTTTAATTTTTTTAAAAAAGATATTTATTGAAGTTTCACAAAAACATAAGTTTACAAAATGAAAAAAGGTCATATAATAAGAAAAGGATACAAAAAAAAGAACATAGAGAAATACATGAAAAAGAAAAAAGATGAATAAAGATGAATAAAAATACAAAAGACAAAAGACAAATAGCTAAAAAAAGAATTAAAAACAAATCCGTTTTTTGTAACTTTGAACTCATTAGCTTATTTCCTTGGCCTCCTCACACCTCCCCTTTTTATATTCCCATTTAAATAATCAAATCAGCAAATCCTTACCCTCTTTCATTTATCTTAACTCTGTATCTTAACATATTATAACTCTATATTTTCATCCATTATCAATTCATTTTTGCATATTCTTATTAACTTTGTTGCTAATGCCACTTATTTTCAATGCAACATCATTTTAACATTCATTAATTTTACAGTATTTCTGAAGATAGTCTTTAAATTTCTTCCAGTCTTCTTCCACCAACTCTTCTCCCAGGTCTCGGATTCTGCCAGTCATTTCCGCTTCAATGTTCCTCTAGGGGGACACTGTAGCAGTCATTAGAGTTACAATAAAAAATCTTTTCCAACTTTCTTAAGTCCCCTCAAAAAAAAAACAAGCAACAGTTTCAAGTCCAGAGAAGACCTTCAACAAGTATCTCCTTTGCAGAGTTAACCATTAAAAAGTTACAATGTCTATAAATAGTGCAACTCTCAATGCAACAGTTCTAGTGAACCTGGCAGTCCGTTCCCAGGAGTTCAATAATTGTCTCTATTTTTCCCAGAAGAAATAAAGTCACTTTTCCCTCTTCCCCCCCCCTCCACTAACCTGGGGGGGGGGAGTTCTTTCACTTTAATGTTCGGATTTAGAGCTTTAAAAACACCGCTCTCCAGGTCTTAGCTTAGAAGCGTCTTTGCTTTGATCTGTGTACAGAAATGGAAGGCGGACTTCCTGTTTACGCCTTCCGGCTTCAGTGCCAAATTAATCCCTTTTTTCTTCCTTTAGTCCCAATTTCTTAAGCTTCACCTACTCATGGGTAGTTGTTTAGCAGCCGAATTGTCACAGGAAAAAGGTCAGCGCTCTCAGGCAACAGCTGTGCGGCTTCACCCCACGGAAGGAGCAATTGACTCTCAGCACCGTGCCTCCCGTTACACTCCGGAGCCCCTTGCGGGGTTCCTTCGCCAATTTGGGGGGTGCTAAGGGTGCCCGCCGAGTCCCACGTTCACAGGCTTCTCCTGCCTGTGATTTCCAAAAGGGTCTCCGCTTCGCCGTAGCGGACAGACCCCCCTTCCGCGGAGCTTCTCCCTCCAGATCAGAAGGAGGCCGCCATTGCCGTTGGCGCCGCCTCCGGAAGCCTTAATTTTAATTTTTTTGAACTATTGAGCAGTTTATAAATTGTAGAAGTTTTTTATTTAAAAAATACAATGATGATGTTGTTGTTGTTGTTTAGTCGTGTCCGACTCTTCATGACCCCATGGACCAGAGCACGCCAGACACTCCTGTCTTCCACTGCCTCCTGCAGTTTGGTCAAACTCATGCTGGTAGCTTCGACAACACTGTCCAACCATCTCGTCCTCTGTCGTCCCCTTCTCCTTGTGCCCTCCATCTTTCCCAACATCAGGGTCTTTTCTAGGGAGTCTTCTCTTCTCATGAGGTGGCCAAAGTATTGGAGTCTCAGCTTCAGGATCTGTCCTTCCAGTGAGCACTCAGGGCTGATTTCCTTCAGAATAGATAGGTTTGATCTTCTTGCAGTCCATGGGACTCTCAAGAGTCTCCTCCAGCACCATAATTCAAAAGCATCAATTCTTCGGCGATCAGCCTTCTTTATGGTCCAGCTCTCACTTCCATACATCACTACTGGGAAAACCATGGCTATAACTATACGGACCTTTGTTGGCAAGGTGATGTCAGTTTATAAATCATAGAAATGTGGAGTTGGATTGGACCCCCAGGGGTCATCTAGTCCAGCCCCCCCCCCCCAATGTGGGAATCATGGCTAAAGAATCCCTGAAAGATGAGCATCCAACCTCTGTTTAAAAACCTTCAGTGAAGAAGAGTCCACCACCTTTTGATGGAGTTCGTTCCAGTCAAAAAGCTCTTTCTCTTAAAATGCAAAGAATTTTAGAATGATTTAAATCATTTTTTTAAAAAATAACAACAGAGAAGCATACAAGAATAAAAAGCAAAATCATTCCAAATGGAACAGAAGAATATAAACTCAGCAATAGAGGTGGGGGGTCTCACAAAAGAACATAGCTTAAACTATAGCTCAGTCAGTAGAGCATGAGACTCTTAATCTCAGGGTCATCCATGGGTTCAAGACTCACACTGGGCAAAAGTATACCTGCATTGCAGGGGGTTGGAATAGATGACCCTTGTAGTCCCTTCCAGCTCTACGCTTCTCTGATTCTATGAAACTGTGAAAGGCCAGGGTAAAGTGGGGTGTCTTCAGCATAGGCAGAAGCTATGGAATGAAGGTACCGGATGCATCCCTGTGCAGGAGGGAATTCTACACTTTAGGGGCTGCCACAGAGAAAGCCCTTTCATGAGCTATTTTGAGGGTGGCAGAATAGCCAAGAGAGGCCCCTTTGCCAATCTTAACACTTGAGAAGGTCCATAGAGAGGGAGAGTGACTCAGATATTTGAGGTTTAACTTATTTATGCATATGAGCAGGACAAGCAATTGACCTTCCTGGATGAACTGTAATCTCCAGGTTCCCAGGTTCCATTTGGGGTGGGAAGCGATAGGTTTCTTGCCTTGATAGAACCTGAGATATCATAGAATTGTGGAATTATAGATTTGGAAGGGACCACCAGGGTCATCTAGTCCAACGCCCTGCAATGCAGGAATCATTTGCCTAACGTGGGGCTTAAACCCACAACCTTGAGATTCAGAGTCTCATGCTCCATCAACTGAGCTGTGAGACAAAATGTGTAGGCACTGATTGATTGTTTGTTCATGAAAAATCGTTGTCTAAAAAACCCCCTGAAAGAGCTATCCAGGACTTTAAAATATTTAGAGCAGAGGTCAGGAATAGCCTGGATTTTCTCTTTCCTGCCAGACCAGCTTGCTTTTATCAGATTTCACAAAAACACAACAATTTAGGCTATGTCAGACTATCTCTACTCAGGGTGAATCTGCAGGATCTTCTGCCTTGCTGCATGAGACCTTTCACTAAAGATCCCAGGGCTTCAACCTGGAGGCCTCTGCTGCAGAGATGAGGCTTTTATTTGTTTGTTTCCATCTTTTAGGGCAGGAGTGGAGAACCCTTTTTTGGCTCAGCAGGCCAGATCCTTATTGGGTCAACTTTCATAGGCCGAATTTGATGGGTGGGTGAGACCGCCCACCTGTCAATCTATCACCTGACATCACAATGACACTAAGTGACTGGGAACTTGGAAGTTATTACTACCAGTTCTCCAGACTGAACTCAGCTGAGTCTGTAGAGCACGTCACTCTTAATCTCAGGGTCGTGGGTTTGAGCCCCATGTTGGGCAAAAGATTCCTGCATTGCAGGGGGTTGGACTAGATGACCCTCGTGATCCCTTCCAACCCTACAGTTCTATGATTCTATGACCTTTCAATCCCTAAAACCACCCTGAATCTATGGGATACCATATGAACCATCTTCTGGCATCTTCACATTATGAATTAAGGTGATCTTGAATGCATTTGGCCAGTACCTTTTATCTATTTTATGCAACACAAATTTGGCCAGTAGGTACATTTTGAATTTTGAGAGGGGGGCACCAGTCCCAAAATAGCTACCTAGTGGTATGGGATGTCATGATATAAAATTAGAGAGACAGCCATCTTCAACAACCTGATGCTTACCATAGAAAGCCAGCTAAGTCCTGCTGATTGTGGAGATCACACAATATTTATTGTGTGTGCACGCACACACACACACACAGAGAGAGAGAGAGAGAGAGAGAGAGAGAGAGAGAGAGAGAGAGAGAGAGACCGTTGCTGTCTAATAGCAACAGGCAGCATTCCTTAGTACCAGGAAAAATATACAAGGTGGCCACATCATGCAGCGCTCGTGTGACATCACAGGTACGCAGCGCACCGCTGCCCCCAAATATTTGGCCCAAGGCAGTGACTCCGATACAGAGGACTGCACGACAAAGATTTTTCCTGAACACTCTGTACTATTCAGTGTCAGGGTTAAGCCCTTGTGTGCTTAAATCCCTAACAGCCTCACCATCTAGAAAGCTGAAATTTGGTACACTGTATGGACTTTCAGTTTCTTTCAGTTCAGTGGCAGAGCTTCATGCTCCGGCACCAGGGAGCGGAGAGGGGGCGGGGGGGCTGGCGTGCATCCCGGGGGTGTGGTGCGCTCCTGGGGGCGTGGCGCCCAGTGCGAGCGGGGGGGGGACAGCAGCGATGGCACCCCACCAGGATCGCGCTGCCCCCGCACTCCTCTTCCTCTGCCAGTGTCTCATTTTCTCATTTTTTCCACCCCGAGGTTCATATTTCCACATCAGTTTGCAAAGTGTCCTCGTGCAAATGCACTAGCATTTTAGTGCAAATTTCTCCTGGGCTACACATTTTTGTGTGCAATTTTGCATAAGATACACATTTTTGCAAAGCAGTTTCCCCTATATATGACACATTCTGATATATAATCTCATTTATATATGCATCTCTGTGCACACTTTGCCCCAGTTTGTTTGTTTGTTTGTTTGTTTGTTTGTTTGTTTGTTTATTGTACACATTACTTAGCTGTAGAGCTTCGTTCCTAAATTCGGAGAAGTGCACATTTCAAAGGGGAGCTATGTCTTGGTTTGCGTATCCTTTTGGAAACTGAAGATTTGCGAGAGCCACCTTTCATTGTGAGCTGAGTCCCTGCCATCGCTAAGTCCAAGGCACTAGAATGACTGACAAAAGTCTGCAAATGAGATGTGGAAGAGTGCATCTTTCCCTCAGAAGGGCTGAATTATAAAAATAACTCAAAATACCGAGTGCACTTTGACATTGCCGAGAAAGATGAAATAGGGTACATGCGTTGCCCCAGTTATTAGTGAAGTCTGGAAGATGAGACATTTAAAAATATCTAGTAACTAAACCTCCGGACATGACAGTCCAGCAGGAGTCCAGCAAAGAACACAGAAAGCTTCCACACATGCGGGGGTGTGAGACAGAGACAAGTTCCCTTTCTCCTTTAAGCACTTGAATCACCCTTGAGGGGAATTCCAGCATCAGCTGTCAACATGGCGCTATGTTTGCAGGGTGGACAACGTTAAGTTTACTAGGAGTATAGACTAGCACAGATGCCAAATAATATTAATAATAATAATAATCACCAAACTGATTCCACTGGATGACTAAAGGAAGCTTGGGTTGTGTGCATGGTTTATTTTTTTGGAGGTGGTATGTTACCTGTTGCTCACCAGCCCCCTTGCAATACAGTTGACTGAAAAACAGGGCATCAATCTTCCAAATAAATCAATGAGGAAGCTATTGTGGGTGGGTGGAATGCGACTCACTGGTGATGCTAAATATCTCTCCTGAGCTGATGGCTGCTGTTTTGAATTCCTGAGAATGCCTGGAATGATGTCTCATCGTGACAAATTATCTTTCCATGGGATGTTGCGTGTGGGAGAGGGAGAGAGAATGCCGTCAGCATAGGTCATCATTTCCCAGCAGAACGTCCCTTGGAGCGAAACTACATTGTGGTTGGGCCGGCCCACCCATGAGGCAACAGGAGGCAACTGCTTCAGGCAGCAGGATCCACAGGGACAGCAGATATGGCCTTCAAGGAATGCTGTTGCTACTGCAGCAGCGGTAACAACTGTGGTGTGTCATCTGCTTGGCATCCCCCCACATGCTGCCTCCACAATGGCCCCTTGGCAACGAGGGGGAGCTGCTAGTCTCCTCCCACCCTTGTTCCCAATGTAGATCTTTATACCCACCTTGTTCCTGATGTAGATCTTCACTCAAGTCTTCTTTCCTGGTGGGGCGGGGTCCACCATTTTGTGGTTCGCCTCACATGCCAAAATGTCTTGAACCAGCCCTGATCATGGCTTAGCCCATAGAAATACAGTGGTACAGTGGGTTACAGACGCTTCAGGTTACAGACGCTTCAGGTTACAGACTCTGCTAACCCAGAAATAGTACCTCGGGTTAAGAACTTTGCTTCAGGATGAGAACAGAAATCGTGCTCTGGCGGCGTGGCGGCAGCAGGAGGCCCCATTAGCTAAAGTGGTGCTTCAGGTTAAGAACAGTTTCAGGTTAAGAACGGACCTCCAGAACGAATTAAGTTCTTAACCTAAGGTACCACTGTACAGTTGAGAACTTCCAGTCCAGCACTGGCTTGAAGTGTGGGGTTTGGTTTTTGGATTACAGTGGGCCCACAATGGGTTATCATTTAGCAGAACTAATTCTCTCCCTCCAATGTGGGTGCCCTATTAGATGGAGGTAGATGAGCCTTTTCTGGGCATGGTCCCCTGCCTCAGTGAATGCAGTGGCTTGTCTGTAGTCTCCCTTACATTGATGTACCAAGGACCAATCTGCCCACATCCCGTAGGAAGATAGGAAGTTGCCTTATTTTGAGTCAGACCATTGCTCCATCAAACTCAGCACTGTCTACTCTGAATGGCAGCAGCCAGTGGCCTGAGGAGAGTTAGGAGGACCAGACAGAGAAAAATTGAGGGCCACATTTGGCCCCGGTGTCTGAGGCTCCCCACCTCTCCTATACTACCCACACCTCCAGTTTTGTTGGACCTCTTCCTCTGACCATGACCTCCTTGCCTTGGCACAAGGCGTTTACCCCTCACTGCGAATGGAAGAGAAGAATTGAAAAGTCTTCCTCATGGTAAGCTGCTCCTTCCACTACGGAGAAATGACTGCGAGGCATTTGCTGTCACGTGCCATTTGGCCTGAAGGTCTTACAAAACCGAGGCCAGCCATCCTCACCATCCAGCAGCCCTTATTAAAGCCCGCCTGCATTACCTAAGCAGGCTGCAGGCGGGCTTTAATCAGATGACTCTGTCGGGTTAATCAAATTCATGCTGTAATTGACGAAACGGTGGAGACAAATTATAACCGGTGGGTCCGAGACCGAAGGGTATAATGGCATGTTTGCTTTCCTGCAGTAGTGGGGAGACAACACTCACCTGGCCACTGATTGGTTGCTGCTGGTTACCAGGAGGAAGAAGAAGAGGAGTGAGGTAGCAGTGGGTCCGTGTGAGGCAAATGCACCAGCAGGGCATTTCTGGTACCTCACCACCACCTCTCCTTTTCCCCCTGGTAAGTTGCAGCAACACAGCCAAGCAGGGCAGGGGTGGCATGTCCCGTTTTTGCTGCCTAAGGCAAAAAGTGAACTGTGCCGCACTGCAGCCCTGTTGTGCCCTCTGCAACATCTCAAGCGATTTTGGTGAAATCTCACCAGATATTGCAAGCTGGCGCTGCTTCTCCAGGGGCAGGGGCAATGGGGGGCATCCACAGGTGCACTGCCTGTGGGGCTTCCTCCACCCAAGGCAGCTACCTCATCCTACCTTAGAGGCAGACCAGCCCCAGACCAGCTGGTTTTGCTATACTGGAAGCAGACGGTTCAGGGCAGGTTGTATGTACTTATCCTTTACTGGTCAAAGGTAGCACAGAAAGGGCAACTGTATTGTTTTAGCATCCTGCGGGGATAACAAATTGTGCTCCTTGGTGATAACATTTGCTGAGTATATTCAGGGCATAATAAGCATAAGAACGGGGGACAACTGGGAATGGGGCAGTAATAACAGTGATAGTTACAATAGTCATAATATTAATTATATACTTCTTCTGAAAAATAGTCAGATCTGGTATAAAACAGCCTGGTGTAAGGTATTCAGTGTAGGACTGGGCCCTGTTACTACTATATTTTTGTCGCAGTAACTTAGGGTTTGTATGCTTCATAAAAGGTAAAGGTAAAGGACCCCTGACAGTTAGGTCCAGTTGAGAACGACTCTGGGG
Source organism: Podarcis filfolensis (assembly GCF_964270895.1). Lineage (NCBI taxonomy): Eukaryota > Metazoa > Chordata > Lepidosauria > Squamata > Lacertidae > Podarcis > Podarcis filfolensis. The sequence goes on along the minus strand of NC_139611.1, from coordinate 68,710,879 downwards.
TTGCGGCGCTCATCTCGCTTTATAGGCCGAGGGAGCTGACGTTTGTTCACAGACAGTTTTTCCAGGTCATGTGGCCAGCTTAACTAAGCCGCTTCTGGCAAAACCAGAGCAGCACATGGAAACACCATTTACCTTCCCTCTGGAGCGGTACCTATATATCTACTTGCACTTTGATGTGCTTTAGAACTGCTAGGTTGTCAGGAGCTGGGACCGAGTGACGGGAGCTCACCCCATTGCAGGAATTTGAACCGCCGACCTTCTGATTGGCAAGCCCTAGGCTCAGTGGTTTAGACCACAGCACCACCTGTGTCCCCATGCTTGGTATTCCAATGCTTTTAAACGAATAGTGGTGTCTCCCAGGAGCCATTTGATTACAACTGCCATCGGAAGAAATTCACCTGATGATGCAGAGTTGCAATCTGGCTTCCTGGCAGAGGTGGGGTTGCCAGTTCAGGAGCATCCTAGACCCTGAGATTTCAGGGCTGAAGCCTAAGACCTAGGGGCAGCCTCTGGTGATGTCACAGGGTGCCCCCCTGGTGACGTCGCAAAGGTAGGCCCTGGTGATTCTGCCTCTGTGCTTCCCCTGCATCACGGAGCCATTAAGATGGTGGTTAACTGAGAGAGGGGAGGGTTTGTGAAAGATGGTGGAGAGTCTATGCAATAATTTGCAGCTGGCTCTTGCCCCCTTGAAGCTTGCAAACTGTGTGCAAAGTCTTCTTAATTAAAAAATAGATAGAGGCACTCTAACCCAGCTGGCGATTCAAGTCACCACCCCTGTCACTACCCTGGAGGTCTGACAGCCCTACTGGTGGCCAGTCATTGCTGTTTACCAAGAAGGAGAAAGATACAAGTGAGGACAAGAGGTGGGTGTGGTGCAATAGCACCGGCAGGAACACCGGATTGGCTCCGCTGGTGTGTCTGCACTGCAGCAGCCTCTCCACCAGTTCTTCCCTTCCAGTTTTGGTATGCAACAGCAGCCCACTTGCTGGGAAGCTAGCGCAGCGGCTCTGCCCCCATCTCTGCTTCTGACTACCATCAGCTGCAGCCTGCATGGCTACCTGCCAGGGGTGGTGGGAACTGTGGTTCAACAACATCTGGAGAACATCATACATCGGATACCCAGCCTATAAAAAAATGGCAGCTCTGCAAAAGGAACCAAACTATGGGAGAGCAAGGCAGACGAGAGGAGGCGAGGTCTTGTCTGTGAAAATGATGAGGAAGTGAGATAGGCTGGCTGGCGGGGGGAGGGGGCACCCTTCTGAATCCAATTACTGGGGCCCTCCAAATTCTGGATCTGGGCCTGTCCAAACAACATGGTTTGCCAAAGGCTACAAAAGGGAAATTTGGCAGCAGTTTCCGTTTTGCTAAGAGCTTGTAATAACGGCAGGATTTGGTACACAAGTCTGTAACGACTCGTGAGTTGTCACAAATGTCTTTAAAAAGAAAAGTCTCATGGGGAAATCTGAAATTTGCCATTGAATTGAATAGTTTATTGAAAACTTTTTTTTGGCATTTATACAAATTACTTTTTAAATACAGTCATGAGAATGGTCTCTCTCTCTCTCTTTTTCCTGGCTGTCAGGAGAAAACATAAGCAGAAAGTCCCACGCAAGTCACCAGAGGAGGCGTCTTAACATTCCCAACGTCCTTTGCTTCCTTTTCACTGAAATTACTCTGTCCACCTGACTTTTGCTCCCCAAAGCCATGAAGTTGACACCATTCAGCAGCCACAAACCTGTCCAGGAGGTGTGAGAGACAGAAAACAGCGAACCTTTCTAACTTGTTGGTTTTGTGGTTAGCGCTCTCCCTGCATAGAAAGCTGCTCTGATGACCTCTCCACTCTGCTGGTTTCCAATTTAAATAAAGTCATGTCTTTTATTAATATTTCTATTTATGACGTTTGTATCTCAACTTTTTCTCCATGGAGCTCAAGGTGGTGTACATAATTCTCTTTCGCCCCATCTTATCCACACAACATCCCTGTGTGTTAGTTGGCTGAGAGATGGTGAGATGGAGAGATGGGAAGTCTGGCCTCCCAAGTCCTAGTCTGAGACTCTAACCACTACACCACACAACGCAGACAACAATGAAGAAATATCTTACAGCTGAATAATCTGAATGATGCGATGGGTATTCTGAAAAGGCATCACTATGAGTGCTCCAATTCAGCAGTGGGGAAACCGAGGGCCACATTTCCTTCTGAGCAACCTTCCAGGGGCCACAGCCTAGTGGTGGAAGAGGCCAAAAGCAAAGGTGAGAGGAGTGGTCCCACTTTGTACAGTAGAAGTCAGAGGTTTCTATGTACACCCATCCTGGCTTCTGAAATGATTCCAGGATATCCCAGGGATGAGTTGGTTCTGGTGCATGAGAGCTTGGCACCAAAAGATGTGCGTCCCGGTTTTCATCAATGTAATTTGGAGGGCATGCCATGGTCAGAAGCAAAAATGCGTGAAGAGTCAGGTGTCAATTTACGCATGTATCCCTTTATAGTCTCCATCCCAGACTTCTGCTTTCGGCACTGCTTGCAGGCTCAGAGCGTGTAGGTGAACAGCTTAGACTAGCAGCAGGTGCATGAGGCAGTGGAGTTCAACAGTGGGGCCCCTGCAGATGTATGGGCGTCAGCAGGTGCTTAACAAAGTTCTGGTGATGCTTCTTATTGCCAGATGTTCTGGGAACTGCAAGAGGGCAGAACATGGTTGCTGTTAGGCCCAGCTTATGAGAACAGGACACTGGACCAGGTTGGCCTATGGATTGATCCTGGGCACTTCTGATGCTCTTTACACTTGTATGTATCCAAGAGGCAGCCAGCTGCTCACTGACAGAGGCAGAAAGCTGGTTTAAGTGGACCTTTGCTCTAAACTGGTAAGATGCGCTCTCACCATTCTGATAATCTGCATGAGAGAACAACAGAGCAAGTGCAGTGACCAAGGGGAGTAGGAGGCAACCACCCACAAAAGCCAACCAAGTAAGGCTTAAGTCAGCAGCCACAATGACTGCGCAGCTAGCATTATCTTCAGATCCTCTTTGCCATCCATTCGTTTGTCATCCAGCCACGGGGCAGGTGAAACATTTCTTGAGCAGTCAACTTTCCTCTCCCACATACACACACACCCCCGTTTTGTGGTGATTGCTGTGTTTTCAAGCCTATCATCACATGCGGTGAGCAAGATGTCTGAGATAAAAAAATAAAACCTTTGATCTTCTAAACCAGGTTCCACTAAGGGGCTGGGCCAGGCGCAGGATTAAAACCCAGATCATGGGTTGATGCAGGGGTGCTAATGAATAAAATATTGAGGGGGGAGGTAAGCCCCATTCCGCATAATTGATCCCATGATTTGGTGCACCCACACCATTTGAATGGCAATGCCCATCAACTTGTGGGGGAGCTGCCCCCTCAAATATTTTATTGGAGGGCTAATAATAATAATAATAATAATAATTTATACCCCACCCATCTGGCTGGGTTTCCCCAGCCACTCTGGACAGCTCCCAATAAAACATCAAACATTAAAAACTTCCCTAAACAGGGCTGCCTTCAGATGTCTTCTAAAACTCAGATAGTTGTTTTTTTCCTTGACATCTGATGGGAGGGCATTCCACAGGGCAGGCGCCACTACTGAAAAGGCCCTCTGACTGGTTCTCTGTAACCTCGCAGGGAGGGAACTGCCAGAAGGCTCTTGGCGCTGGACCTCAGTGTCTGGGCAGAACGATGGGGGTGGAGACGCTCCTTCAGGTATACTGAAGCCAGTGTGGTGTAGTGGTTAAGAGCGGTGGACTCGTAATCTGGTGAACCGGGTTCACGTCTCCTCTCCTCCACATGCAGCTGCTGGGTGACCTTGGGCTAGTCACACTTCTTTGAAGTCTCTCAGTCCCATTCACCTCACAGAGTGTTTGTTGTGGGGGAGGAAGGGGAATGTTAGCCATTTTGAGACTCCTTCAGGTAGTGATAAAGCGGGATATCAAATGCAAACTCTTCTACTGGGCTGAGGCCATTTAGGGATTTAAAGGTCAGCACCAACACTTTGAATTGTGCTCGGAAATGTACTGGGAGCCAATGTATGTCTTTCAGGACTAGTGTTACATGGTCTCAGCGGCCCCTCTGCCCCTAGGAGTTGGCTCCTATGAGCTGATGACATGATCTACGCTTATTTGAGTCTGGGTGGATGGACAGCATCATAAGAACCAAGAGTGTCCCTGCTGGATCCGGCCAAAGACCTGTCTAATTCAGCATCTTCTTAGTGGCCAAAGAGATGCCTATGGGAAACTTGGAAGCAGGGCCTGGGTACAACAGCACTCTCCCCACCTGTGATTCCCAGTCGCTGGTATTCATTGGTGTTCAGTGGTAGAACATAACCATGATGGCTACTGGGGGATATGGAGCTGCCTTTTTGGAGACCATGAATGTTTCAATACTTGAAAGGTATCATAGGTGTCAGAACTACAAACTCATCCCAGCTTTCAACAACCACCCATCATTCCAAAACCCATTAGCACAGAAGATTAAAGGACCTTTTTATCATCCTCGGGCACCTAAGCTGTATGTATCCTCCTTTCAGATATTGAAATTCATGGAACTTTCGCTTACTTTGCTGGGGCTCTGGGATTACAAAGCCACATCCTTACTAATTAATTTTCAAGTGATCTTAATACGTGATCAAAGATGCCTTAATTCCTACTGCATGTTTTGTACGCTGTCAGCGGAATTATAGGACTGTGCGAATTCGCTTGACTCTGTTGCTGCAATGCGTGCATGTAGCAAGAGCCCAGCAGCTAGGCAGGAACAAAGTGTCCTTGCAGTGTTTTAGCAGTCCATGAGGTTTGCACCTCATGACAACAGCCATGACAACAGACATCATTAGATTAATCTGAGAAGACACGTGTTCCAAGGAAATAAGGAATGGCCTTGTTCAGAGGACTGTACTGTCTTTCTGTACCAGGGACGAAGAACCTGTGGATGCTAAACTAGGTGAGCCTAATCCATCCAGGACTTCTTCTTTTCTATTTGTGGGGGCTCATTTACCTTTTGCCCTACGCTTTCTAGGCATAGGTCTGTCTTTAAAGTGCAGAGCTTTTTTTCTTTTGCTCCAGTGCTTTCCCCATGAAAACTCTTTGACACTGAATCAGAACAAACAGCAATTTGGGTCTTCTGCAGGTTGCTCTTTGCTCTGATTAAGCAGTAAAGAGTTGGTTTTCATGGGGAAAGTGTCAGGGCAAAAAAGCAAAAAAGCACTCAAACATGGTGCTTTAAAGCATGGATCTGTGCCTAGAAACGCTGCACAAAAGGAAGTCTGGATGAGCCCTAAGACTTACTCTGATTACTTTCAAGGTGGCTGAGGCCAAACTGCATGGGAGTTCTATCAGCAGATCTTGCTGGAGGTAAATATTGTTCCCCCTCTGATTCCAAAAGTAACCGCCACCAATCATAGCATTGGATTCTCACAGAGCAAGTTCTGGGTCTCTTTCTGACTCTGTTCCACCACTGCCAGTCTGCCATTCTCTTTCCCACTGGGACCCAGAGGACATTGCCTCTAGCCAGGGGAGCGAGGGGGGAAAATACACACTCCTTCCAGAAGGATATACAACCATTAACTCCATTTATTTATTAAATAACACACACAACACACACACACACACACACAAAATCTCTGGGCAGTTTCCTAAGATACCAAATCACTTGTACTTGGCCATCTTTTTAGTTCAGTAAATACCCTTCCTTCAAAGAATCTGCCCAGTTAAGCTCATCTAACCAGTTTGACCTCTTTAAAAAACACTTTTTATAACTAGCTTCATGGGAGGGGAATCCCCGAGAGATCACTCAAACCAACCTCGTTTCATCTCAGTGTGTATAAACACAGCTAATTTTTTTTTTAAAAGCATTTGATTTTGTGCTGCAAACCTTTTCAGACTTACTTGGGTGCAACATTAAACTCTCTGTGACTTACTTCATAATAAACAACTTACATAGGACCAGGCTGCTCCATACGACAACCGCAATAAGAAAATAAAGATCTGTGCCCTGCATTATGCAATATGTCAAGCTCATTCGATCATCCTAATAGCATCATGTGGTCTAAATAAAAATAAAAATCCATGGGTGCACTGCCAGCACACTCTGAAAGTGATTAACTTTGTTTTCAGTGTGGCTGTTAACTGGCTTACACGCATAAATGCAGTACTTGTTGACTGCTCCAGAATTCTTCTTCCATTTCATTTCCAATATATTGCCAAGACAAGATATTTCCTAGGAAAAATGGGAGGATACAGTCCATTAGATAATGGTCTTCAATAATGTCTTTACCATTTATAGGCAGATATTGTGATTCTCAGGAGCAGCAAGCAGCCGAATACTGTCACTTTGGCTCAGAATGGCCCTGATATGCTTTGGCCAGCTATTTCGCTTCTCCTCCAGACAGGGCAGACTCAAGGCATTTTGACACTGAAGGCAAACCCAAAGAAAGGTTGTGAGTAAAGATGTACATCAGAAACAAGAACTACGTTGAGATCTGTTGCCCCTTGGATCTTGTTGCCTTCGGTAGTTGCCTCACGGCTGGACTGCTCCTGCCTCCAGTGGAATATGGGGTTTGTGAAGGGAAGTATAGCACTTGCTTTGCTTGCAGAAGATCCCAGTTTTGATCCACAGGTTCTCCAGCTGAAGGATCTCAGGTTGAAGAGGGTGAGAAAGAGACTTAGGAGAATTGACTGCTGTCAAACAGAGTCTTCACCTAAAGAAGTAGCATCTGCAACGAAATGTTGTGATGTGGATTGCTCCTGTCTATCGTTCCATCCAGCCATGTTCTCTTCTAGGAAACTCCATTCCATTCCTTCTTGCCCTGCTTTTCCATTTCCTCCTCGCAACAGACACTCAGTATTCGTAGCCACTGAGCATGCTCAGTGCTCATTGAGCTGTTCCGGAGATGTTCTTTTTCCTCCTCAAAATCCCTTTGTAACCTCGTGTTCCTCCCAAACATACCAGTACTTCTCCTCTTGCTTCTCAGCCAGCCCATTGTGGCTCTGCAGTCCTGTTGGCACTTACCAGATGAGTTTGCTATTAAAGGGAGCAACAGTCCCATGATCTGACTCAATGTGACATAATATATCTGCATGGAATTAGCTCCTTCTTAAACCACAGAGCCTAGGACTTGCCGATCAGAAGGTCGGCGGTTCAAATCCCCGCAACGGGGTGAGCTCCCGTTGCTCGGTCCCTGCTCCTGCCAACCTAGCAGTTCGAAAGCATGTCAAAGTGCAAGTAGATAAATAGGTACCACTCTGGCGGGAAGGTAAACGGCGTTTCCGTGGACTGCTCTGGTTCGCCAGAAACGGCTTAGTCATGCTGGCCACATGACCCAGAAGCTGTACGCCGGCTCCCTCGGCCAGTAAAGCGAGATGAGCGCCGCAACCCCAGAGTCAGCCACGACTGGACCTAATGGTCAGGGGTCCCTTTACCTTTTTTACCCCCTAATGCATTGAACTTTCTCACTTTAGACCAAGGGTCTGTGCACGTTTTAATTCTCTCTCTCTCTCTCTCTCCCTCCCCAAATAAGTGATGCACAACTCCTAGTGTAGGGAATGCAGGAGTTTAAAAACGACAGCCACACCAACTCAAAAAGTCACCACTGATGTCCTCCATTTGACCTGCCTGGCTCTGTATACTTTGCTCATGCCAAACAAGCATGGACAACATTTCAATTACTCCTATTTCTAAGACAAGGGGTTCTTGAAAGCAGAAAACACTTAGAAAACCATTAAGCCCACTGGAGTCATCAGAAAGTTGTTCAAGGTTGCATGCAGTGGCTGGAATAGACCCCTATCTATTCATTGTATGCCATCATCTATTTAGTGTCTATCTGCATTTGTCAAAGAAAGATGCTCATTACTGCCCATCCTTTCAAAACCAATTTTTGCTGACATCAGTAAGCTAATAAAGAACTGCCTGCCTGGGTCTCTGAGTAGGCAAAGAAGGGGGGGGACCACACATAATAGATTGTTCTTCACTTATGCCACCAATTGGATTAGGAAGATAATTCTGGCTTAATTAATTAACAAATTTGATGCGCCCAGCAAAACAGGCTGCAGTCTCCTAAGCATTGCTCCAGGTCCCAACTGAATCCTTTCAGAAGAGTAACTTGGAGCAGGGATAATCATATGAGTTTATTTGTTTCTGCCATAAGCCGTAACAACATTACAAAACGATGCCCAACATCACACTAACAAACAGCATGAACACACTAACAAATTTAGAGAGGGGGGCGAGAGAGAGAGAGAGAGAGAGAGAGAGAGAGAGAGAGAGACCTCGGGTTACATATGCTTCAGGTTACAGAAGCTTCAGGTTGCAGACTCAGCTAACCCAGAAATAGTACCTCAAGTTAAGAACTTTACCTCAGGATGAGAACAGAAATTGTGCGGCAGCAGTGGGAGGCTCCATTAGCTAAAGTGGTACCTCAGGTTAAGAACAGTTTCAGGTTAAGCATGGACCTCCAGAATGAACTACGTTCTTAACCTGAGGTACCACTACACACACACACACACACACACACACACACACACACACTGGCCCTGTCATTAGGTAGAATGAAACAGGTGCCTTAGGTGGGTTCATTGTAAATAATTCCAAATATCAGTTCCTGGAAATCACATGAGAGGAGAATGCTTTTGTGGCTGGGTCCTGCTTGCCTCCCAAAGGCATCTGGTTGGCCACTGTGAGAACAAGATGCTGGATTAGATGGGCCATTGGCCTGATCCAGCAGGCTCTTATTTGCTTCAGTTTGTTGGTTTGTTAGATTTATAAACCACCCTTCATCAAGAAAACTCAGGATGGTTCGCAAGATAAAACGTGAGATAAATCTACAGATAACTACAACAAAAATCAACAAAGCAATAGCCCCTCCTCCCCCCCCCCCACAAACACATTTAAACGGCTGTAGAATATTAATCAGCCAAAGGCCTGGTTGAAGAGGGACATTTTTGCCAGGTGGCTAAAGAGTCATAACGAAGGTGCCAGGTGAGCGTCCCTGGGGAGAGCATTCCACAAATGGGGAGCCACTGCAGAAAAGGCCCGTACTCGTCTTGCCACCGTCCAGACCTCATGTGAAAGAGGCACACGAAGAAGGGCCTCAGATGAGGAACACAAGAGTCTGGGTTGGTTTATATGGGGAGAGGCGGTCCTTGAGCCATTGAAGGCTTTATAGGTCAAAACCAGCACTTTGAATTGGGCCTGGGAGCTAAGAATCTTCTCATGCTCTCATGTTTTCATTGTGTTTTTCAAAACTGCTATATACATGGAAATGTGCAGTGTTGTTGTTTTAAACATTTCGCGGTTCTCCAGGGTTTGGGGTTGGAGATGCTCCCAGCCTTACCTGGAGATGCCAAGAATCGAACCCAGTGCCTTTTGCATGCAAAGGTGCTCTATTACTGAGCTGTGGGCCTGCCCTCTACGGATCTCTTCTTCCAATGGAATTGTTTAAATAATAAATATTATTATTATTATTAATTTCTACCCCGCCCATCTGGCTGGGTTTCCCCAGCCACTCTGGGCGGCTATTAAAAATAATAATATTAAAAAAAGAGTGTGCATTGCTTTAAAATTCCATTAGTGGCCAATACCAATGATGTCACTGAGTCTGCCTCCTTGAGATTATTGGAAAGGCACTAATCGGCTTCTTACTTTGTCCAGCGACCACATCAGAAGGGGCACGTCGATACATGTTGCTCGATAAACAATTGCACTGGAAGCCTTTTAATTCTCTTAAGCAGCATTGCCACTAGGAGAGACGGACAGGACAGGTCATACTCACCATGTCATGTGATGAGAGCACAGCAGTGGAATCAGCTTCAAGCAGGAAGTTCATAGAATCATAGAGTTGGAAGAGACCACAAGGGCCATCGAGTCCAACTCCCTGCCAAGCAGGAAACACCATCAGAGCACTCCTGACATATGGTTGTCAAGCCTCTGCTTAAAGACCTCCAAAGAAGGAGACTCCACCACACTCCTAGGCAGCAAATTCCACTGTCGAACAGTGTTGTTCGACAACAGAAGTTGCCTGCATCTGAGTGGCAATGGGGCTTTAGAGAGGTACCACTGAATTTAGAGGTGAGCGGGTGGCCCAAGAGATCGATCGATCGCATCCTGTGCTTGCAACCAGGCTGGGACAATACATAGAACCGTGGGCTGCTTGCAACTTAGCAGATTGCAAGTCACACCTGGCCACACCAGCAGAAAGGACAGAGTCGTAAGGCCAAACAGGAGGTCTACAGAAAGAGAGACTTATGATGGGCAGGTCTGTCAACATCTATTTGCTGTCCATGGAGTACATGGAGATTGAACATCTAGAGTGGGCAATCACCTCACGCCCTCCTTTTGAACCTTCCGAGAAATCAGGCGGGCTGAGACTGTTCTGAACTATCCAGCAAGATAATATCTTGCAAAATTGGTTCCTTCCCCAGTACAGAAAGCTACTTTGACTGCTATGCAAAAAGGACCTCAGTTGCCCTGTCTTTTTAGCACACTTTTAGCAAAACATACCATGACTCCTTGTCCTAGGCTGGTGCTACCCTCTAGTGTTCATGAGAGTGATAGCAGCCTTTCTTGCACAGCTGTAGCTCAAATCTGCCTTCTAATAACTATGGCCTTTGAAAAATCCAAATTCATTTTGGGCATTGGTTATGGGCACTGACAAGGAGGTGGAGTCTGAAATCAGGGAAACCCAATGTAACCCTAAAACCATGATACATCAAATGCCCATTGTTATAACAAAAGATATCAGGCCAAATTTGTGCACACAGCACTAAACCACGGTTTAGCATGAAGAGGACAAGTTGTGACACAGCCCTGCCATGATCAGAAGCTTCCACTTATATTTTAGATTAACCACAGTTTAGTGTTACAGCCAAATCCTAATCTTCAACCTGCTTTGCAGAAACAAAGCCAGCTTCTCAAGCAACAGTCCGTAATTGGCTCAGTTCAACAAGCTAATTGGTGGGGAACATTTTTCAGCATTGCTTTCTGGGTACCCTTTCTGAGACCCACATGCTACTGGTGAATGGGACCACAGGCAAAAAGTATTATCAGTGTTCAAGGACAAATTCCAATCAGGCAAAAACACCTGGGATAAGAAAGGTGTGTGGCCTGGGCAGAGTTCCAAGGGTCAGAAAGAGAGATTCAGCTGTCCACATTCAGCCCCCAGGCATGAAGTTCCCGGTCCTGGGGTAGTCTATGAACTGAGAAGCAATGCCACAAACTCTGGTGGCTTGGGCACCTGCACAGGCTGTGCTGAAAGTCTCCAAGGCCAAATGAGACTCAGATGCTGCCCACATGTGCTCTAATGGGAGCGAGAGCATCTCCTGGTCTCCAAGCAAAGACTGGACAGCCATCCTGCATCAAGGCAAGGGATGGTCTCAGCAGGTTACAAGGTCTCCACCAGCCCCGTTACTATGAGCTTCTGGTGTCCTTCACCACACAAAGACATATGGGCTGCCTTTCCCACAAGGTCACATGCCTAGATGCCTTTAATAGAGGAATTGGACAAGTTTGTGGTAGAGGATAAGCCTATCAAAAGCTATTGGGAGCTTTTAATGTTGTTGTATAAGCATTTTTAAGAAGTTTATTGAATTTTCTCCTCTTTGTTATCTGGTGTTAACAGATTTATTTTTTAGCCATTTTGTATTTTATGTGGTTGAGCTGCAATAGATGACACCAACATTAATAATGATGATGATGCTTTCAGAGATCATTTTTGTATGAATGAGATGAATGAGAAGTCAATAACAATGCAGAGAGGGAAGATGTGCTCATGGGTCTCTCAAAATCCTGTATAGGGTTGTTGTTTTTTGTTTGCTTTTGCTGTGATTTGGAGTCAATTTAAAGATGACCGAAATGAAATGTGGATTCTTCCATCCTTGCCATTAATTTGATTCTGAACTGATTTTAGAATGTATTTCAATTAATTGACTGTGATTTTATGTAAATTGTGCTATTTTTACTGTTGTTAGCTGCTCTGAGCCCAGATGTTGATGATGATGATGATGATGATGATGATGATGATGATTGCAAGCCCTGTAGCCAAGAGCAAACAAATGTTCCTTCAACCTCTCGCTACCAAGTTTGGACTACTGATGCCCACCATTTTGCAAAATGTCTCACACATGGAATACTCAACAGAACCTCTCCTCCAATCCCAACCATAGCCATTGTGTGTAAGAGCCAAATCCTAACAATTCAATCTACATTGATGAAATGCCAGCTTTACTTTTTAAGAAGACTCTCTGGGAAAAACCCTGATGTTGGGAAAGATTGAGGACACAAGGAGAAGGGGACGACAGAGGATGAGATGGTTGGACAGTGTTCTTGAAACTACCAAAATGAGTTTGACCAAACAGTGGGAGGCAGTCGAAAACAGGAGTGGCTGGTGTGCTCTGGGTTACGAAGAGTCGGACTAAATGACTAAACAACAACAACAAATCCTACTTCTTCCATGGGAATAGGTGGTATCAAGTCTCATTGGCAGAATTCCAGCGCTGGTATATTTTATGCTCAAGTCTGTTCGTTTATTGAAAACTCCCAAGTTACACAAAGTTGCATATCAAAATAAACAAATTTATCCAAAACAAGGAGGTATTCTTGCAATAAGGCAAATTGGCAAAAGGGTTCCTTTAAACAGAGACATTCAAAGTTATTCTCATGCTGAGCATTCTTTAGAAACATAACTGGTTGGCCATCCTTTAGGGCCTTTTGCAACATGCTTAGAGGTCATCATGAGCAGCAGTAACCTAATCTGTACTGCCCCCCTCCAGCAAAGAAAACCATAATGACATATGTGTCAAGTATCACACGCAAGTGGACCCATTTCCTTTGTTTAACATATTCTTTGAGAAAAAGAAACAGGTGAAGGCACAAGTGTGGCAGATCTGCCTAGATGCTGAAAGAACAAAAAGGGATTGCATGGACAGTTTCGGTGCCCATTCGGACCAGAGCCCACATTTCAAGTAAAGGAATGAAGAGTCTCCTTTGTTAACCCCTTCATCATAGCAAGACACACTTCTTCTTTGCATAGAACCAACTGTGTGGCACCACAGACAGCTTTCAGCTGAAGTCGCGATCTGGAAGCACAATGGGGGCGACCAATGTCCAGACGTACAGGAGAAGCCCAGCCCAGCTGGAAGAAATCTTCACCCAGACTGCAGTCCAAGGGCTGGTCAGCACCTGGTTGTTTGCTTCAGGTCTGAGGAAAGAACACAAGACACAAATCAAGTATCTGGATTAAGGTAAGATTGAAAAATATTGCACCCCGCATCAGCCTTGCCATCACTTGCCAACAATGTCCCATCTCAAGTGCAGATATACATCATGGGTTTCCCTGCCCTCTCAGTTACTGGGTCCTCACAACAACCCTGTGAGGTAGGCTAGTCAAAGAGAATTAGTGACCCATTGTCACACAGTGGGTTTTACAGTGGAGTGGGGATTGGAACCCTGGGTCTTCTCGCTGGCTCTCCAAGAGGTATCTACACAGTTTCCGCTTCCAAGTGTTCAGGCACACATTGCAAATGAAAGTGCTCAGAAGAGGAACGTGTCAGCAGTTCCTTGGACACAGCCCTTAGCTCCCCAGCTGCATGTTCCCAAAAGATCTCTGTTTCTCAGTCTCTCTCACACCAGCTTGAAGAAAAGCAAACACTTTTGCTGGCGGGGAAGAAGGTTTGTGTGCACAGGCTTCAGCAATGGCCACGACGCTTTCTCCAGTTTGCAAACGTGAGCATGGGCTCCAAAACACTGGCAATCCCTGAGTTCTACACACTTGGGACAGTGAGCGATGTGGCCTTCAGCAGGCTGTACATCCTGCCCCCCTCCTCCTGAACGAAGCCCATCGTGGATAGCTCAGATTATTCTTGTATTCTTCCTGTGCACGGTTGAACATTTTTTAAAAATAAAAAATTAAGGCAGCATCTGTGCACAGCTGGACTGCAGCTGCTATCTAGATAGGGAGCTGATGCAATACTGTTTACAAGTTCCCCAAATGCAAAGAACACAACAGCAGCTTTGCAGAAAGCCCAGATCCATCAGACAACTCCTAACACCGAACTCCACCATTGATCTATTTAAGAAGGGATATAAAAATCCAAATTGTTCTTTATCTTCTGGACAACTTTTGCATTCTCTGCCTCTGGTAACATTGCATAAGGTAAAGGTAAAGGGACCCCTGACCTTTAGGGTCCAGTCGTGACCAACTCTGGGGTTGTGGCGCTCATCTCGCTTTATTGGCCGAGGGAGCCGGCATACATCTTCCGGGTCATGTGGCCAGCATGACTAAGCCGTTTCTGGCGAACCAGAACAGCGCACGGAAACGCCGTTTACCTTCCCGCTGGAGCGGTACCTATTTATCTACTTGCACTTTGACGTGCTTTCAAACTGCTAGGTGGGCAGGAGCAGGGACCAAACAACGGGAGCTCACCCCGTCACGGGGATTTGAACCGCCCACCTTCTGATCGACAAGTCCTAGGCTCTGTGGTTTAACCCACAGCACCACCCACGTCCCTAACATTGCATACTAGGCCTTTAAAATGACAATTTAGTTTAGGCCTTTAGAATTAACGTAAATACAGAAGAAGAGCCTGCTGGATCAGGCCAATGGCCCATCTAGTCCAGCATCCTGTTCCCACAATGGCTGCCCATGGGAAACCTGTGAGCAGGACCAGAGCAACACTCCCGTCCTGTGGTTCCCAGAAATGGGGATTCAGAAATATGACTGCCTCCAAACATGCATAATAGCCATTGATAGCTTTCTCCTCCATGAATCTGACCAGCCCTCTTTTAAAGCCATCTGAGTTGGTGGCCAACACTGCCTCCTGTGGGAGTTCCACAGTTTAAGTGTGTGAAGTAGTACTTTCTTCTGCTGCCCTTGCCAGTCCTGGAAGGAGCCTTTTAAAAAGTCCCATATGCTCAGAGATTTTGCGCCTGTTCATTGGGGGATATAGGAAGCCCAGAACACTTGTTCTTTAGATGTCCCTTTTGTGAAGAGGCACGTAGTAAGACCATTGATCCCCTACTGGTGAGGCTCGCTGACCTTCCGGAGAAGCAAAAATTCAACCTTTTCCTGTTAGGCAAAGATCATAAGACAACCCGGATGGTCGCCAGATTCTGTGTACAGATCTGTAGGCACAGACCATCCCACGACTCAAACTAGTTCGTTAAGAAAATCCCCAAACTTGTTTCCATGGGTGACTTGGGGTCATCTCTCTGCGGCAGCTTATCTTAAAGTTTTAATGTCTATATGCTTATCACATTTATAAATTTTAAATTTATTGTTGTACATTGTTTTAATTGTTTGTTTTCGTTCTGGGATTGTACCCCCAAGTGTGTTTTATAAACAGGTCTCTGACCATAATAAATTATCTATCTATCTATCTATCTATCTATCTATCTATCTATTTACTTTCTTCTGCCTTTTATCCATTAGAGGAGAGCCAGGAGCCCCTTCTTTCCCCCATGAAGCACTTGTGGCAAGCTGTGTCTTCGTGCTTTGCTTGATGCCTCATGGTTGCAGTTGCTTCCTACGCCTGTCCTTGCAAATGATCACAGAAAAAACCCTCTCGAGTCAGTTTTCATTCAGAAACTGAGCACTGGAGAGGGTGGAAGGAGGGGGGTTTCGGGAGAGACGTCTGCTGTCACAGACCGGCTTCCACCGTGCCGCCAATCTCACCGAGACAACGAAACGTTCAGAGCGAAGGCACTGCAGAACACACTGGCAGGAGTACAGGTCACGCCTGGTGCGATG
Source organism: Podarcis filfolensis (assembly GCF_964270895.1). Classification (NCBI taxonomy): domain Eukaryota; kingdom Metazoa; phylum Chordata; class Lepidosauria; order Squamata; family Lacertidae; genus Podarcis; species Podarcis filfolensis. The sequence continues at coordinate 68,695,118 of NC_139611.1, read as the reverse complement.
GCAGTGAGTCATGGGCTATAAATAGTCAGGTGCTCACAACTGGGGATGGGAGGGGCGCCAGGTATGGGTGTACAGTCAAGCAAGGCAGAGTTTGAAAACTCCAAGCAGGGATTCTGCAGCGAGCGAGCGGGGGGGGCTGTTTCACAATGGCCTCTCCCTGGAGCACATGCATAGGCAACTCTTCCCATCTGCTCCTCTAGACTTCATGGGGGTCACTCTCTCCTTCCTCCTCACCAAAAAAAAAAGTGCTTGATCTTGGAGAACTGATGCTCCATCCTTGTTACCTAGGCAACAGTAGTGGGCAAAGCAGAACACTAGAACTCTCAGAAGAAGAGGAGACCAATTTCTATATACCCCATAAGCCTAGGAAATTCTATCTGTTCCACCTGTGTGTGTGTGTTCATTTCTTTCTCTTTCTTTTACTTTAGGGATGCCCTGCTGAAATTTTGCTTCTTAATTAGATAGGCCTTTGGCAGCTGGGTGGAAATGATGTTGACCCCCAGGCTGCTATGGGGGCAACTGGTATTTTAATGTGTTTCCTTGCAATTTAACTATTCTGAAAACTAGCCTGTTTTCCTTCCTTTGCATTTCATAATCATATTTTTAAAATGTTGAAAGCTTGCCTTGAATCCCAACTTCGGAGAAAGGTAGGCTATAAATACATGAAGTGAAAAAATAAAATAAAAACTATGCCAGCAAAATGTGCACAGGCTGGCAAAACCCAGCCAGCCACATCCTGCATTTCCAAAGGGTCTTCAAAATGCAGTCTCACCTTCAGTGCACCTTCAGTAATCTCAACAGGGAAGGAACCAGACCAGAGAATTAACATGGAATGGTCACTAGAAGCATTCTAGGCCACCTCTTCCTCAGTGTAAGATCTACAATGCAGATCTTGCAACTGTGGTATCCTGACATGATGGCCATCCAGCCTCTGCTTAAGGACCTCCAGCGAAGGAAAGCCCGCCACCTCTCTCAACAGTCTGCTCTCTGTTTCTCATTTTCTGGGGCTGTGCAACCGATCCAGCAGAAACCCAGATATTGAAATGAATCAGTTTCAGCCAGATCAGGTGGAGAAAGCTCTGGGTTGCCCCAGTTTAAAACCCTAATAAAACCTTGGGGTTGGTTCAACATCAATCTGGTGCCCAGATCAAGGTTTGGTCAACCCCCAAATTAGAACAGATCTGAAGTGCCATATTGGGCCTGGATTAGAGGTGGACATGCACGCCCCTGCTATTTTATTATTTATTATATTTTTTTATCAAATTTATACACTGCCTGATTGAAAAAACAACAAACCTCAAAGTGGTTTGCCTAAATGATAAAACAATAAAATTATAAATAAGAAGAACTGACAACTATAATCATTCTAAGACGTTCCAAAAATTAAAAGCGAAAACAAATTAAAACTCACGTCAACTTTCTAACCACCTGGGTAGGGTGGTCTAAACAAAAACGCTTTTAGCAGGTGCTGAAATGAGTACAGTGAAGGCCCGATATCAACAGGCAGGGAGTTCTAAAGTGCCACACTAAACAATGTGCCATACTATTTTCTTCCAGCGTTTCCCCAAAGTCTGCTTTCCTGCAGATTTCCACCCACCAGGCTCTGCTCCTGCCCTTGGGAGCAAACAGAGAACAATTTTGCTCCATCCTCCTGCTCGGGAGTAACAGTTGCACTCACCTGTACCAGTTTGTGAGCGTCATCATGATGTAGAGGGAGGCCAGGAAGAGGCAGATGTGGAAAAAAGTGTAGTTGTACGTCACTCCATCCTCTTCGTTGTCATAAGCCCGGTGCCCCTCACCTTCAAAGCCAGCATTGCCTCCTTCGATCATAGCTGGGCTCTCCTCCGTCAGCATCATCCTGTTCACTTCGACGTGATCCGAGGAGCGGATGCTGTAGGCAAAGCAAGGAGAACATCAGTTGCATGCTCCTTCATCCCTCACAATGTTTTTGGCTTGCCCTGTGACGTCAAGGTGTTGTTTTGAGTGCATATGCATACACCACTATGTGCCTGAAATAATATATATATATTGCCAGCAGGGGGAGACTGGAAGCTAACATAAGCTCAATATACATAATGTACATAAGCAATGACAAACCTAGACAGCATCTTAAAAAGCAGAGACATCACCTTGCCAACAAAGGTCCGTATAGTTCAAGCTATGGTTTTCCCAGTAGTGATGTATGGAAGTGAGAGCTGAACCATAAAGAAGGCTGATCGCCAAAGAATTGATGCTTTTGAATTATGGTGCTGGAGGAGACTCTTGAGAGTCCCATGGACTGCAAGAAGATCAAACCTATCCACTCTTAAGGAAATCAGCCCTGAGTGCTCACTGGAAGGACAGATCCTGAACTGAGGGTCCAATACTTTGGCCACCTCATGAGAAGAGAAGACTCCCTGGAAAAGACCCTGATGTTGGGAAAGATGGAGGGCACAAGGAGAAGGGGACGACAGAGGATGAGATGGTTGGATAGTGTTCTCAAAGCTACGAACATGAGATTGACCAAACTGCGGGAGGCAGTGGAAGGCAGGAGTGCCTAGCGTGCTCTGGTCCATGGGGTCACAAAGAGTCGGACACGACTAAACAACTAAACAACAACACTTTGAGTCTATCATGCCTAGAGATCAGCAAGCGACCAGTTCTGGGTGCTATCCTTTAGGCAGAATATACATAAAGTAGAATAGGCTCAGACAAGCTGATGTGCGAGGTCTGAAGGATTCAGAAGCCTGGGACTCTTAGAAATAAGGATGTGAGCTGAGGATATGCTTGTCAGGCACAGAAGCTCGTTCTAGAGTACTTTCCTCGCTCACAGCTATATAGAGTGGTCTTCCTTCTGCAATTCTTTGTAAGCCCTGAGGTGGAGTAGTCTATGTTTAAACCACAGCAGCTTAGAATCCTGTTCTTGGTCAAGGAATGGCTCTTCCCCAGACTGTGTGGTAGCAAATAAAGTGCTTGGCAGAAATTCTTACTCTTTTTCTCCACTTATATTCTACAGTGGTACCTTGGTTCTCAAATGCCTTAGTTCCCAAACACCGAAAACCCAAAAGTAAGTGTTCCAGTTGTCAGATGTTTTTTGGAAGATGGATGTCCAGTGTGGCTGTCAGCTATTATTTCAGGGGCACCTGCACCAATCAGAAACTGCGCCTTGGTTTTCGAACATTTCGGAAGTCAAATGGACTTCCAGAACGGATTATGTTTGGCGCTTTCTATTTATTTTTTTCCTGTTTATTTTGCGTTTTTGTTTTTGAGGCTTTTTTGGTTAATTTGTTTTTGTGACTGTGTGGAACCCAATTCAGCTACTGATTGATTGATTGATTGATTGATTGTGTGACTGCGGAAATGGATAAAAGCTCCCCATCCAAACAATGACTATCATCAGTGCAGGTAAGAAAATAAATTAATTTTTATTTTTATCATCTACAATACTGTCTTATTTATTTTATAGTACAGTACATTGATTATTGCTTTCACTTTATGGATCAATGGTCTCATTAGAAAGTAAAATTCATGTTAAACTGCTGTTTTAGGGGTTGTTTTTAAAAGTCTGGAACGGATTAATCCGTTTTGCATTACTTTCTATGGGAAAGCGTGCCTTGGTTTTGGAACGCTTCAGTTTTGGAACGGACTTCCGGAATGGATTAAGTTTGAGAACCAAGGTAGCACTGTATTTGAAAACAAAGCAAAAGCTCCAACAGCATCATAAGTCTCCATTGCTCATGTATTAAGATGCCTCATATTAAATCAGTCCTTTGAACCATCTAACTCTCTATTCTCTATACCAGGAGGCCTATGGCAGAGCTGGAGAACCTTAGGCCTCAGGGCAAAACGTGGCCTTCAAGACACCTAATAAGTTAGATGAGTTTGGTTTCTAAATGAATATGGATTCCTACCTTATGAAGAATGTGCAGAGGATGAAGATGACCAATCCCACAATGCTCGGAGCATCCCACCACTGAGTTGGTTGTCCACCAGCAGGAAGGGTGCTGGTGCCATTGCCCTCCATTCGGATCAGAAGGGTTGGGTTGCAGTATTTGTCTGCAAATGAAAAATGGACAAACATCTCAAACAGGTGTGGGGAACCTTGAACTTTGCAGACGTTGCTGAACGGCAGATCAACTTCCTTCCAGACACCCTGCACACAGGAAAAGCACACTCAGAACTTCTCACCCACCTTAAAATAAATCACATATCCTTTCTGGGGAAGTATTCTGCGCCGTCAGGTCTGCAGAGATGAGACTTCTCATCAAACCAAGAACCTGAGAAGACAGATTCTGTGGCCTGCTGTAGAAACAAGGCATTGCCCGGCTCTCCCATATGTCAATAGAAACAACAGGCTGAGCTACAACAAGAGGGCATGTCCTTCAAGCCAAGATAAATATGTCTCCAGGGAAAAGAGGGAACAAAATCCTAAGTTTGAACAGGGAGGTATAAATGATAGAAATGTCATCGTGACACGGAGACAAACTGGCATCAGTTCCATAAAACGCACACAGTGACTGAGATCCAACGTGGAATCGTCTCTAGGGGTTTTTTCTCATGATACTGGGTTGAAGTCTGTCTCATTGCTTTTGCCAAAGCCTCCTTTTAAGGAGGGGAAAGGGGGATACTGGTCCCAGACTTGCAGACACAGTCATCCGATTTCTGCACATGGGGAGAAAACAGCAAGGAAACAAGCTTGTAAGTGGACACTTCCCCCAAGAATAGTGCCACAATAGTTAACTCAGTCAATGTGGTTTTATTAAGAAAACTTAGACCAGGGGGGATAGGGACATACTAATTGAGGGGTACAGAGTACAAATACATCCTTTCAAGTACCAGCGACTGGTGTGGAATGTAAACACTGGGATACAGTTCAACTGAAAGTACAGTGGTACCTTGGTTTGCATACGTTTTGGATTACAAACACGTCAAACCCGGAAGTGCATGTCCTAGTTTGCAACCTTGTTTTGGGATTACAACCCTCTTTTTTTGGGGGGGGGGATTGAACAATTTTTGGGGGGGAAGCCCCATCGGCGAAAGCGCACCTTGGGTTACAACCTGTTTTGGTTTACAAACAGACCTCCAGAACGGATTATGGTTGTAAACCAAGGGTCAGCTAACTAAGGCCCGGGGGCTGGATCCAGCCCAATCGCCTTCTCAATCTGGCCCGCGGATGGTCCAGGAATCAGCGTGTTTTTACATGAATGTGTCCTTTTATTTAAAATGCATCTCTGGGTTATTTGTGGGGCATAGGAATTCGTTCATTTCCCCCCTCAAAATATAGTCCGGGGGCCCCCAAAAGGGCTGAGGGACAGTGGACCAGCCCCCTCCTGAAAAACTCTACTGACCCCTGTTGTAAACCAAGATACCACTGTACTCATGTCAGCACATAAGAAGGCCAGCATCCTGTTCTCATAGTGGACAACCAGATACCCTAATGGGAAACATGCACACGGGATCTGACCACAAGAGCACTCTCCCCTCCTGTGGTTTCCAGAAAGCAGCATTTAGAAGCATGACTGCCTCCGACTGTGGAGGCAGGGCAGAGCCATCATGGCTAGTAGCCATCTGTAGCCCTCTCCTGCATGAATTTGTCCAATCCTTTTTTAAAGCCATCTCAGGTGGCGACTACCACCACCTCCTGTTGGAGCGATTCCATAGTTTAACGACGCACTGAATGAAGAAGTAAGCGCAAGCTTGCACACAAATATGCACGGAAGTGCACACAGGAAAATCAGATCTCTGTTACCCACATGCGCATTTACGGTGGTGTGTACACAACCACAGGCATGCTTAAAGATCAGGCTGAAAAGGAAAGAGCCTTTTCAGTGGTGGCTCCTTAATTAGAGAATGTGCCTAGAACTTAGTTCAATTAGTCTTAGGGCTTTTTTTAAAAAAAGTCCAAGGCTTCCACTGAATTTACAACTGTCTTCTTATAGTGGCTTTCCCTATTTGGTGTTTTCCTTATATTATTGGACTACAAATTCCATCAGCTCTGATCAAAATAACCAGTGGTGATGGGAATTGTAGTCCAGGAAGAGCAGGTTAGGGAAGGCTCTTATATGGCATTCTCATTTTTCTCTGCAAACTCTGTTTTACTATGGTTTTCATTTGCTTGTAAACCCTTTTGGATCTTTTCCTTCCAATGGTTTTTTTCTTAAAAAAAAAAAGCAAACAAAAACCAGGATACACAGTATTAAGAATAAAAGCAAATGAAATAGTTCATGGTTGGGAAAATGCTACTTACTTGGGACATTTGCCAAGGCTGACCAGGTGATGAACATAGTATAGAGTGTAATGATGGAGGCTTGCAGCAGCCCTGAGTGAGGTTGGGCATCCTGTGGAGGAAGAGGAACAGCTCCTGTTAAAAGTACCGAAGAATATTTGGTGCAAAAATCAGGGCTAAACGAGGCACAGTGTTAAACGCTTCTTTGCATTTAACACACAGGGGAGCTGCTGTGGTCTTTAAGATAAAACTGCATCAGCTAGGGATTTTAAAATATAAAGAGAAAAACATAATTTAATTCTTTCCTCCCCTAGCACCCAAGGGTGTGTGTATTTTAAATACTAGCTTTTGGGACAAGGTGGAGCAGAACCTCAGGACTTCGGTAGGGGAAGAAAAGGTTAAATTCCCTGTCCATGATTGTTCTGATCTTTTTAATTAGCACTATGTGCACACCCCAGTTGATACTCTCTATCTGTGTGTGTGTGTGTGTGTGTGTGTGTGTGTGTGTGTTTCAAATGCAGAGACACATCTCAAGTCATGTCTACTTAGGCCAGACATCCCCAAACTCGACCCTCCAGATGTTTTGGGACTACAACTCCCATCATCCCTAGCTAACAGGACCAGTGGTCAGGGATGATGGGAATTGTAATCCTAAAACAGCTGGAGGGCCAAGTTTGGGGGTGCCTTAGGCCCTCAAGACATCAATTATATATATATATATTAAAAAGCTGGGGTTGTCTTATAAACTATTTAGTTTTTCATTGCATTGTGTTGCATCTTTCTGATACACAAGCCACCTAGTGTGAGCTTTGCTCCAAAGGTGGCCCAAGTTAATAGAATTAATGTCAGGAAATGTGGTGTCATGGTTAGAATGCCAGACCAGGACCTGGGAGAGCTCCACAAAGTTCATCAGTGAGTAGCCTTGGATTCTCAATGCAGCATCTTACCTGGACCTTGGGCAGGATGGAAACCACGGACACAATCACACAGAAGATGAGGTTAAGGCTGATGAGCACCTTGTTTTCTGTACAACCGTCTGCCTTTGTGTAATACACATAGAGCAGCACCACCGCAGCGATGGAGACAGCGTAGAAGAGGAACGTGAAGATGAAGAGGGCTGAGAAAAGAAAGCGGGGGAGATGTTGATACACAGCTCACCAGTAAGCCAGGGGACAAGTGGACTTCCACCCACTGTTGGACTAGAACATGGGTAGGCAAACTAAGGCCTGGGGGCCAGGTCTGGCCCAATCGCCTTCTAAATCCAGCCCATGGACGCTCTGGGAATCAGCATGTTTTTACATGAGTAGAATGTGTCCTTTTATTTAAAATGTATCTCTGGGTTATTTGTGGGGCATAGGAATTCATTCATTTCCCTTCCCCCCCAAAAAATATAGTCCGCCCCCCCCACAAGGTCTGAGGGACGGTGGACCGGCCCCCTGCTGAAAAAGTTTGCTGACCCCTGGACTAGAACCTCCATCAGCTGCAGCCGCAGCTGGAGCATGGCTGATGGTCTGGAATAATGGGGAAGTTGTAGTCCAACCACATTTGGAGGGCCACAAATCCCACCCTCCACATTTGAATTTGTTTGTTTGTTTGTTTGTTTGTTTCCCACCCGTCTGGCTGGGTTTCCCCAGCCACCCTGGGCTGCTCCTAACAGAATATTAAGAACACAATAAAACATCAAACATTAAAAACTTCCCTAAATGTCTTCTAAAAGTCAGATAGTTGTTTATTTCCTTGACATCTGATGCGAGAGTGTTCCACAGGGCAGGTGCCACTACCAAGAAGGCCCTCTGCCTGGTTCCCTGTAACCTCATTTCTCACAGGGAGGGAATCACCAGAAGGCTCTTGGTGCTGGATCTCAGTGTCCAGGCTGACCGATGGGGGTGGAGACGCTCCTTCAGGTATATTGGACCAAGGCCGTTTAGGGCTTTAAAGGTCAGCACCAACACTTTGACTTGTGCTCGGAAACGTACTGGGAGCCAATGTAGGTCTTTCAGGACTGGTGCTATATGGTCTTGGTGGCCACTCCCAGTCACCAGTCTAGCTGCCGCATTCTGGATTAATTGTAATTTCCGGGTCACCTTCAAAGGTAGCCCTACATAGAGTGCATTGCAGTAGTCCAAATGGGAGATAACTAGAGCATGCACCACTCTGGCAAGGCAGTCCACGGGCAGGTATGTTCTCAGCCAGCATACCAGATGGAGCTGGTAGACAGCTGCCCTGGACACAGAATTGACCTGTGCCTCCATTATTTTAATTAATGGTCTTCCAATAGTATTGAAGGAATGAGAAGGATGGAGAAGCAAGCCATGTTCTCATCAGGTAAGAGGCTCATCCAATCCTTTCATTTCCCAAAACCTTTCTCCGTTGTGTCTGCTGTTTTTGCAAGTTCTCTTTGAGCCAATACTAACAGCAATATCCAATGCACATCTACTCAGAATTAAGCCCAATGAGTTCAATGGGTGTTTCCAAGTAAGTGTGCATATGGACAGGTGTAGCAGTCATGCACAATCCTCCAGATTGCACCAGACTCCCAACTCCCATCAGCCTCAGTCAGGTTGCCAAAGATGAGGGATGGTAGGAGCTGCAGCAAATGACGTTTTGAGGGCAACAGATTCCCCATCCCTGCAGTAAGAGGGATGCTTCCCAGATGCTCAGAGGAACCAGATTTTAAAACAAAACCATGCTGGTTCCTTGCCCTGATTCAAAGTCTCTCCCCACACAATGGAACAGAGTGGGAGCTTATCTATTTGCATTGCTTTTTAATTTTAAAAAAGTGAGGGGAGGGATAACAAAATGAAGCAGGGGAAAACATGGCACTTACAATAGAAATCAGGATAGGATCTCGTTACACTCAACGTATTTGGGAGGGGTTCTTGGTGGGTCTGATTATATCCTCAGTCCAGTATACCTGAAGGAGCGTCTCCACCCCCATCGTTCTGCCCGGACACTGAGGTCCAGTACCAAGGGCTTTCTGGCGGTTCCCTCGCTGCGAGAAGCCAAGTTGCAGGGAGCCAGGCAGAGGGCCTTCTCAGTAGTGGGACCCGCCCTGTGGAATGCCCTCCCACCAGATGTCAAAGAGAGAGAAAACTACCAGACTTTTAGAAGACATCTGAAGCCAGCCCTGTTTAGAGAAGCTTTTAATGTTTAATAGACTATTGTATTTTAATATTCTGTTGCAAGCCGCCCAGAGTGGCTGGGGAAACCCAGCCAGATGGGCGGGGTATAAATAATAAATAAATTATTATTATTATTATTATTATTATTATTATTATTATTATTATTATACCCACCAAGTTTGATTATAACTAAAAGAAATTATTTGAAAGAGGAGGATCCACAGTGACTAATCAGAACCAATACACACAGTTTATACCCTGCACTGTTTGACATATATTTCTGTTCTTGGAGTGGCTAAGAGAGCAGAAAAATACTAACAGAAAAATATAGCATACTAGGGACCCCTGCATACTTCACTCACCAACCCTTGCCAAATTCACCCCTCCGCTCAGACCAAATCTCAGCTTGCCCACTCCCAGTTCCCTCCTCCTTGCCCTCCAACACTGCTGCGGTGGCCCAGGAGCTCTTGAGAACCCAGTCTGTTCTCATGCTGTAGTTCACAGCGCCATCTGTCAGTGTCTACACAAACTGCAGTATGATGACATCATTAGGAAAATATGAAATAGGAGAGACCCAACATAAAAAAAAATTTACAGACGCGGGTGGCGCTATGGGTTAAACCACAGAGCCTAGGACTTGCCGATCAGAAGGTCGGCGGTTCGAATCCCGCGATGGGGTCAGCTTCCGTTGCTTGGTCCCTGCTCCTGCCAACCTAGCAGTTCAAAAGCACGTCAAAGTGCAAGTAGATAAATAGGTACCGCTCCGGCGGGAAGGTAAACGGCGTTTCCGTGTGCTGCTCTGGTTCGCCAGAAGTGGCTTAGTCATGCTGGCCACATGACCCGGAAACTGTACGCCGGCTCCCTCGGCCAATAAAGCGAGATGAGCGCCGCAACCCCAGAGTCGGCCACGACTGGACCTAATGGTCAGGGGTCCCTTTACCTTTAACATATAAATTTAACACAAAGGGGTGGGGGGTGGAGAACCCAGCAACAGTCTGTTCTTGGAGCCTTCAGTGGTGATACTCGTGGGCACCACAATCTTCTCAGGTGCTCCTCTCGATGCCCACCAAGGAACCCGCTTGTCTGAACCCACACACAGAGCACATCCATTTTACACACATGTAAATAAGTGTTCCATACTGACCTGCATACCAGCATTTCGAGTTGCCATTATCCGCATTGTGCAGCCAAATCTGACTCCAGGAATGTGCAAAGTCAATCAAGAGGATAAGCTGGATGAGGATGAAGAGGAATGAGCCGACTACACCAAAGTAGAACCAAACTTATTTGAGAGAGGAAAAGTATGAAGCAGGGGGCGGGAGAGAAAGAAAGAAATATGAGTTATTGTTTATTATCCACAAGCTGCCGATATGGAGTTTTAAACAGGTATCCTTTGGGGATGTAAAAATTGTATTAGGGTTCCCGTACGTCTGTAATTTCCCGGACATAGCTGGGATTTGTATGTCAGTAGTATAGATTTTGGTGACTTTCCTTAAAAATAGCTCAAAACTGTGAGAACAGGGCGCTGGATGATAGGCCCTTGGCTACATCCAGCAGGGCTCTTATTGTGATCTTACAGCAGGTCTACAGAACCAGAAAAGGATGTTTCGTAATGGATAAAGCCTTGGTGAAGAATTAAGGGAAAGGCTGAGAGACCCATCTGTGGTGGGTCCCAATCTCATGTGTGTGTGTGTGAGAGAGAGAGAAAGAGAGAGAGAGAGAGAGAGAGAGAGAGAGAGAGAGAGAGAGAGAGAGAGAGAGAGAGACAGACAGACAGACAGACCGACAGACCGACAGAACAAGATAGAACCTTGCCTAAGGCCAGAAGTAAGGTTCAAATCCTGAATTTCCTGATCCACAGCTTCTTAACTGATGTGGATGATCCACCCTAGAATCCCTCAAGCCCTTCTAGCAGCTATTATAAGAGTGCAATCACTCATGAAGAGGAAGCAAGGAATCAGTTCTTCCGGTGTTGTTTACTACTCAGAAGGAAATGGAGACTGTGAATACTCTTGCATACCAGCTGTGTGTCATTTGGGATCCAGCAAAGGACTCCTCCCAGTATCCACCATTAATCCTATTCAGAGTAGACCCATTAAAATCAAAGAGCTTGTTAGTTGCATCCATTGATTTTAATGTGTCTGCTCTGAGCCGAATTAATATTGAGCACAACCCACTGTCAGCAATAAGAGCATCACTACCCCAGGTGGTTCGTGGAAGAAAACAATAATAATATTGCAGGACTCATTGCTGAAAGCTCAGAAGCTAAAGAGGATTAGAGAGAGTGCTTTAAAAAACCAAGAATGGAAAGCATCTGTTCCCTTCTATTCACACTGCTTCTAAAGACTCAGCAGGACTCACCTTTGACACAGCTCTGAGCAACTTGCACCAGGCAGCTGAGTTTGCGAGCTGCCTGCCATTTTAATTACCCACAATGCCCCAGATGTAGCATTGCCTGGTGGAAATTAAAATGGTGGATGGCTCAAAGCCACCCAGCAGAGACGGTACAGCTACTACTTCCCATCCAGAGGCACTGGTGTATGAGGGGGACAGGGACAAAGAATGGCTCTGACTACCCTTCTTCTTAGCTTTCATAGGACAGAAAGTATCCAACCCCACCTTATGTAGAGCAGCACACACACAAAAGCTACTGCACATCACAGCCCCTTTGCAAGTCAGGAATGCAAATGCAAGGTTTTGTTTACCAGATGTGAACGGTCCATCAGGAATATAGAAGGCCCCCACTGTAATTCCAATTAGTATCAGGAATTTGAAGAACCAAAACCTGGAGTTGAGAAAAGGAGAAAAGACCATTTTAAAACGAACAAAGGAGTCCTAGAAAGTCCTCTTAAGCAGCGTTTGTTGTGCTCCAACATTATGCCAGGATGGAAACATCTGGAGCAAAGTGCAGCTGCTCAGACGCTAATGAGAGACAGAAGTTCTGGGTATGCAACACAATTTTTCTGTCACTTGCATTAGCCAGCAGTTCACTTCTGAGCTTGATTCCAAGCAGTGGGGTTCACCTTGAAAGCCCTTAGCAATTTGGGACTGGGTGACCTCAAGGACCAACCATACAACCCTGCCCATAATCCAAGATCTGTGTCACAGGTAATCCATGTCCGCTTACTGGTGAAATCTATTGGCGAGCACAAGAGACGGGTCTTCTTAGTAGTGACCCTGCGGCTGTGGTACCTCAGGTTAAGTACTTAATTCGTTCCGGAGGTCCGTTCTTAACCTGAAACTGTTCTTAACCTGAAGCACCGCTTTAGCTAATGGGGCCTCCTGCTGCCGCCGCGTCGCTGGAGCACGCTTTCTGTTCTCATCCTGAAGCAAAGTTCTTAACCCGAGGTAATATTTCTGGGTTAGCAGAGTCTGTAACCTGAAGCGTCTGTAACCTGAAGCGTATGTAACCCGAGGTACCACTGTATTTGACTCCTTCAGTTCTGGCATTCAAAATGGCCTTGATTCTTTTCCCCACAACTGCCTTTTAAAATATACCTTTAAAAACATAACACACATAACCAGGAACACATTCAATAAAAACACAACCTGCAGGAATTGAGAAGAGACATCACAGTAATACCTGCCCTACCAAAACTTTGTACATCTTATGCTTTATATGACTGTGTCTCTCCACAGCAACTCAGTCGTATTTGGAGAGTGTCTTATGACAGCTGACCTTCTTTTATGAAGTCAGTAAAGAAGGGTCACATTTCACAGAAAACACCTATCTCTTCTCACTCTGTGGCTTCTCCTTCAGTAAGCTTTTTTCCTGGAATGCAAGGTCCCAAGCCAGTGCATACCAGTGCTCAATATTTGGTTCTTTCATCTTGTTCCTTAAATTTGGCTATTAACCTGTGCACTGCCACAGGAAACATTATCAGCCCCGTATGCAAAAAAACCAAAAAACAAACCACCTTGGTTCGATATCCCTCATGCATCTATTTTTCTACATCCGCTCAGTGCTTCAAGGGTCTGCACTTGAGGGTCTGCTGTTCTCCATTTCTCTCTGTACATCGCTTTGTGAGGGCTTGGCCACAAAAAGCAAATAATACATTGCAGGAATAAATAAGTAAGCTAAGAGGGTACAGGGGACCATGAGGCTCAAAGAAAAACAGAAGCACTGTAGCTCAGGGGCAGAACATCTGTCTTGCATGCAGAAGGCCCCAGGTTCATTCCCCAGATTCTCCAGGTAGCGTTGGGAGGGAAGCCCTGTCCAAAACCCTGGAGAGCTGCTGCCAGTCAGTGTGGACAATACTGAACCAGATGACCCAATGGTATGACTCAGGACAAGAAGAAGAGAAGAGTTTGGATTGATTATCCTGCTTTATCGCTACCCGAAGGAGTCTCAAAGCGGCTAACATTCTCCTTTCCCTTCCTCCCCCACAACAAACACTCTGTGAGGTGAGTGGGGCTGAGAGACTTCAGAGAAATGTGACTAGCCCAAGGTCACCCAGCAGCTGCATGTGGAGGAGCGGAGACGCGAACCTGGTTCACCATATTATGAGTCTACTGCTCTTAACCACTACACCATGCTGGCTCTTCCTGCGCTCCCCCATTGGAAAACAGAGTTGCTATTTCCAACCAGAAGACAGTAGTCACACCACTCACGATAAGTTGCAGTTGGGAAATATTTAAACATCAGCTGTTGCAGCCTCGGCAATCTTGCTTTAGAAGCCCTAAGAACATTAGAACTCAAAAATTATCCAGAAAAGTTTGAACTTTGTGGGGCGCAGGCAGAGAAACCCTTGTCAAAAGGTAGGGTGCTTTATTTTGAGTGAGGATTTTAAAGCAGGGTTTATTTATATCTTCCTTGGTCCTATTTCAGGAAAGGTATGAAGGCATTTAATATTGGCTAATGCAGAGTTACGTAAGTCTTGGCCTACAGGCTCTGCGTCTGAAGCAGTGCTGCTCTATGATGTATGCAAAGCAGGAAGGAGGAACTAGAACAGCTTTTCCCAACCTTGTGCCTGGCAAATGACGCTGGACTTCAACTCCCATCTGACTCAGCCAGATTGGCCAATGCTCAGGGATGATGGGAGTAGGAGTTCAACAACAGCTGGAGGCCATCAGGCTGGAGTGAAGGCTTAACTAAAAGTTTTTAAGAGTTGGGGGGGCATGTGATGCACAGCAACCTTGCTGAAGGTAACACTGAGGTCCAGCACCGAGGGCCTTCTGGCAGTTCCCTCACTGCGAGAAGCCAACTTACAGGGAACCAGGGCCTTCTCGGTAGTGGCGCCCTCCCTGTGGAACGCCCTCCCACCAGATGTCAAAGAAAACAACAACTACCAGACTTTTAGAAGACATCTGAAGGCAAGCCCTGTTTAGGGAAGCTTTTAATGTTTGATGTATTACAGTATTTTAATATTTTTTTGGAAGCTGCCCAGAGTTGTTGTTGTTGTTGTTGTTGTTGTTGTTGTTGTTGTTGTTGTTGTTGTTATTATTATTATTATTATTATCACATCTGGGTCTGTTCCGTGAGATGGTCGAGAAGTCACCTGCAAAATCTTGCAGCTGTACCATCCTACCTAGAAGTACTCAATGGGACTTAGTTCTGAGTACAGATGAATAAAATCTGCCTGGTGAGTTTCATAGAAGAAAGGCAATTTTTAAAAAAATGGCCCAATGCCCATGGAAAGAAGCTGGGTCAAACTATTCTCATCTGTCATGACCCTCCAAAAATAATAATAATAATGCTAACAATACACAAGTGAAACTGACCTGCTGGTTTTGAACAAACGAAGGTCAACTTCAGAAGACAAAAGCCCTGCCTTTATTTGTTTAATAGATCGGTATCCAGCTTTTTTTAAGGGACGCGGGTGGCGCTGCGGTCTAAACCACAGAGCCTAGGGCTTGCCAATCAGAAGGTAGGTGGTTCGAATCCCCGCAATGAGGGGTGAGCTCCCATTACTCAGTCCCTGCTCCTGCCAACCTAGCAGTTCAAAAGCACGTCAAAGTGCAAGTAGATAAATAGGTACCGCTCCGGCGGGAAGGTAAACGGCATTTCCGTGCGCTGCTCTGGTTCACCAGAAGCGGCTTAGTCATGCTGGCCACATGACCCGGAAGCTGTACACTGGCTCCCTCAGCCTGTAAAGCAAGATGAGTGCCACAATCCCAGTCGTCCGCGACTGAACCTAACAGTCACGGGTCCCTTTACCTTTTTATCTAGCTTTTTGACTAGAGTTCTCAAAGGAGACTGGCAACATACATTTCACTGCTCCATTTAGAATAAATGGCTTTGGCTTTGGCTTTTGGACATTCCCACCATAGTTGCAAATATGTTCCTCACCCATTCTGTATTGAGGCTCTCGGGTCCTTGCTGCTCCTCACGCAGATCATTATCAAGGCAAACAGGAAGAAGAAGGCAGCTGTGGCAAAGCACATGCGGTATACCGATTTGTGACCCAGGAAGGACTTGCAGGCGACTTTGCCGTGGACACCTAAAACTGTATTGCCTTCATCACAGAACCCAGGAATCTGGTAAAAGGTAAACATAAATAATAGGTTTAATCTTGGTACATGCCTAGCAGAACTGCCGCCTTGCAGCAGGAGTACCTGTTTGCCTCCACTTATGCTCTGCTTGTATATTTGGAAATAAAATTATTTATTTTCCCAAAACACTCTACATTTCCAGAACACCCTTTCATCAGAAGGAAACTAAACCACTTAATGTCAGTCTTGGTTCAGTACTTCTAAATCAGGCACAGAGAACCTGTGGCCCTCTAGAAGTTGCCAGACTACAATTCCCATCATGCCAACCATTTTCTGAGCTTCTGCCAAGGCTGGCCCTACTACTACTAGGCAGAGTGAGAGCAGCAGAATCTTGGGATTGAAGCAGAAGTCCCCCCCCCCATTCCCTTTGAACCCCCTAAACTACTCTGCTGTCTCCCATTGCCAGCTCAGTTGGATTCCATGTGTGGAAAGGGCGGGTGCCATTTTTGTCCTTGGCCTCAGGCAACAAAAAATGTCTAGAGCCCTGGCTGGGTCTGATGTGCTGTTGTTGTTGCTGCTGCTGCTGTTATTGTTGCTGTGTATTTTGTGTTCTTGTTCTATATTTTGTTGTTGTAAACTGCCCTGTGACCTTTGGATGAAGAGCAGTATACAAAATGTTGTTGTTGTTGTTTAGTCGTTTAGTCGTGTCCGACTCTTTGTGACCCCATGGACCAGAGCACGCCAGGCACTTCTGTCCTCCACTGCCTCCCGCAGTTTCATCAAACTCATGCTGGTAGCTTCAAGAACACCATCCAACCATCTCATCCTCTGTCGTCTCCTTCTCCTTGTGCCCTCCATCTTTCCCAACATCAGGGTCTTTTCCAGGGAGTCTTCTCTTCTCATGAGGTGGCCAAAGTATTGGACCCTCAGTTCAGGATCTGTCCTTCCAGTGAGCACTCAGGGCTGATTTCCTTCAGAATGGATAGGTTTGATCTTCTTGCAGTCCATGGGACTCTCAAGAGTCTCCTCCAGCAATACAAAATAATAATAATAATAATAATAATAATAATAATAATAATAATAATAATGATGATGATGATGATAATGGCTTCTTATAAAAGAATGAGTGCAAAGATCCTGGCCCTAACAGACCATCTTGGCTGTGAGTCCTGTAATACCTGCTCCCTGCTTTGCTGGACTTTTCCCACCTGGCCTGGGAAGACAGGACCCTGACTTACTCCAGCTACCAAAGCCTTGAGCGTGGTTTTAACTGTGGAAAGGCAGCATGCAAATAAAACGAGAGATGTAGTTTAGCAACATTTGGAGGGGCCGCAAGTTAGCCACCCCGATGAAACACGGTTGCTTACCTTGTAGAGTTCTGCTTCTACTCCGGGGATGATCATGATAATAGACACCAACGTTCCCAGGAACAGGAACAAGGTGAAGCTCAGGCGTGTGATGGTGGAGTTCTTTGTTGAGGGGCAACAGCCACACAAGAGGCAAGGAGCAGAACCACAAAGACATGACACCTGCCAGTGAAAGAACAGCAATGAATATTCACAACAGGGCAAAGATTTATTGTTTATTATTACATTTATACCCCACTTTTTCCTCCAAGGAACTCAAGGCGGCATACATGGTTCTCTTCCTCCCCATTTTTATCCTCACAACAACCCTGTGAGGTAGGTTGGGCTTGAGAGACTGTGACTGCCCCAAGGTAACCCAGCAAATTTCATGGCTGAGTTGAGACTCCCCCACACTGATTCTTTTTCTTTCTTTCTTTCTTTCTCTCTTTCTTTCTCTCTTTCTCTCTCTCTCTCTCTCTCTCTCTCTCTCTCTCTCTCTCACACACACACACACACACACACACACACGAACAAACTGGAGGGTGCCAGAAACATTGAGACAGGAGGCACATAGACCATGGCTGTTGTTGGGAAAGAGGTTATATCTAGTGAGTAACTTCAGATTACTGGTCAGTCAGCTTCAGGTTTCAGAGCAAGATTGTATCTCAGGATACAATGGAAACGTTTGTGACTTGAGAGGGAAAGCAGGTCACTTTTTAGCTTTCCTTTCTTTGTCCTTTTGCTCCTTTGGGACATTTATTGTGTGCCTGTAACTGTTCCTAGACCAAAATGTTCTCTTTTTTTCCCTTTATGAACTACATTTTTTTTCTTTTTAAGTCAACTTCTAATGTCGTTTCATTAAAAACTTTATGGTCTCCCTTAGGTAAAGGTAAAGGTACCCCTGCCCGTACGGGCCAGTCGTGTCCAACTCTAGGGTTGTGCGCCCATCTCACTTAAGAGGCCGGGGGCCAGCGCTGTCCAGAGACACTTCCGGGTCACGTGGCCAGCGTGACAAAGCTGCTCTGGCGAGCCTGCACCAGCACAGCACACAGAAACGCCGTTTACCTTCCCGCTATAAAGCGGTACCTATTTATCTACTTGCACTTAAGGGTGCTTTCGAACTGCTAGGTGGGCAGGAGCTGGGACCGAAAGACGGGAGCTCACCCCGCCGCGGGGATTCGAACCGCTGACCTTCTGATTGGCAAGTCCTAGGCACTGAGGTTTTACCCACAGCGCCACCTGCGTCCCTATGGTCTCCCTTAGTCCACATCAAAAACGCCAAGTCCTACACTATCTTGAGGCGTTCTAGAGGTGACACAAAGGGAGTTTTAGGCCGATAGGTGGAAGGTGGCCTTGTAGAAAAATAAAATCACCTGGCGGTGATCTAAAGGCAAGAGTGGGCGAACAGAAGGGGACATCCAGTGCAGCCAGGAACTCACTTCCCCACATGACACAGGACCCAGGGAATCTGGGGTGCCATAACAACCAGAGTGAGGGGGAAACAAGATGGCAGATCATTGGTTTCTCTTCCAAAACCCCACCCCTGATAGTTAGTAGCATTTGCAGCCTCTGACACAGGACAGGAGGGTATCAGGTTGGCCACCCCTGATGTAGAGATTGTTAAGACTGTTGAGGCTACAATCTGTCCACTCATTCTTTTATGAGAAGCTGTATTCATAGATTTCCTAATAGTGCTCTTACATTCATGGTGTTTGGAGTTAGTTAGTTAGTTAGTTAGTTATTTGGTAGTTAGTTAGTTTTACAGAGTGTGGAAGTAAGTACAGTGGTACCTCGGGTTAAGTACTTAATTCGTTCCGGAAGTCTGTACTTAACCTGAAACTGTTCTTAACCTGAAGCACTTTAGCTAATGGGGCCTCCTGCTGCTGCCACGCCGCCAGAGCACGATTTCTGTTCTCATCCTGGAGCAAAGTTCTTAACCTGAAGCACTATTTCTGGGTTAGCGGAGTCTGTAACCTGAAGCGTATGTAACCCAAGGTACCACTGTAATGGCTTATAACATCGGGTAATATATTTTCCAGCATGGATCTCAGCTCCTTATCTAGGACATTCTGTATAGCAGCTTTCACCCACCTGGTGCTCTCCAGATGTTTTAAATTACAACTCCCATCAGCCCCAACCAGCACTGTTGATTTCTGGGCACTGGCAAAATCAGGTGTCAACTCCAGGGATGCTGTAGGTATGTATTTTTACATCTGCATGCTGTACACATGTGTGTGATTTTTACAACCTTTGGGGTTTTCTGCTTGTGCGTTTTCCCCCTTCCCCAACAAGGCTGCACAACCATCAAATATGGTGTACTAAGGAGAATATGGCATAGCAGTGCCAGATTCCCCCATCTGGCTTATATGCCACTATTATTGCTCCATAAATATATCAAGTTAAATAGTAACTTCCAAAAGATAAGCCATGCAAAACTCCAGTAGTTTTCCACACTGAGTGATCAAGACAGCCAAATTTCCTTCTAAACATGAAAGCAGTGCTCGGAAAAGGACCCTTTTCCTATTATTTCTGGAAAACCTGACCACTTAAATGTGCATACACAATACACCATTCAATGCCAACACCACCAGACAATGCATCTTCCAATTTTACAAAATGTATTTTCCAATATTAAGATTAAAATGTAAACTACAAAATCAGTTACTCTGAATTCTTAGCACTCATTTATTAGTAACCCATAATCTGATCCAAGTTTTGGGGATTTTTCTTCTGGAAACATTCAAAACCAATCAAATGGTTTCTAATGGTTCTTTGTGTGTCCCCCTTCTTCTGTATGGGTGTCCTTTGACCAAAGCTTTCCAAACTATGTGTCGCGACATGTTAGTATATCAGCTGCAGTGTGTAGGTGTGTCGCACCAACATTCCCTGCGCTCCTCCCAGGGCTGCAAAGGAGTTAGTTTAACCTCTAGTTTACAAGCAAAACTGAATTACTGTGTCGCGAAATGATGTAAAACTGAATTACTGTGTCACGAAATGATGCATGCCTAAAAAGTGTGTCAACAACATGAAAAGTTTGGAAAGCTCTGCTTTTGACTGTGCTACTGCCATTATCAAAACTGCTCTGAATATTGTTGAGTTATTGCTTAAAGCAGGGGTCAGCAAACTTTTTCAGCAGAGGGCCGGTCCACTGTCCCTCAGACCTTGTGGGGGGCCGGACTATATTTTTTGGGGGGGGGAAATATGAACGAATTCCTATGCCCCACAAATAACCCAGAGATGCATTTTAAATAAAAGGACACATTCTTCTCATGTAAATTGAGCTGATTCCTGGACCGTCTGCGGGCTGGATTGAGAAGGCTATTGGGCCTGATCTGGCCCCCAGGCCTTAGTTTGCCTACCCGTGGCTTAAAGCCAATGTTGTTAGCCACCTGGACCACACTGCAGAAAAGTGGGGGCATTGATGCTTTTTAATAAAGAAATATTAGAACTTAATAATAATGAGGATTTGAAGTTCACGATGTTGTCATAGGTGGAAGGCAGCTTTCAACTGCAAAGCAGTCATTGCAAAACATTGCCCCGGTTCTATTAACTATTACCCAATCCCAAATGACACATGACAATCCAACATCATGAAAGTTAGACCATTTGTCAGAGTCCGTCCACCCACCTTTTCCTGGGTCGGGTGCTTCCTCAAACACACACACATCATTATTTTCTATTTTCTCTCAAAAACAGCTGGTGCATTCTTGCAAATAGATATTTAATAGTGCAGAAATATAGGGGGCATATGAGGAAAATATACAAGGGACACACCCTCCTTTGTTCAGGAGTTTCAGTGTCTCAGCATAGTTGCTCATTACAGAAACTTCACAGGTTGCTCCACATTTTCAAGCTATTCTGTCATGCATTGCATGACTAAGTCCATGATGCTGTGTAGGTACACAATTACTAAAGAGAAAGCCCCACAGCACCCAGTGGCCCTTCTGAGTAGGCACACGCAGCTGTCCTCAAATATAATACTGTCACAAAAGTGCAGTGCCTGCCTCTCTCTCTGCCAAGCAGTGGCAAGAGTGCATGGGGTCACAGGCACACACACAGGGTCTGTGTCTGTTTGGAGAATGGAAGACACTGCAGAGACTGCTGTGCTTTAAGAAATACGGTTTATTCACCTATTTACACCTTCAGTCTGCATGGAGGGGGTCCAGATCTTATGCCATAGTCATTCCAAGAGGCAGCAGCATAAGCTGCCGGCAGCCAGTCCACTCCAAAGATGGATCTCACCCTCACTTCCTCCTCCTGTCTCCCAGAAAATCTTGCTTCCAAACTCCCTTTTCCTGTCCTCTCAAGCATATACCCCATCACCCTGGTAATATCTCACCCGCCCCCAAAGGATTCCTCTTCTCTACAGCCCATCATTGTTCCCTTAATGGTCCTAGCTTGGCCATGCTAGGTTTGCATAAACCAGCCTAGGAATTTCCTGAATTCCCTGTCTGGCACAGTTCTGCGCTTTAATCCATGTCCCAATTAATCAAAATCCTAACGTTTATTCATTTCACCTACATCTATTACACCACACACACATAGACTTGAAAGTACTACCAATATGTGCCTCCTTACCGGAAAGTGAATTCCAGCAGGAACTTTGTCTATGAAAAGGCTCTGGGTTCAGTTCCAGGCAGTTCCAGGGCAGGGTAGGGAGGGACCCCTATTCTGGACCCTTGAAGAACTGCAACCCATCAGGCTACACCAGCTGTCCCCAACCTGGTGCCCTCCAAATGCTGTTGGACTCCAATGCCAATCAGCCCCAGCTAGGATGCCCAGCAGTCAGGGATGACGAGAGCTGGAGTTCAACAACATCTGGAGAGCAACATGCTGGGCGACCTAATCAAGCTGGATGGAATGATGGCCTGGCTTGCTATAAAGGCAGTTTCTGCTACTCCTACAAGTAAAGATTCAAATAGGCCTTCTCCCAAGTAGCTATAGAATGCAGCCTCAAACATTTTACTTAGAAGTTGCTGCATTCACACAGATAATCTGAACTGGCCAAATATCAGATAGATAGCCACTTGAGATAGGAAGGCCATATTGGGGGGGGGGGGAATGACAACAATTAGTTACACACCACGTTTCATTGGGTTCAATATTTTGGCCTATTTAAACTAACCATTTTTTTCCTCTGGTTTTATCTGTTTGTTTGCTTGTTTCCAATTTGGCTGCTGAATAACACTGGTTCGTTGCTATTCTTCTGCATAAACTGGTCCTATTTAAGTTTTTCACCAAATCAATCAATTCCCTTATCAGCCAAGATTAATTCTGTACAAGGACAGGACAATCATTCAGAAGCAAGGAGCACACTTTGTTTACAGACAAGGCATGTGTATGTCCTAGCGGGCATCAAGAAATGAGGCATACTCTGCTACCCCAAATTGTTAGCAGAAAACTTTTTAACCCTGTTCTGAAGATCTGCTTGCTGGGGAGCTGTTAGATCCATTGTTTAGCTGTTTTTTAAAAAAAGATTGTAAAATGGCAAAAGTTTGCAAACTAATCGGACGAAACTTTTTTTCTTCATGTTGGAACTATGACTATATATTACTGCAGTGTGGGAGAATCTGAGAAGTTTCTTCAAACTTGCGACCAAGGGGAAATGAAGAACAGCTGCTGCCTGTGTTAGGTTCTGAGGGACTTTAATCTTTCCCAGAAAGCCTGTTGATTTTGATTTCAGACAATGAGGGGGCAAAAGCACAGGGAGGTGAACCGAAGTGGCAGCGAAGGCGATACAAGGTGGAAGAAAGTGAGCAGACCAAAGGGGAATGTGAGAGGGAGGCAGAAAGGCAACACCAGCAGGTGAGAAGAAAGAAAGGGTTGAAATGTTTGAGGCGGTAAGGAGAAGGTGGGAAAAGGCATGAGAAGAGAGAAAGAGGCAACATACCGGTAGCTGTTGGCAGAAAGGATTGTGGGAAAAAGTGAGAAAGTGGCAGCAGAGAGAGTGTAGAGCAGACAGAAGGTGAAAGGCGAGAGGAGAAAAATCAAAGGCAAGAGAGGTGATGGAGGACAAAAAGCGAAAGAAGGTAGGAGGGGGGGAAGGCAGTTGCTGGTGACACAGAAAGAACAGAGGCTGTGAAAGTTGTGGAAAGGGTTAGATGAGGCAGTCCAAGTTGTTTTGCCACTGCAGGCAACACTCCCCACCACCCCAGAGCAGATCTGGGGGCTCCCCCCATGCAGTCATGCCCACACTGCACCAGCCCCACCCCTGAGGCTACACCCTCACCTGTGGCTGCAGCTATGTTGCCACCCTGGAATAATGGTGAGGGTGCAGTGGTGAGGACAAGGGTGCTGTGGCAGCAGCAGAAGTGGCATGGGCAAAGCCGCCACAGGGCTAGCAGCAGCACCATGGTAGGGGCAGGATGGGTGTTGGACCTGCCTCCCAAGGCAAATGGCTCCGCCTTGCGACGTAAAGGATTCCATGCTATCAAAACACAAGCACCAGTGGTGATGCTGACTTCCCCTCTTCCTCAACAGCAACCACAAGCTTCGTTGGAGAGAAGAAGCAAAAAACCCACCGAGAATCAAAAGAGGACGCAGCTACTAAAAGGGCTCAACAATACAGGAAACACTGGTTCATTTGTATTGGGGGAGTGGGAATAGTATGCTGGCATGTGATAGGTGGTGAAATGCCGTCACGCAGTAAATCAAAAGTGAAGATATGGAAGTGGGCTCCAAGTTCCTGGTTGGGAGTTTCAGGTGGGTCTTAGGTCTAGATGAGCTGAAGACCACTAGTGTGCACCAACTGGCAGTAGATCTCCAGGATTTCCGACAGTTTTTTTTCTGCCAGAACCATAGCTGTCAACTTACAGATTTGAAAATAAGGGACCAGCAGCCTCGAAAATAAGGGATCAGCAGCCAAAATAAGGGATTTTGCGAGCACAGGTAAGTTCAACTTCTGAGCCCCTCCGAGCCAAAGGCAGAAAGCCCAGCCAGCAGCCAAACAAAGCCTCAAGCAGTGGTTCCCACAGCGCAGCAACCCGGCAAAGGGGCTGCAGCAAGGAAAACCACCGTCACCTCTCCGCTGGGAAGCGCTGAGCAAAGGCGGGTCCCCAGGCAATGCAGCCAATTTGATCGGCACAAGGCATGCAAGCTCCACCCCCCAGTCGTTCTTAGACTCCTTACTGGGTGAGCAACGCATCCAAGCAACAGAGTTGGAGCCTCCCTCCTCCCTGGCCGGCAGGGAGGGAGGGAGAGGAGCTGCTTCCTTTGAAACCCTGGAAATTTAAGGGACATCATCAATAAGGGACAGCAGTGGGACACAGCGCTAGGATAAAGGACTTTCCCGCCAAATAAGGGACAGTTGACAGCTATGGCCAGAACCAGCTGCAGATGTTGGGGATTGAACCTGGGACCTTCTGCATGCAAAGCATATGCTCTACCACTAAGCTACTATTGTCCTTCCCCACTTGCAACATCCTTAATCTATATCCAGCCCACCACATCATGTTTTTCATTGCCGTTCCCTGCTTTGGGAACACTTTTTATCAAAAGGATGCTTGGAAATTTCTCCCCCAAAAAAGAGAAAATAAAAATTACAGGTACCACTAAAGAGATGGATTTTCTACATTTTTTATTCTAGATTGTGGGTAAATTTAAGCATGCAACAAACTTGGTTGGCTTCAAAGGAAAATTTCTGTGGCCACCAGGCTAATCTTCCTCAACATGTAATCAGCATCAATCACAAGCTTGTTTCTGAAGCTACAAAAGTTGCTGTTTGTTAATGAAAAATTAAATGATAATAGCAGCAGTAGCCATTGTGTACATGGGGCCTAACAGAGTGGCATGGGCAACATAGAAAAAACTCCGCTCCCTAAGAACTTACAACCTAGGACACATAAGCCAGCCTCTACTGCATGTATACATGCACCCAAAGAACTACAAAAATGCAATAGGTTTCACACTGCAATTACTGTCACTACCAATAAAATCTGATCCATGTAGTTCCAAGGACCACCAGTAGTTGATGAGCTTCATTCAGGTGGTCCATATCAAGTGCATGGATTTGTGGCAGAATACAGGAGACTGCAACATCCATCACACAATCCATCGTATAAATTTTGCATTGTATTTTTATTGCTGCTTTCATTTCTTGTATTGCACTTCATTGTATTGCAATTCAGACTGTAATACACAACACATAAGAAATAAAAGCAACAATAAATATCCATTTTTTAAAAAATCATACAGCATTTAACACAGGGAATTAAGTGGTCTGCCAAGACCCTCAGCAATTTCCAAGTGGGCCATGGAGAAGAAAGAATGAGAACTACCTGTTCTGATTTTAACAAGATCAGATTCCTGGCAACAGTAAAATTTCTTCAGTTCGGGAAGAACGTCAACTTTTTTTGAGTGACTTGTGAGTTAAATGCTTCTCAAATACTGATGCTAAAAGCACAATCCTGTATATGTCTACTCAAAAGTAGGTGCACTGAATTCAATTAGGCATAACTCCACATAAGTAGGGAGGCATTGTTGTTCTTGGTTGTTGTTCTTGGTTGTTACTATGTTATGTATTTTTGTGTTTTTATATTGTAAACCACCCTTGATCCTCAGACGAAGAGTACACAATTTTAATTAATTAATTAATTATAATAATAATAATAATAATAATAATAATAATAATGTATAGAATTGCAGTCCAAATGTGCAAACACACACAAGCAACCCTGTCTAATTGCTATATTATGCATTATTGCTCCCTCCCAGCAACACCCCCGGTTTTACCTTCCTGGGCGTGGGTGGGTCAAAACAAAACAGCAACATTGCAGGCAGCTGTGTGTGCACACAGAAACTGCATTACCAGAGATCAATTATTACATAAATGTTGTTCCTGGAGGAGGAAGCTATCCATCCTTGGAGAGTGCAAGATGCAAAACCTTTCACATGCACCAATCTTTCAGACTTGCATTTAAACCCCTAACTGCAACAAGGGAGCAAAAAGATTTTTAATTATCATCCATGTCATTATTCTCCTCCTCTCTTTAGAGTGCAGGTGGAGGACCTACAGCCTTCCAAATGTTGGCGGACTCCATCTGCCATCAGCCCAAGACAGGAGAAGGGCTACATCTCTAGAGCAAAGAAGCTGCCCAGGTTCCAGAAGGTCCCAGGTTCAATTTCCCCAGCATCTCTTAGTACACTTTGGAACATCTCTCTGCCTGAAACCCTGGACAGTCTCTGCCAGTCAGTGTAGCCAATACTAAGCTAGATGGTTTGACTCGGTGTAAGGTGCTTGCTATGTCCCAATGGCCAAAGATAATGGGAGTTCTAGTCCAGAAAGCACACAGAGGGACAGCTTTCGATGGACCTGATGCAGAAAGATCCCAAAATGGTTTAAGGTGGATCTCAGCTCTTAAAGCTTGAAGACTTTACTTCAAAATCCACACCACTCATATGGATAAAGGAAACATTATTTGTTTGTTTGATTGTATGTTTGTTTACTTGTATGTATGTCTGTTTTCTCATAAATGTATTTTAATTTTTTTTTAAAAAAAGGAAACAAACAACTTCCTTTCAATCTGATCGCATGTTCTCTTTCTGCACATTTATTTTACAGCATTGACAACATGCCACCCCATAACATAATGCCGCTTACAGAAAATAATTCTAAGAACAAATTCATATACGCAACAACACAGAGAACCATAACATCAAAAGCAACATAAGTGTCTGTCTGTCTTCTTTTTTAAAAAAGCAAACACAAGAATAAGAAAGACAGGAAACTGGTGGTATGGACTACGGATGTGCAACTACTCGCAGTAGTCAAGCCACAACTTGTGTGTGGTTCTTCAGCTATCAGGTGAGGAACATAAGGAGACCATTGGATCCTGCCAGTGACCCATCAAGTCCAGCATCCTGTTCTCAACCAGATGCCTATGGGAAACCTCCAATCAGGATTTGAAAACAAGACCACTCTCCCCTCCTGTGGTTTTAGTATTCAGAAGTATTACTGCCTTCAACTGTGAAGGCAGAGCATAGACATTGTGGCTAGCAACCATCAATAATAGCCTTCTCCACAAATTTGTCCAGTCCTCTTTGAATGCCATCTAGGTTGGTAGCCATTGCTGCCTTCAGGGTCGCTGGAAGAAATTAAACTTCGTGCCACAATCCTAACCCCCATTTACCCGGCAGTAAGACTCACTGAATTCAACAGGACTTCTGTCCGAGGAAACATGCTTAGGAGTGGCTGTGATCCTCTCACTGCTTGCTCTTGAGCAAGCCCCACTGAATTCTAGAGTTTACTCCCAGCCAGAGAGGCATATGTTTATTTCTGATGCCTGCTAAAAACATGATAGTTTAGACCAGCTTGCGCAGATGCTTAGAAAGTTGGGGCAATTTTAATCTCTTTTAGCATTTTAACTTTTGTGAGCTTTTAAGTGCAACTGTACATTTTTCCTCGATTCCCTTGTTTTACTTGTTCGTAAACCGCTTTGGGGGTTTTCTTTTCTTTCTTTTCCCAACCAAACGGTGCACAATTTTTATGAAATAAACGAACAGGATTGCATTGCTTGAGTATGCCCAGGATTTCAAAAGACCTGCCGGTCCTTTGAGCAAACGCTTTCCAAGAGGAAGTAAAGACAGGAGCGTGATCGTCAGTCTGTAAACGGCAGAGTTTATGATTCTCATCAGAATAATAAATAGAATGACAAGAAATATATACTATAAAATCCACAATTTGGGGAGTGGGGACGGAAGAGGCAGGCAATGCGTAAAAGGGAGAGCGATTCTTTTTTAAAAAGGCGAACAAAGAAAGGCTTGCCCAGTTGAGACGCTGAACAAAATGGGACTTGTGTCTCCGAAGAAAAGCAGAGCTGGGCTGTCAACCCCCAATCCGGCTGCGGCTCAGCCCTTATTCCACTAAAAGCAGCCATCGAAGCAGAAATAAGAGGCGAAGGCACGCCTGACCCAACCCAAGAGCCCAGAGAACGATTAGTTCCGCCACCCCACCCCTCTAAGAATTTTCTTCTTCTTCTTCTTATAAATCTATATATTTAAAGAAGTTGCAAAAGGCACTCACGCAGCTCAGCAAAGAGCAGACCCCGAGACACGCTCCCATGACGCCGCTGGCCCCCGAAACGCAACTCCGTCCGGCTCAGATCCCAACAAAGTTGCCTCCTCGGCTCGACCTCCCCGCACTACCTGCCGAAGCCGCTCGGGGTTCCTCGGCACGTTCCGGCTCTTGCCCACCTCTTCGGCTCTTTCCGCCCACGCTCGGGAACGCCTGGCCGTAGCCGCGCCCCCTCCCTCCCTCCCTCTTGAGTCGGCGGGGCGGGGCTTGGCAGTCGCCGAGCGCACCTGGGACGCGCCAGACGCCGGGCTGCAGGAGGAGCCTCGCAGTCGCGGCAGGTGCGTCGAAGCGCCGGGGCGGACGGGGAAGAGGCTGCCGGCCTTTGGAGCAGCAGCGCTGCGCTGCGTCGCGCACGGGGTGATTCCTCACAATGCTCGGAATAGGGATCTGCCCAGCCCTGCAGGAGCAGCTGGCCCCACTCAGCTGGGGTGGTGATGTCATTGCTGTCGCCTTGGGGCCGAGGTGGCTGGATCCGTATGACGTAATCTTGCAAGGTGTGCCGCTTGGCCCCCTGCAGCGCGGTAAGCGCCCAGCCACGTGCAGCCCAGCAGCCGACACCCGGCGAGGTCTTTTCCTTATTCCTTCTAGGGCTGACCCCTTGATTCAAGAAGTCCACCTTGACGACGCTGCATCGATGGAATTTATTTTATTGCATGGTTATCTTTAGAACTGGTATAGATAAAGTCTCTGTATAGACACACACATATTTTTAATAACCGAAGAACATAGGAACCGTATGGGTGTGGGCATCAAATAAAGAAATTAAAAATACTTAACTGAGAGTCGAAATTGTAGAAAGATTATTAACAGGATTTTCTTGGGGTCAAAAGAAAGCAATTTAAAACAACTGTTGTTGAGACATTTCATGCTGAATCTGGACGATGACAGGTGGGTGTTCTGCCCCACCCCACCCCCACCCCGCAATATGAATCCCAGCTGTGCCCATGGCATGCCATTCATTCATCCAGCTCAGCATTGCCGACACTGGCTGGCAGAGGCTTTCTGGGGTTTCAGGCAGAGGACATACCCAGCCCCACCTGCAGATGCAGAAGACTGAATCTAGGAGCTGATACCTTACTATTAAGCCACAACCCTTCCTGCACAGACATGAATAAAATCTGCATATGGGAAGAGAGAAAAGTTTCAAAGAGAACAGCATGCTTCCTTTGGTTTTGAATAATGCCCACGTAAGTTGAGGGTGCAGGTATTTGTTCAAAAGTACATGGTACCTTGGTTACATACGCTTCAGGTTACAGACTCCGCTAACCCAGAAATAGTACCTCGGGTTAAGAACTTTGCTTCAGGATGAGAACAGAAATCGTGCTCCGGCGGCACAGTGGCGGCAGGAGGCCCCATTAGCTAAAGTGGTGCTTCAAGTTAAGAACAGTTTCAGGTTAAGAACGGACCTCCGGAACGAATTAAGTACTTAACCCGAGGTACCACTGTACCACTTCTTCTTATGTGGCACTTCTCCTCTCTGCAGTTTTTTATAAATATGTTTCCTCCCTCTTTTTTAACCCTTTCAGAAAACTCTAAAAGCCCAGCTAACAGGAGGCACGTTGTCAGTTGATCAGTACGCTGATCTGGAGGCCGTATTTGAGGTCCTCTCCAAGCCTGTGGTTTTGTATCCATAGGATGAGATTCTGGAGAGAGGGAGGGAGATAAGTGATCAATCCAGTCTCTAGCCAAGTGTTAAGTATCCCTTTGCATGAGTACAGGGGATGGTTGCCACAGAAATTACACGCTAGAGGTGCTCCAGGAAGATGGGCTAAAGGGGGCAGGAAGTAGAGAACAATAGACTGTGGTCAGTCTTGTCCTGAACTGGGAAGAGACCAAGAAGCATGACTTGCTTTCTGTGCTGGATCCAAAGATATGGCTTACAGTGGGGAGGAAGACCGCTGGGAGAGTTGATGCCGTGAGCCCTTCCATCTTCTGTTCAGGCTGTATATGGCATGGAGAACACAGCTAGAGCAAAGTTTTATACTCCTCGAATATCACTAGACCTCATGGACATCCAAGGGAGCTGAACGCTGGAAGATGCAGGGCAGATAAAATCAAGTACCTTCTGCAGAGCATAGTTAAATGATGGCACTCACTCCCACGGGGAGCAGTGATGGCCACCAACTTGGATAACTTTAAAAGAGCACTAGACAATTCAATGAGGATAAGACTATCAATGGCTACTTGCTGCTATGGCCATATTCCACCTCCACTAAGAGGCAGTATGATGCTTAATACCAGTTGCTGAGAATCACAGGTGGGCAGAGTGCTGTTGAGCTCAGGCAGTGGCGGAGCTTCATGCTTTGGCACCAAGGGGCGGAGAGCAGGAGGGGGCATGGCTGTCGTGAATGAACGCATATGAATGAATTTTATTATTACAGTCACAGACCAGTTCCAGCTCACTTACAATATCAGGAAAATCGTAAAACACAACAGGAATACATTGAATTGCAATTGGGTATAACAGAGACAATACAGATATAGCAGTTAAAAATATATATAAAATCTTGATCACTAAAATATAACCTAAAATTGTCATTTAAAACCTTAATCATTTTGCTAGTACAGCTTATTCCCTAAGTTTTATGGCAGTCACACGGAATTTGGCCACCCTGAGCGTGATCTCTGGATCCTTGTCCTTTAGCAGGAGTTTTAGACATTGAAGTTCAGACCCATTTGGAGATTTCTGTGGCTGGCGTGTGTCCCGGGGGGGGGGTGTCCTGGGGGCGTGGCAGGCTGCCTGTGGGGGCGTGACGCCCAGCACAGGCAGGGGGCAGCCATGATGGCACCCCATCAGGATTGTGCTGCCGGGGCGGTGTACTCTCCCCGCCCCCCTCTTCCTCCGCCAGTGAGCTCAGGCCCTCCTTATGTGCTTCCCATAGGTTGTCCACCGTGAGAACAGGATGCTGGAATAGGTGGACCATTGGCCTGATCCAGCAGGCTGTTTTTATGTTTTCATGTTCTCAGCGGATAGCTCAGTTGCTTAGAGCATGGTGCTGATAATGCCAAGGTTGCAGGTTCGATACCCATATGGGACAGCTGCATATTCCTGCATTACAGTGGTACCTCTAGTCGCAGACACGATCTGTTCCAGGGTGCTGTTCGCAACATGAAAAGCCGCAACATGAAGCAAACGCAACAAGAGGTATGACTGTATAGGGAGTTGGACCAGGTGATCCTCAGCATCCCTCCCCACTCTACAATCTATGATCCATGTTGATCTTCCATAACACAGCATGGAGGAGGATAGGCAGGAGACTAGGATTGGTTGGCTCTGCCCGTCATTGGCTCTGACTCCACCTACTGTTGACCTCTTTGCCTTCTGCCCTACCAGCCACAATAGGCACCAACCCCCACTGCACTACGCTGGTTGCAGAGCCATGGGATTAGGCGCTTATGGTACCTTTTATTGCATCCCCCCTCCCCCACCCAGTGTGTTGTAATAAAGAGGAAGGCTTACAGCATTGAACTGGAATAGATCTGGCAGTAACCAAATGAAAGGCAGAATCTCAGGCCGGGTAGGCCGAGAGAGAAAAGTGAGAGTTTAAGTCAATGCGAGATGTAAAACAAAAGCATAGAAAAGGGATGCCATTGACTCTGATGGTGGTCCTCATCTCGCCTCCTGCACAGAGTTCTTTCCCCGCCGCCACCTCCCATCACGTCCCAAAGGGAGATTGTTCCAGTGTTGATCCAACACAGCCCCCAAACAGCCAAGCTGCTAAGTGAATTCTGCTTAGCTGCTGGGGTCTATATTTAGATCCCTGTGAAAGGGGTTAGCGAGTTGCCTGGAGCCAGCAGAGCATCTAAGGATGTCAGTGTAACAGCAGTTAGGGATGAAAAATAACCAGGAGCTTTAAGTAAATCCTTTGGACTGAGCAGGGCTGGGGGGAGGGAGCAGGAGAGAGAGTGAAAGCAGCCTCTGATTACAGATGGGAACTTCGCTGGAGCTTCGCCTGCGAATTGGCACCTCCTCTGTGCTGGAAAAGAGGGCAGCGCGCCACATAATTTCATGGCTAGATCTGTGGGTGGTGGGTGCTGGCAGATGGGGGGATGGACGTTTTGCAGAAAGAGAGCTCCAGCAAGCCCCCATCCTGTCACCCCGCTCAGTTTGCACAGTTTAGATCAGATTTTATATGGCTTTTGCCTGGTTTTATCCACGTTGTATGGCTGACTTTGATGCTGACTGCTTAGAGATAATTGTGATTAAGTGGCATGTGCATTGCCTAAATAAATAAAACAGCTGAAAGTGCTAAGATTGGCTGGTACTGCCTGTCGTTGGCTCTGACTTCCCCTACTGTTGGTCTTTCTGCCTTTTGCCCTATGAGTCCCAAAGGGCACCAACCACAACTGCTCAAACTGAACCCCACTATTGCAGTCATCGAGAAAAAAAGAATGCTCTCCAGGTCTTAGGCTGCTCCCTGTGATTACCAGTGGGAGAGCTACTGTGATCTAGCCTTCAGGCATGGACTACAGAGACCTAGGTTCAGATTCCCATTTGGCACCAAAGGTCACTATATGTCTGGCCTGTGTGTCACAGAGCTGTCAGGCAAAGAATGCCCAGAGTGAGGAATTAACTATTCATTGACAAAAGTACACTTGTGTAAGTTACGGAAAGGCATGTCCACCAATCCAATGTCCCTCAGCTGCCCATAGATGAGAACTTGATGAGGCAGTTGCTGCAACAGAGAGGCCCTGCCCCTGACCTCAGCTTATGTATCTCCCCCACCCAGGCTACACACGAGTAGGTGAAGACACTGTCTGTGTGTAACCTGCTTCTGCTCCTCTCTCTTCCATCCTTGCTTGGTCCTGGGAGGCAGGGGCAGAAGGAGGAGGTGTGAAAGCCCTTGACCCTACACCAGCCTGACCTCTCTCTCTGTCTCTCCTCCTGTGCCTGTTCTCTCCAGCCCTGCAGCTTCTCCTGCCTCTGACTCTCATCTCCTTGCAGTAACAGATCACTGATCCCTTCTTCTTCCAAGACAGTCTTCAACCCCATTTCTCTCAGTGCCCACACATCAGTATCCAGCCACCACTGCTCACTGTCCAGTCAGTCCCTGACACTATCCTTCCATCTTAGCTTAGCCTACTTAACAGGGTTGTTGTGAGAAGACCATGCGCAGATGGTACCATGCATGCCACCTTGAGTTAATCATAGAATTGTAGAGTTGGAAGGGGCCTCCAGAGTCACCTAAGTCCAATCCCCTGTAATGCAGGAAACTCAGCTAAAGCATCCATGACAGATGGCCATCCAACCTCTGCCTAAAAACCTGCAATGATATTTTTAGGAAAGTCGGGAAGAGTAGTAAGAAATGGCACTGCCATCAGATTCCAGGGATGGAGAAGGATTAAATCCTATTTGGAAAAGTGAATCCATTGGGATGCATCTGAAGTTGTGTTTGTTTTCTGTTTTTAATGTTCTCATTTTTATAATAATTAAAATACATGCCACAGCTCCTACCACTGTCAATACTATATATAGCTGGTGTGAACTAACACTTAAAAATGCAAGAACAGAGAGACCAAGGAAAGAAATAGCACAATTCCACCACCAAAGCAACAGACCAGGCTTGGGACCACATGGCCCTCTAGGTCATGTTGCACTACAACTCCTATCATCCCTGGCTGCTGATTAGGTTGGCTGGGACTGATGGGAATTGGAGTCATCTGGAGTGCCACAGCTTCCCTACTCCTGCAATAGACCAAAAGACTAACAAGCTGAGAAGTACTACAACAGATAAACCTCCATCATGCTCAAGCTGCATTGACATCCAGTATTTTAAAAAATGGTATTTTCTTAATGCAGGGAACCTTATATCCAGTACCAGAAATGGCCCTCCAGGCCTTTCAATCTGACCCTCAGGACTCTCTGCAGACTGTGCCTTTTCTCCTACCAGCCCTGATCCACAGCCTCCTCCAGTTCTTTAGTCTGGCTGGCACATGCCCTGGAACTATACAAATGTGTGTTGGGATATGTGTGCAGAAGCCTCTAATTCTAAATGGCTGGACTCCTGAACAAAGATAAGGGGCACATCTGCCCCCCCCCACAGGCATGTGGCCCTTGGAAGGTTGCCCACAAAGGATTTCAGCCCTCGGGCTGAATCTTGAACAGCAGCCATTTCAATACAGGGCCTTGCAAGATCACCTTCTAAGGAACATCAACCTCAACAAGCCTGACCAGAGGCAAGCATTAGATGATGGCGTTTCTACCACACAGGATAGGGCCTTTCTGTTGTTGGCACTAGGAAAGGCTTTTAACTGTGAAAAGGAACAGCCTAAAAGTGTACCCTGAAGAGATGGGGCTATAGGACCAGCTATGTACTCCTTTTATTTCAGCTTAGATCTTGCTGGAACAATGCCTTTTCTGACCATTGTCTCTCTCTGGCCTCACACTAGCATCCTGGCTGGACAGCTCTTAATAGCCTTGTCCTGGAGATTGCACCTAGTCCTGCTGGACAGCTCCACTGCCTCCACCATTCTCACCCAGTTCCAGCGTTGGTCCACTTAACAGTTACTTTGTACCAGTGTAGGGTCCTGCATTCCTCAGGATTCCTTATTAGTGTTCTGCTCCAAGCAGCTAGAAGACTGAAGATCCTGGGCAAGACATGGCACAGCCAGGACTGACCATTCCACATGACGCACAAACCGAAGCTATTTTAGAATGTTGCTTCAGCAACATGTAACCTCAGGCTGAGCCTCAAATAAGGCTGCAGCTCAGTCTGGGTGATTTGCTCGACCACCTACTGGAAGAAACTCTTCTGGTTGAAAAGGCTTAGCCTGTTTCAGCAGCCATGGACTCTGGCAGTGCAAAGAAGAGCATTTAGTCAGAAAACCACAAGAGATGAACTATCTTTTTGTCCCCTTTAAGACTTTTCCTACTTTAGTACTAGGTCTTCATTTGGTTGTCTGGGGGCCATAAAGAGATACACACACAAATGCAAACAATCATCTAAGATGGATTGCATCCCAGTTTTAGGGTTTTCTCTCTCTCTTCTCATAAAACAACCCCTACAAAAACCTAAATACAACAAAATGACAATGAGGAGAGAGAAAAAGGGGGGGCAAAGTGGGTCCTGTCTTGACTATGACAGAGTCTGGAGGAAGCAAGGTAGAGCGCCCAGCAGGGACAATGGACCAACAAGCAGAGACAGAGTAGCAACTGGTCAAGAACCAGACTCTGGAAACAAGAGTGGTCAGAGACAGCTTCAGAACCCTGGACAGGTCCCATGAAAGAAACAACTTTGTCCAACAAGAGCTGGGTTCTTGCATTCTTCCCCAGCTTGGTTACCTTTCCCAGGCTCTGCCCTATTGCTGAAGAATGCAGATACTTGAAGGGGTAGTCCTCTGGCTTGACTCTTGCCACATCTCTGCTAAGTCTTCAGTTGTGCACAGACTCAGTAGCACAGGAGGCCCTTGGGATCCTTGTGGAGGCGTCTCCAGTTCAGAAGGTCCCTAGCTGCTGGACAGGGTCTAGATTCAGATTTACACTTGCTGCCCTGGGGCCCTGAGACCTTGAGCCTTAGAGTGAAAACCAGGGCTGCCATTTGATAGACGAATGCAGCTGTAGGCGGAGGTGAAATAGGGAGCAGTTGGGTGGGCAGAGCTGCAAGCCAGCCTGCAGCCCTCAGGTGTATTGGGAGTTGATGTGCCATCAACTAGCGTGGGAGAAAGCTTCAAGTGGCTACCAGTTAGCTAAGTTCAAACTGTACTGGTGTACAAAGCCCTATACAGCTTTGGAACGGGATACCTAAAAGATGATCTCACTCATTATACACTCATTATACACTCAACCAATCACTGTGCTCTGCTGGAAAGGGCCTCCTGCAGATACCATCTCATCAGGAGGTCCATTCCATATGATGTAGGAATCAGCACTTTCGCACAGTGGCACTTACCCCTTAGAACACCTCCCCAATACACATCAGACAGCCCTGCTCACACTGCACAGTTAAAGCAGCATCATACCAGTTTAAGTAGGCATGGCTTCTCCCAAAGACTTATAGGAGCTCTAGTTTGTTAAGTGTGCTGAGACTTGTTAGGGGACTCCCACATTCTGTTCCCACAGCTAAAATATTCAGAGTGGCATAACAATCAATCACTCTTCCCAGGAAACTCTGCAAATTGTAGCTCTGTGGGGGGAATAGGGGCCTCCTAACAACTCTCAGCAGGGACGCAGATGGCACTGTGGGTTAAACCACAGAGCCTAGGACTTGCTGATCAGAAGGTCAGTGGTTCGAATCCCCACAACGGGGTGAGCTCCTGTTGCTTGATCCCTGCTCCTGCCAACCTAGCAGTTCGAAAGCACATCAAAGTGCAAGTAGATAAATAGGTACCGCTCCGGCGGGAAGGTAAACGGCGTTTCCGTGTGCTGCTCTGATTCGCCAGAAGCAGCTTAGTCATGTTGGCCACATGACCCAGAAGCTGTACGCCGGCTCCCTCGGCCAATAAAGCAAGATGAGCACCGCAAACCCGAGTCGTCCGCGACTGGACTGAATGGTCAGGGGTCCCTTTACCTTTTTAATGACTCTCAGCAGCCTTAACAAACTACAGCTCCCATAAGTCTTTGGGGGAAGTCGTGACTGTTAATAATATTATTATTTATACCCTGCCCATCTGGCTGGGTTTCCCCAGCCACTCTGGGCAGCTTACGGCAGATCTAAAAACATAATAACTTTGGCTGCTCCCATTGGAAGGAGCAAACATGCACAGCAGTAGATTTGCCATCCAGCTTCTCTGTGAAAATAACTGGGAAATAGTGATGATGATGATGATGAAGATGGTGATGAAGATGGTGATAATATCTCTTCATCCTTCCCTGCACTGTTGGGCATTGGACTAGATGACCCACAGGGTACTTTCCAACTCTACAAATTTATGATTCTGTGATTTTCTACTTCAATCCCTGAGCAACAGGTCATCAAATTTGTTGTTGTTCTTACTAGTACTACTACCACCATTATTTGAACAAAAATCTACAGACACAGCAGCCCTCCCCAGCAATAAAGACAGTAACGAAAGCTTAAGGGGCAACAAATCGTTGCTAACAACCAACCACAAACACCATCATAGCCTGTCAAAAGCCTTGGAAAAGAGGTATGGCTGCTGCCATTGGGTTAAAAAAAAACTGCCAGAGACAAGCTAATCCACATCCCTGGCAGCTCCAAAATAGCCATGTGTAGAAAGGCAGGCACCAAGTGTTGTGCCAGCTGGGAGGCAGGAAAGCAGGAGGAAGGCAGAATGGGGGGGGGGACAGAGAGAGGGGATTTATACAGGGTGTGTGGGAGAAGCAGAAGCCCTGCTTTCCCTGCTCCTAAACAGTGCAGAAGAGAAAGGAAATGGACCACTGCTAGGCCTGGTTAGCCAGGGGGGAAAGCTGAAATGTATCCAGGTCTCCCCCTTCAAAGCAGTTGGTAGATCCGGCAGGCAAATCAGGCAGCTAGCAGTCTGCTGATACCCAGAGCATCGTGAGAGCGGTTCAGCCAAGGAGAGAGAGAGAGAGACGGAGAGATGCTTTTGTTGGCCATGGAGACTGTCTGGGCACAGTGAAACCCCTTTCCACAGGCAGATTCTGTTCTCACCCCAATCTCACCGGAGACCACCACAGCGGCAGAACCGGCTCTCCATTTCTTAGCAGTCCATCTGGTAAGCGTGCCTGGCTGCTTTGTGCCCTTGATGTGGAGGTGGCTGGATGGTTTGTGGAGGAAAAGAGAAAAAGGGAGGGATCTGGGAAGGAATGGCGGGAGGTGTTACAGGTGGCTTACGATGGGTTCTACTATTCTGGATGTATATATGGATCAGTGCATTATTTATCCATCCAGATAGCTAGTGTAAGTTCCTTGGGGGTTAAAGAAGAAGAAGAGTGTGTGTGTGTGTGTGTGTGTGTGTGGGGAGAGAGAGAGAGAGAGAGAGAGAGAGAGAGAGAGAGAGAGAGAGAGAGAATTGGCTTCCATGGCCAACTATGGATGTGCAATGCAAAGAAAATAAACTTTCTAAAAAGCAAAAAATTCTTCACTTGTCATTTTCATCTTTGAAGCCATGTGTGCATTAGCAGGGTTTTTGTGTGTGACAAATACTCCAAGTGGAATGACTGACATTCTCATTGTGGTGGTGGTGATAAAAGGAGGAGCCCATCTGAAACCTCGCCAAGCATACGAGCAGATGGCTCTTTACTATAGTTGTCGTCTATTTGCACAAGTCACATAGTGGAGTCACAGTGGTTATGGATTGCGATATCGGCTTGGCGAGTTTGGGGTGTGTTGGTGAAGCAATCGGAGAGCCTTCCCTACATATGTATTTGGTAGAGAAACATGTCTTCCCAGGTGCTTTGATTGCGCGAAGCCTCGGAAACTGGCTTCTGAAGGTCTCCTGTGATTAGATGCTTCCTTGCAACATCAGGCTGGAAAGTTGAGGTGAGCAAAGAGAGGGGATTGTGGTATCAGAGCTGAAGATGGAATTGGGTGGCATAATTTTGACACAAAGTCCCTGCTATTTTCCAGCATTCATATAAATGGAAAAGACCATCGTCCGGTGGAAGAACATCTGCTTTGCATGCATTCGGTCCCAGGTGCAGTCACTGGCAATTCCAGGTAGGGCTGGAACCCCACCTGAAATCCTGGAGAACTGCTTCCAGTCAATGGAGGCAATGCTAAGCAATGGTCTGACTCTGTACAATGTTCCTGAACAGGCAACTGCACCAAGCAATAGCATCATCTCATTTTAATCCTATTTCACACACACTGTCTTTCTCAGTACCTCATTTAGGCTCATGTGATCCAGTACCCAGATCCACCCACTGGCTGGCATCAGAATCCCACGTTTCACAAACCCAGTTGCCCATCAGTGTCCTACATCTGCCCAAATGAAGTCCCACAAACTTTATTCTCCCTCTCTCTATCTCCAGCTTTTCAGCCTGAAATTTTCCAGAGCAAACCCTAGTTTCAACAGTGGGAACTAGCACAGGGGGGAGCCAATGTGGTTTCTATGGGCGCCCATACACCCAGAGAGGCCTTTCATGGTGCCCACAGGGCCACCTCTCCCCGCTGAAATTGGTAGCCAATAGAATAGGGAGTGGGAGCGGTGTGTGTTTGGTTGAGGTGTGTATATGGTGCACAGAAGATAGGAACATAGGGATGTGCTTTACACTGAGTCGGACCACTGGTCCATCTAACTCGGCACTCTCTATAGCAACTAACAGCGACTCTTCAGGGTTTAAGGCAGAGGTCTCTCCCAATCCTACCTGGAGATGCTGTGGATCGAACCTTATACCTTCTGCATGCAAAGCAGATGCTCTACCACTGAACCACAGCTCGCATGTTGACTATAGTTTGTCTGCTTTGCAAATTTGCCCATGGGTCCTAAAAGGATAGCAACTCCTGGTCTAGCAGCATCTCTGTGCTGCATGCTGTGAAAAGGAATTCTTCTCCTCCCGTGCTACTAATCCTCATTAAACCAAGAGAGCCAATTAAACAAGCCACCACTGAATTTATGATCGCTCTACTTTGGAGCACAGATAAGATTTCTAGCTTCTCCTTCATGACATGTTAGCTTTCCAAATTCAGGGCGGTGAGCTACTTCCAAAAATGTAGTTCCTCAATATGTTTCTGAGGTGTATAAATCGCATAGTAGGTTGACCATCGTGTGTGTGTGTGTGCATGTGTCCCGTTGTTTCAACAGTGGAAAATAGGTGCAGTCTTGTAGCACATATATCCAGGTAAATGTTTGTGTGGGCGCACACATACATATCTTTGTATATAGATAAAAACGTAATGCGGTCATCACGCTGCAGTTTGTGCATCTGCCAAAAGGTGCCCAAACCAACTGCAACATGGTGGCAGGCAGGCATGTGAAGAAGCAGTGCAGGTGGAGAGTGGTTTGGTTAGGTGCAAAGGAAAGAGGGGGTGGCCAGGTGCAGTTGGCAAAGGAGTCAACAGGTAGGTAGGATTGGCAAGTAAAGCAAGCAGGGGGAGCAGCTGTGTGTGTGTGTGTGTGTGCGCACACACACACACACATGCGTGCATTCAGTCAGCATTCAGTGACCCCATTTGTGGGGTGGTGGGAGGTTTGTCCTCTTTGATTTCCTTTCTCTAAGGATTTTTTTTTTGTCCTTCTGAAAACCTTGGGTTTCCCCCAAGCCTGTTGATATGTAATTTTGTGGGTGTGGATGGTGCTGTTTTGGCTACACAAGTCATGCTGGTTTGGGCTGAT
The DNA here is from genome assembly GCF_964270895.1 of Podarcis filfolensis. Taxonomy (NCBI): domain Eukaryota; kingdom Metazoa; phylum Chordata; class Lepidosauria; order Squamata; family Lacertidae; genus Podarcis; species Podarcis filfolensis. The sequence goes on along the minus strand of NC_139611.1, from coordinate 68,654,744 downwards.
GGGAGTTTTCTAAACCATTGCAGGGGGGGAGCATCAGACTGGGGAAAGCTGGTATGTAGAATATTTGGATCTGTTTATACTTGTTCTGATAACAGCTGTAGGTCAAAACACATGCAGCAACATTTGCTGCCTGGACATGCAATTATGGGGAGAGGGAGGCTGAAAGGAAAGCACTACATTGGCAATTGTATTGCTACTGGCAAATGTAAGCATCAGTGGGGTGTAGTGGTTGGAGCACTTGGCTAGAACCTGGGAGACCAGGGTTCAAATTCACATTCCACAGTGAAGCTCACTGGGCCACTTTGGACCAGTCACAGAAGAAGAAGAAGAAGAAGAAGAAGGGGAGTAGTAGTAGTAGTAGTTTGGATTTTATATCCCGCTTTATCACTACCCGAAGGAGTCTCAAAGCGGCTAACATTCTCCTTTCCCTTCCTCCCCCACAACAAACACTCTGTGAGGTGAGCGAGGCTGAGAGACTTCAGAGAAGTGTGACTGGCCCAAGGTCACCCAGCAGCTGCAGGTGGAGGAGCAGAGACGCGAACCCGGTTCACCAGATTACGAGTCTATCGCTCTTAACCACTACACCACACTGGCTCTCAGCCTAACCTAACACAGTTGCTGGAGGTGCGGGGAGAGAAATGGGGAGGGGCAGAGACATGCATGCCACCTTGAGCTGCCTGGAAGAAAAGTAGGCTTTGCGCCAAATTTGGTGGAAATGCACACCAAATCAGGCCAAATAATGATCACTCAGACTTAGGTTGCTCTACCAGGAGAGATCTGGTGTTGTCAGAGAGGAAGGAGAGACATGTAGCTCCAGGGATGCAGCAAACCCCAGCAGGATTTAATCCTCCCCTCACCAACTGGTTTGGGTAGGTTGCAATCCTGCTGTTTCCAGGGTGCTGCTTCTCCAGTAGGTTCCTCAGTGGCAGGAAGAAAACCCCAGAAGGATTAAAATGCTTCTGACTACAGGAAATTCCTTCACAAGTTAGGGATGCGGGTGGCGCTGTGGTCTAAACCACTGAGACGTTTGGTTTTGACGATCGGTAGGTCAGTGGTTCGAATCTGTATGATGGGGTGAGCTCCCGTTGCTCTGTCCCATCTCCTGGCAACCTAGCAGTTTGAAAGCACACCAGTGCAAGTAGATAAATAGGTACCACTGCGGTGGGAAGGTAAACGGCACTTCCATGCGCTCTGGCACTCATCACGGTGTCCCGTTGCACCACAAGTGGTTTAGTCATGCTGGCCACATGACCCAGAAAGCTGTCTGTGGACAAATGCTGGCTCCCTTGGCCTGAAAGTGAGATGAGCGCCGCAACCCCATAGTCTCCTTTGCCTGGACGTAACTGTCCAGGGGTCCTTTGCCCTTTTTTTACCTTTACTCCTTCACAAGGGAAAGGCATTTGCAAAGCAGCACCCAGCAGGACTGAACCCTCCTGCTTGCAGGGTGGTTCAGGGGAAGAGAAAAACAGTGCCTCCTTCTCCCATGTCAGCAGGGGGAGGGGAGCCCCAGGCCTTGCTTTCTGTTTATAGCAGGGGTGGGGAATCTGTGGTTTTCCAGATAATGTTGGACTCCAACTCCCATCATCCCTGACCATTGTCCATGCTGGCTGGGGCTAATGGGAGTTAGAGTCCAACAACACATGGAGGAACACAGGCTCCCCCATGCCTATTTATTTATTTAGGCAATGCATGTGCAACGTAATCACAATTGTCTCTTAAGTGGTGTCCATCAAACTCAACAATACAGTAAAGATAAAATTGGTTATAATTATAAAATCATAGTTTATTCTTTTAGAAATTTGAGGCATCGGGGCTGAAACATGAAGAATTCTCAGATATAGATATAGATATCATATATATATATATATATATATATATATATATATATATATATATGCACTTTGTGTGTGTGTGTATATATAAAATTATGGCATTCTCAACCCCAGAAAAGGCAAAATAGAGAAAAAGTAAATCTAGTAAGAATAACAATAACAGGAGCCATCCTTTGCAAACAGGCTCAGTGGGAGCATATGCTACATGGCCTTTTTAAAGCTTAAATTGGCTCTAAGAGCTGAGTCACATACGCCTGGATACCAGTGGAACTTTTGTCACCTTGATTAGTCAATATTTTGACAGTTCTCACGTTTGGCTGAGAGTTATCTCCTCCATTAGAAAGCCTTGTGTTTGAGGTGCAAATTTCAACAGTGGCAACTCATCTGTGATGGCTCATTTGCTCGCCATGAAACGTAATGAGTGTGTGTGCTGACCTTAAGAGTCAGAAAGTACATGGGATTCCTCCAGTTTTACAGAGTGCACTCCAGTTCATGAGTCCAATGGTTTGGGGGAGAAAAGCTGAATGGTCATCTTTTTTATGGGGGGGGAGGTGTCACTGTTTCACCAGGGTGAGCATTTCCAGCCAAGAGGCTTACTAGAGAACAATGTTGTAGAGCAAGCTCATGATGTGTGGTTGCTATGGAAGATCAGAAGAGCATGCTGGGTAATTTTGGTCAGGTGGCTCCATTTATCCTGTTCTGCTGAGGCTTGGGGCCCACAAGAGAAATGGTGGTGATGGATCCCAGGTCAGCTCAAGTCAGGGGCACATCAACAATCAGCTAATAAAGTGCTTTTCAACCAGTGTGCCATGGCACCCTGGGGTGCCTTGAATGGTGGTCAGGGGTGCCGCGGGCAACACTGGCCTCTGTCCCTCTTTCTTTCCCTCCCTCCTCTGGTGTCTTCTTGTGTCTCTGCCTCCCAAAGTCTTGCACAGCTATTTATTGCAGCATCCATAGCTATAAGCCCCACAGGTGAATAGCGCCTCTGGGAAGCACCTTTCTTTGGGGCCGGGGGCAGGCTGAGGGAACACTCCACAAGGGAGGGTGTATGAAAAGGGGTGAGGGGCTGCTAACTCTGCAGGCAAGAGGTGACATAACTGGGCTCCTGAGCCCCACAGGGGTGCAGCAGAAACTCCATGTACAGCAGAATGGCTTGGCTCCTGAACAAATCAGCTCCCGAAAGCCACAAACCCGGAAGTGGGTGTTCCAGTTTGCAAATGTTTTTCGGAAGCCGAACATCTGATGCAGCTTCTGCGACTTCCGATTGAGTGTTGGAAGCTCCTGCAGCCAATTAGAAGCCGCGCCTTGGTTTTCGAACGGTTTCAGGAGTCGAATGGACTCCCAGAACGGATTAAGTTAGAGAACCAAGGTACCACTGTAGTTAGTCAAGGGAGCCATCGGCTCAAAAAGGTTGAAAACCTCTGAGCTAATGGAACGTGCTTAGTTTTGCCATGGCCTGAGGTGCCATCTCATGCCGAAGATTGTGCTTCAACGAAGGGCTTTAACTTTGCCCATTAACTTTGGGAGGAGGGTGCCCAGTACCCACAAATATAATATTGTGGGTGCCAGGCTCCAGTGGCCTGATGACTGTGGTAACACAGATGTGAGCTTTTCCCTGATGGATCCAGTGTTGTGGAATGCCCTCCCTGCTGAAATACGAGCAGCGCCATCAGTATTGGCATTCTGCTGGCTCCTCAAGACACACCTCTGGGCAAGCAGTCCCCTGAAGTGAACTTGTGTTTTTATTGTTTTAACTGTTTCTTAATTTTTTAAATCATTATTCTTTTTAACTTTTTGCTTATCATATATTTTATTTATTAAAGAGGTTTCAATGTTGTTGTGTATTTTTATTATGGATCAGAGTTGTGAACGGCTTAGAAACCATTTTATCTTCCGCATAGGACTTAATTGAAAATAATCCAAAAGCTCTAAGAACAATAAAATAAAATCAACATACTCTAAAACAATAAAAACCACCCACACAGACTCTCAAAACAGTTATATCATATATCAAATTGATATTCCGTAAATGACTGGGTTACACCTCAGGGGGAAATTCCCTAAACAAAACTGTTTTCAGGCTGCACCTGACCATCATCACACTAGGCACCTGTCTGATTTCAGCTGGCAATTGATTCCAGAGAGCTGGAGCTGCAACACTAAAAGCCCAGTTTCTGGTGCAGGCTAAGCACACCTCTGGGGCATTTGTTACTCTCAGCAGTGCTCCATTTGAGGAGTGCAGCTGCTGAGAAGGGATATAGCAGGAAAGGACCTTATATGCTAAAAGCAAAACCTTGACTTGTGCCTGCTGGCATCTTGGCAGCCAGATCAGCTCCTTCAGCAGAGGCGTCACACAATATCAACGGTGTGCCTTAGTCAACAATCTGCTGCGTTCTGCAACAGCTCTTTGTTGAAGGGTTTTATGCAGACAGTAAAGGTCCAACTCTTAGGGGTGCTAGCAGTTCGAAAGCATGTCAAAGTGCAAGTAGATAAATAGGTACCGCTCCGGCGGGAAAGTAAACGGCATTTCCGTGCGCTGCTCTGGTTCACCAGAAGTGGCTTAGTCATGCTGGCCACATGACCCGGAAGCTGTACGCCGGCTCCCTCGGCCAATAAAGCGAGATGAGCGCCGCAACCCCAAAGTCGGTCACAACTGGACCTAATGGTCAGGGGTCCCTTTACCTTTACCTAGCACAAGTGTGGGGAACCTTTGGCCATCCAGATGTTGCCAAACTGCAACTCCCATCATCCCTTGCCATTGGCCATGCTGGCTGGGCCTGATGGAACTTGCAGCTCAGGAACATCTGCAGGGCCAAAAGGTTCCCCTGCAGTAGGCAATTGCAACCCACATGCCGGGAAGTTAGCACTGCAGCTCTACTGCCCCAGCAAGCTAGGTAAAGATAAAGGACCCCTGGAGAGTAAGTCCAGCCAAAGGCAACTATAGGGTTGTGGCACTCATCTTGCTTTCAGGCCGAGGGAGCAAGCGTTTGTCCACGGACGCCTTTCCGGGTCATGTGGCCAGAATGACTAAACCGCTTCCAGAGCGCACTGAAACGCCATTTACCTTCCAGATAGACAAAGGGTCTGCCCTGGAATAAGTCAGTTCCCTGTGTTCCTTTCTGGGGGTGGCAGCTTTCAAACTCCCTGCCTTTCGGACCCAATTGGGATGAGTTTTCCCATTAACAGGAGCGGATCTCCGGAGCAATGAAATGCTGGTGGTGCCATTTAGATCTGCATAGCAGGGGATCTAGCTCACTTAAGCTTTTTCTTCTACGTATCTCGTAGGCATGCCAACAGGGGCCCTTGCCTAACTCGGAACTTCCTGTGTGTCGTTTCAGGGGAAGTATGACTGAGGTGGAGCCTGTGTTAGATTTTGCATCATCTGGGCGCACTGGTCGAAGGAACGCGTTGCCGGACATTTTGGGCTCACCGTCCGGTGTCACTCCCACTGACTTGCCTATGAAACTGGCGGAAATGTCTCTAAACTCAGGTAGATATCAGCCCTATTCTCTAACGCTTCCCATGTCAGTGGTAGCTTTGGCCAATGGATCTGGTCCTAACATCCTTCCTCTGTTATACTGGACCTGTTGGTTTGAATGGCCCTAGTACACCCAAAACCTGTTAGAATTCCTGCTCCATGATTGAAGTCATGGGATTGTTGTCTATCACATGATGGTATATGTTTTGACTCCACAGAGTGGAGTGACGAAGACAGAATGTTTGTGTTATTGTGTTCCGTGAAGAGGGACTATTGTCCTTTGTTCTTTCTCTTTGCTGTCTGATGCTAGAGAGAGAGGGAGCCATGTTGCACTGCTCTGTGTGTGTTTATATGTAAATAAAGTAGATTAGCCAAAATGCTGAGTTGCTGAGGTCTGTTATACAAGCTGCGAAGACTCTGTGGATCCCTAAGTGTGCCGATGTCTGTTGGCATCGGTCGCTGTGATGTTCAGGCAGAAAAAAGCTTTTGAAGCTCCTGAACGATCGACCAGGAAAGAGATAACATGCCAGTCGGGCATGTGTCTCTGCCATGGTCCTACTCGAGTGTAGGATGAACTCCTGACAAAACCTACTCAGTAATGAGATTGCCGAACCTGCAACTTCTTGCATGCAAATGAAACAGCTTGTGCAAGGACATAAAAATAGCCTGCTGGATCAGGGCAGTGGCTTATCAGGTCCAGCATCCTGATCTCACAGTGCCCAACCAGATGCCTGAGGGAAACCAGTGAGCAGAACATGAGCACACGAGCCCTCTCTCCTTGCATGGTTTCCAGCAGCTGTTATTCAAAAGCATTGAGGCCTACAACTGCGGAGGCAGGGCATAAATATCATGGGTAGTAGCTATTGCTAGTCCCTTCCTTCATGAATTTGTCTAATCCTGTTTTAACGCCATCCAAGTTGGTGGTCATCTGTCAAGGCTCTGCCAAGGCTTCGGGAAAGCTATTCCTCCTCCGGTTACAGCAAGAGTAGAGAAAACAAGGAGAGTCCTTTTTAATGAGTTTTATTCCATCCTAATAGGGAGAGACATGGGACGTGGGTGGCGCTGTGGGTTAAACCGCAGAGCCTAGGACTTGCCGATCAGAAGGTTGGCGGTTCGAATCCCCGTGACGGGGTGAGCTCCCATTCCTCGGTCCCTGCTCCTGCCAACCTAGCAATTCAAAAGCACGTCAAAGTGCAAGTAGATAAATAGGTACTGCTCCGGCGGGAAGGTAAATGGCGTTTTCGTGCGCTGCTCTCGTTCGCCAGAAGCAACTTAGTCATGCTGGCCACGTGACCTGGAAGCTGTACGCTGGCTCCCTCGGCCAAGAAAGCGAGATGAGCGTCGCAACCCCAGAGTCGGCCACAACTGGACCTAATGGTCAGGGGTCCCTTTAACTTTACCTAATAGGGAGAGACAAAAGAAAGCAACAAGCCTTAACAATGGTTGCTCCAAACTGGGCTCCTCCTCCCTCCTTCCTATCAACAGCCCCTTCCCTTACAGTGGCCACTCGTGGTCAAATGCCTTTGAGTCCTTTGTTCCTTACTCCTAATGAATGTCGTGTTCTGGGAGAAGGGGGATCAGAAATACTTTCCAGTGACAACATGTCAGCTGGCTGCCCTGCCCCAGTCCTTCCCCCCTCTCCTTCTTCTAACACTGCCCAACCCTTTTGTTCGCCTATCTCTGAGTTGGGACTTCCCTCAGACTTCTCAAACTCCTGCTGTAAATCAAAGCTACATTTCTCTTCTCCCTCAGCGTCAGAAGAAGGGGGCGGGTGATCTCCACCATTCCTCCTCTCTCTCACCTTCTTGAGTCCCATCCCTGACATCATCATTGCCTCCTGGGAGAGCAAATTCCATAGTTTGACTATGTACAGTATGAAGAAGTACTTTCGTTTATTTGTCCTAAATCTTCCAGCATCCTAAACCTAGTGTCCTAGACCTTACCATCAAGCTACAGCCTTATTCTCCACAGAGATTAATTATGTAATTAAAAATCTGTTTCCACTGCAGGAGATGGTGAGATGCATAATACAGGTTTTAGCAGGAGCCAAATTGCAGCAGAATAGAAACATCACAGGCCGAGATGGAACCTTGTTCCCTCCTTGCATCTTTCATTGAAATGCACATTTTTTCTGGCTGCTCCTTCGCTCATCTTGTCTCTTTGCTTGACCCTCTCCCCACCTCCCCTCCCCAATCCCAGACAGGTCTCAAGAAATGCAGTCGCCAGCCACAGAGGTGCCCCCACCAGTACCTCAAAGCCCAGAGCTGAAAGATACCTCTTAACCCCTCCTCATGGAGGCATCAGAAGCCACATAGGACATGGAAGGACTTCCCGGTATCAGAAGAGGTTTGCCTGGAGTTGTGTGTGTGTTTGTGTGGGATGACCCAGCAAGGCTGTCTTACATCTCTCGGCATGGACTGACAGAGGAAGACTGGAGGGATTCCACAGCAATCTGTTTTACAAAGATGACGGCAGAACCTTGAAGGGACCATTTTCTTCTGTGGGACTTGAGGGGAGCGAAAGAAGAGGAAATGGAGGGTCTGTTGAAATGCGTAGAGAGCCTAGGAAGCTGCCTTGTATCAACACAGACTATTGGCTCTATCCAGCTCAGTATTGTCAACACTGATTGGCAGCAGCTGTCCAGGATTTTTGGATGAGCATATTTGTCAGCTGTATCTGGAGATGCTGAGGGTTAAATCTGTGACCTTTGACATGCAAAGCATGTTCTCTGACCCTGAGATAGTCCCCCCTTCCCTAACTGTACACTTGCTATCCCTTAGAGGATCCTGAAGGTTATTAAAGGATCCAAGTTGTTATTTCCTTCTTCTTCTTCAGAGAGTGCATTCTTCACTGTGATGTTTGGGGAAACGACTTATTTATTTGGGATTGGGGATTTGGTGTTGTCGTTTTTTCACCAACAGATCCAGTATTCTTTTTCACACACAAAGGGGCAAAATGTGAGATCAGCTTATCCACCATCCCGGTTGATCCCCCACCAAGAGTGCAATTATGTCCTGTATACTTAGGAAATTTCGGTGGTTTGAGGAACAAAATTGCTCCAACCTCTCAAAAAAGGAAAGAAACATAATGGCACTACCAACCTGGTCTTCAAGAAGATGAATTTGGAATTCAAAACATTAAGATGGCAAAACGTCTTGTTGCATCTTAGTAACTACTTGGTTCACGGGCATATATGGGTTGGTGTCTGTGTAGAATTTGATGTTGAGCTCATTCTGAAAATATCAGAAGGAAGGGAATATTACAGGGAAGGACTCAAGTTTCAAGTCCTCATGGTTGTGAAGCAATGCTCACGTTATAGAAATGACAGAAGGGTCTCACCATCTTCCCTTAGATGACAAACACACACACACCAGCTACTATATTTTGGAAGGTCACAGGGTGGCATTCTGCTAAAATTTGGAGGTGATTATCAGGGTGTGTGACTTCTGTTAGGTGTTCCCTCTCCCTTTTCCTCTATCCTTTGAGTGCTGGAGCAAAGACAGGCTTTAAAAATGTCCAGGCAACGCCTGAGAAACTATTACAATTGCAGGAGGGAGGGTCAGAAAGATTTCCAGTTGTATACATATTTAAAGCACAAAGTCCATATGGTCCTGATTATGATATAGCTGTCATCCCAGTAATTGACAGGTAATTACCCTGCCTCCCATTGCATCAGAACAATGGCTTAAACACAAAGGAGTGGAAACATAGACAAAGGATAGAATGGAAATATAGAATGGAAATATAGACAAAGGCTGCCCCCCCCCAAAAGACCTCTTCCTGTTCCCAAAATCCACCACATTGATGAGCTTTCATGCCCACACACCTCTGTTAAGAACATTGGACTGGTTTCCTCCGGGGCAAAGATTATGCAAAAATTCAGAGATGGAACGGACATGTTGTAGAAAAGTGGGTTGCCCCAGTTTCTAGAGTTATAAAGCACTTGTGTTTAGTGAGGATCTGTTCGTGCTAATACTGCTCATTAAACTTCCACCATTCCAACAACTGTCTGGTATTACTTTCTGGTTTTAATTCCAAAATGTAGCTCAGACCAGAGGTTTTTTAGCTATTCTGCTCTGTGCGTTAGTACCCTAGGGAGGCAGGTCTGCACCCAGCATCTGACAGCTCCTTGGTGGGTGACATGGTAAACGCCATAGAAGTGTCAGAGATAGACTCCAATGGCCCTGGAAAAGGATGTGGGGCTGGAGAGGGAGGCATGGCTCTCCCTTAGGATCCTCAGTATCAAGCTCTCCAACCCTCCCTCTACATCTCCAACAGACCATCTACCTGTATCATCCAGCCATGAGAGAAGCACGAACAATCAAGCATCAAAGCCTATGGCCCAAAATGAACTACAGCTTACTAGATAGAAATGCAAGAATGCATTTGCTTTTATTTAGTTAAGAATTGGGGTACCTCAGGCCCAGGGGTCAAACTAGCCTTCCAGGCCTCTTGGGACTCTCCCTAGGCCACCTGCCCAGGCACAGCCTTTAAGGGAGGATGGAGGGTGATGTGGCCAGATTGCCAAGACAAAGCAGAGTTCCTGTGTTTCTGATATATATATAATTTTATATATATATAAAATTAGTTTTTTAACATACCATTTTCAACAGTAATTAATCATACTTTTTATTAAATTAATAATACTTACTTAATAATAATACTTAAATTAATAATACATACTTACATCTTATTAATTTTTTTGACTTCCATCAGTCCTGTCCGAAAATTTTCCAATCTAATCTCTTAGTATGCATTTCTTACTTTCCCTATTACATTTAAAACTCATTACCAATATCTCTATCTTTTTCTACTTTGTAACATTTCGTATATTTCTCCCTACAAAACTTCTTGTAGTCCTACTAGCGTAATTTGTTGGCTACAATTGCTCTTCAACTAGTTCATATATTTCTTCCAATCTTCTGTAAATCTCTGGTCCCGCAGGTTTCAAATCCTTCCTGTCATTTTGTCCAATTCTGCATAGTCCATTAATTTCGCCTGCCATTCTCAGAGTCCCTGTGTTTCTCAGACTTAGCCATCAAGCCTGCAGGAATAGTTCTACAGAGTCATAGTGTCGTTCATGGGCCAGGAGTCAGCTTCACCAGCTGAACAGCAGCCTGAAGGGAAAGGAGGCTGGGACCAGCTAGTTCTTGTCAGTGCCTTCACATCCTTGGAGGCTGATCAGCTGCAGATGGAGCCACTCCTTCTTCTCCCCCCACCTTCAGGCTGCTGTTCGGCAGGTGAAGCTGACTCCTGGCCCATGACACATACTGATTCCCATGGAACGGTTGTCACTCAGTGGTGGAGCATCTGTTTCGCGTGGTCCTTGGTCTAACCCCTGCCACCTACAGATAGGACTGGGAGAGACTGCTGTCTGAAATTAGATTACACCAAGCTGGGTGTATGAGAGGCTTGTCTCAGAATAAAGCATTTTACTAGGCTTCCATTGGTTTCAACGGATGAGCTGCAGTACCTTTTCTGGACGTGACGAGGGTGGCGCTGCAGCACAAGACATTGGAGATTAGTAGCTGCTTTCAACTGCAGCTGCTTTCAACATGTGGCTCCCACTCACCAAACCAGTACAGTGGTACCTTGGGTTACAGACCCTTCAGGTTACATACGCTTCAGGTTACAGACTCTGCTAACCCAGAAATAGTGCTTCAGGTTAAGAACTTTGCTTCAGGATAAGAACAGAAATCGGGCTCCGGCGGCGCGGCGGCAGCAGGAGGCCCCATTAGCTAAAGTGGTGCTTCAGGTTAAGAACAGTTTCAGGTTAAGAACGGACCTCCGGAACGAATTAAGTACTTAACCCGAGGTACCACTGCAATAGTCTCCAGGTGTAGTTGGACTCCAACTCCCATCAGCCCCAGACAGCATGATCAACATAATCAGCAGTCTCTCCTACCACCCATAGCCAAGGTTTGGGCCAATTCCAACCCTGGCGATCAATGGGATGACAGATGTCGCAGCCAGATCGCCCTCACATCCAGGTTTGGGCCAATTCCAAACCACCTTGGTCAAGCAATGTCCAAGAGGACAATGTGCTGAGCAAGGAAATACCGTATTTTTTGCTCTATAAGACTCACTTTTTCCCCTCCTAAAAAGTAAGGGGAAATGTGTGTGCGTCTTATGGAGCGAATGCAGGCTGCGCAGCTATCCCAGAAGCCAGAACAGCAAGAGGGATTGCTGCTTTCACTGCGCAGCGATCCTTCTTGCTGTTCTGGCTTCTGAGATTCAGAATATTTTTTTTCTTGTTTTCCTCCACCAAAAACTAGGTGCGTCTTGTGGTCTGGTGCGTCTTTTAGAGCGAAAAATACGGTAGTTTGGGCAGTAGTACAAATGCCCTTTGACTTTCTTCCAGTGCCCCCATTACCTTGTTAGCAGCCACTTCAACTGCGGTTCAAGCTGGTCATGTTGTGTAACTATTTTGTTCAAGTGGGCAGGGGTGTTAAAAAGTAACTATGCCAGAAGAGGCAGAAGAAAGCTCTGCACAAACCAGAATTTGCAGAGTGAGCTTCGCTATGGAACACAACGGCATCGGAACCTGTTGAACACCAGCCTACACAATTAGCAGCCCTATACAAATTGCTAAGAGTGAATTCAGTTCCTCAAGGAGGAATCCTTATGTAGCCCAAACTCATGAACAAGGGATAATGGAGGAGGGGTATAAGATAAATAAGGGGAAGTGCGTTCAGTGGTCACAGAATGCTGGCTGGCTGTTGGAGGAAGAGGAATGGAAAATCTGGGGAGGGGAGAACAGAATAGAATATGGAATAAGATATGGCTGGCTGTCACCCTGAAAAGCAGCACTTCGTGCTGCAACATTGTGTTGCGGGTCTCAGTTTTTATAGACTGGCAGAGAGTGCTTGCCACTACCTGGGGTAGTTAAAGAAAACCAAAAAAAAAAATCTGATTTTTCAATGGGTAGTATGATTTGTGAGTTTTGGCCCACCATGCCAAAAAGTGGGTGAAATCATGCCAAAGCCATGATTTGGTCTTGATTCAAAAATGGCTCCTGGCATCCAAACTACGATAAAGCGGCTGTTCCTACTTCAGGAACTCTTGGACAAACCTATGCCAAAAAATGGTTGAAGTCATGCCTAAGTGATGTTTTGGTCTGCCATCTTGATTCAAAATGGCACCCGCCTTCCAAATGTCAACAGAGACTGCTGCCCCCACCTCAGGAACCCTCGTGCCAAGTTTGACGAAAATATATCGAGGACCCATAGGGAACAGAGGTGGACAGACAGACAGACAGACACACCTCTTGCCAAAATATATAGCAGATGGGCATTGCGGCTGGTTGCAAGGTCCAAATCTAACACAGGCAGACAAGAATTTAAAAGGTCAGTGGTAGATGACATGGGCACAACTAGGCCTCCAAACCTGGAGAAGCAATTATATAGTGCCTGCAAAGTCTCTCCTGCAGGGAGTGGGGAACTTTTTTGAACCTGAAGGCCACGTTCACTCATGAACAATCTTCCAGGGGCCACACAACAGTAGCAGGCAGCACCAGAGGTAACAGTGGGTGCAGCAATGGGTTTTCCTCTCATTTGGTACAGCAGGCCACACCAAAGCTGCGGATTTCTAAACACCCCCACCTCTCCACCATCCATCATGCCATGCAAGAGACATTATTCCAGTGCTAGGACACAATCCGGCAGGACAGAAGCACTTGAGGACACTGGCAGAACAACCCCTACCAGCACTTGGAGCGTGCCCCACCAACACCCAAGATCACCCAAGCTTTTGGGGGGAGATCGTGAGCACCCTGGTCAGTGTCTCCTGTGCCCTGCAGCCTCGGTGCTGCCCAGCGTACCCCCGCCCCTGCCATCCTACCCTACTGCTTGTGGAGAAAAGTGAGGTGTGTGGCCTAAGGAGAGTCCCCAAGGCCAGATATGCAAGACACATGGTGTCAGGAGTGCATGCAGGAGCCAGGCTCTGTGACTAGTAGGGCTTTGCAGGACTGGGGCCTTCCTAAGTTTGTTCTGGAGAGGCAAGGCACGGCCGCACAGGTGAGGCCACTTGGTAACTCGCTGCACCTGGTGGCAAGAGCTGGGAAGGGATACAAGGTCAGCATTTCCCTTTGGCTCTTTGCCACAGCAACTCATTTCCTGCCTTGCTGCATTTGGCTCCTTGCTTCCTGATCCTCAGAACTCATCTTCTTGACTCCTTGCTTCTTGACTCTCAGACCCTTGGCTTCTGGACTCTCACTCCTGCTCCCACCCCGTCATCTTTCCCCCTGTCCTGATGTCCTCAGATGGGACTTCGATCGCCCGTAGACCGGACCGTGACACATGGCCTCTAAACCTTGGGTTCCCCAACTCTATTGGTTATCCAGGTCACCTGGTTGCTGTGGCAGTCACCTCAAGCAGTGCAACAGTGCTGGGGACAGATGAGAGGGGTGGCAGATCAAGAAGAAGAGGGGTGTCCTCATGCACCTTTGCCACTTCTCCTTTGGCTGTGAATGCAGCACTATGAGGAACTTGTTGCTGCCCTCCTGGGCAGGGCTCTGAGGCCGGCGGCCCCCCAAGGCTGTCTTCAGTCACCTCAGGTCATGGGTTCCCCACAGAGGCCAACACAGGCCAGTGGCAGAGTGCACAGCCCCCAGCCACTGCTCTTCCTGTTTGTCACCCTTGGCCACTGGCTTGGGTGTGCCATTCTCCGCTCAGAGTTCTTACTGCTTCTCATGAAGCATCCTCATTGAAAGACCTAAATTGACTCCTAGTACATTTCTGAGCACAATTCAAGGTGTTGGTGTTGACCTTTAAAGCCCTAAATGGCCTCGGCCCAGTATACCTGAAGGAGCATCTCCACCCCCATCATTCAGCCTGGACACTGAGGTCCAGCGCCAAGGGCCTTCTGGCAATTCCCTCACTGCGAGAAGCAAAGCTACAGGGAACCAGGCAGAGGGCCTTCTCAGTAGTGGCACCCACCCTGTAGAACGCCCTCCCATCAGATGTCAAAGAGATAAACAACTACCTGACATTTAGAAGACATCTGAAGGCAGCTCTGTTCAGGGAAGTTTTTAATGTGTGACATTTTAATGTATTTTTAATCTTAGTTGGAAGCCGCCTAGAGTGGCTGGGGAAACCCAGCCAGATGGGCGGGGTACAAATAATAAATTATTATTATTACATATCCTTAACAAACTACAATTCCCAGGGTGGGTGCACTATTTTCTGATTTGCCTCAGGTGGCAAAATGTCTTGGGCCAGTCCTGTCTCTGGTGGATTGCAGAAGTTGCAAAACTCTAAGCATGAGCTTGAGAAAGCTGACATTATTGAATGTAACACAGACCACATTCCATGCAATACTTAGCCCCCTAACACAACTCAGATTTCAGTATCAAAGTCAGATCCAGGAGCCGTTATTGCTGCTCTTAGTGCTGAGTCAGGTGACTACAGGCCCAAGGTGAACAGGGTGGGCAGTGCTTTCGGGAGCCATGTTGCTCTTCAGCTACTAGACAGCATGGCTTGTGCAGGAATCGGTAGCAATATGGACTGAGGCCACCTGGCGTCTCTTTCCACCAGTGGGCCAGGAGCCAGCACTGGGAAAGCAGCCTTTGGCAGGGTCAGCGGGACAGAGTGACCTTGCTGGGAAAGGAACATGCCCTAAATAGTCTGGTGGCATTGCAGAAACCCGTTGAATAAATAATCACAGTCACTCTTCTGTCCGAAAGAAGATTGTCGCATCAGAGACTACCTTCATGGCAACAATTAGTTTCCCACAGTCCGACCAATCCAAAGCTTGTTCATGGGATCCGTATGTGCACATCAGAGTCCCTATGTGCACAAGCAATAACTCTGAATCAAGGCTGTGTCTGTTGCTCCTGCACCTTTAAGAATTGTGTAGATAAGGGGATTTTAGCAGTTGTAGCTATTAAAGGCACAGGAGCTCTGTGCTCTTTTGCTTCCAGCCAGCCGAGTGGGGAGAGGCATCAAGCTAAACACAGTAGAGAGAGCAGTGTTCATCTAGAATTGGCAGATTAGCCGGAGGTTAAATTTTGCTGCTTTAGCCGCGTGTGCCAGTTCCCAACACAGAATGAAACCCTGCCCAGCAGCTATCATCATGCCCCATGTATTAGACTGATGGCCTCACAGGCCTAATTTGACTCCCAGTGGACCAGAGGTTTCACATCCATAATCTAGGCCGAGCACCCCCAAACTCGGCCCTCCAGATGTTTTGGGACTACAACTCCCATCATCCCTAGCTAGCAGGACCAGTGGTCAGGGATGATGGGAATTGTAGTCCCAAAAATATCTGAAGGGCCAAGTTTGGGGATGCCTGGCCTAGGCTATCCTCCTAGTGGTGCAGCAATAAATCTGCTAGCACATTTGCAAAGCTAAACAGGGTCTGGTATGGTTTCAAATTGTATGGGGGACTTCTTGTTGAGATTCCCGCATTGCAGGGGGTTCGACGAGATGACCCTGGGGGTTCCTTCCAATTCTGCAATTCTATGAGATGGATCTAGAAACAGAATACAAAGCTCTTCTATAGTTCTACACAATCCTTCTTTGTTTTTTTACATTAGTTCCCACCACCACCAACACCGAAACATGTGGCATTTAATGATGTTTTATGATGCTTCTGCCTGCCCTTGGCTTTTACTGTTGTTTGTTCCTTTTATAACCATTGCTGTTTTCATTGTGCTTTGCTTCATTTTCTTGGAAGCAGGAATGCTGCATGAATGGCAGAGCACTAAAAAGGTAAAAGGTAAAGGACTCCCGGATGGTTGAGTTCCGGCAAAGGCGACTATAGGGTGTGGCGCTCATCTCGCTTCAGGCTGAGGGATCCGGCGTTTGCCTACAGACAGCTTTCTGGGTCGTGTGGCCAGCATGACTAAACTGCTTGTGGCACAATGGAACACCATGACAGAAACCAGAGCGCACGGAAACACCGTTTACCTTCCTGCTGCAGTGGTACCTACTTATCTACTTGCACTGGCATGCTTTTGAACTGCTAGGTTGGCAGGAGCTGGGACAGAGCAACGGGAGCTCACTCCGTCATGGGGATTCAAACCACCAACCTTCTGATCAGCAAGCACAAGAGGCTCAGTGCTTTAGACCACAGCACCACCTGCTAGCAGTACCCTATCGGTGGTGCTGTGGTTGCTGGGATGGCGCAAGGCAATGGTCATGGCAGCTCCGTGTTGGCCATGACCTCACTGCTGCCTTGCCTCATCCCCATTCTGGGGAATGCAGTGCCACCACCAGTCCACCCCTCTCATGCCCTGTGGCTGGTTGATATGGACCACATTGAAGCCTATGAGGAAATGCTGAGTGGGTGTCAATATTTTAAATCAGGGGTGGCTAACCTTTTTATGCCCAAGGGGGTTCACTTTGCAGAAATGGGGGGGGAGTGAGTGGGATTTTGCAGCCCCGTGTATATTAATTAAAATGATTGAACTTAAATTATAATTAATGGCTGCTATTAATTCAACTAAATTTTGGGGAGGTCTTGGGAGACCTTAATATGGCTGTGTGTTGTGGGGAGAGGAGGAGGCCCATGGGTCAGGGGTTTTACTATCCCTGTTTTAAATGATGCCTCCTTAAGTATTTCAGTCAAAACTCTCTTAAAGAGACTCAGGAGGACAGAAGGGAGATGCAAATAGGGACATTTTCACGGAACAGCAGCTCTTTTAGGGACCTCAAATTCAGTACAGTTGTGGTTTTTTTGGAGGGTGAGATTGCCACGACTGGCTCCCCATCCCTTTAACACAATGCATTATCTAAAAACCCAGAGCTGATGGGAACATGTGGAGGGCACCAGCTTGGCAAAGGCTGTTCTCATGAATGTAGCCCCAACCCCTATCAACTTGAATGTCTGAAAAACGCCTATCTGCAGGCCTTTAATCCACTGCTGTGTTGCAAAGGCTATGGCAGAAGAAACACAGAATCACAGAATTGTAGAGTTGGGAGGGACCCCAATGGTCATCTAGTCCAACCCCCTGCAATGCAGGACTCCACCTTTGGGTGGGTGGGCTCAAACCACCAACTTTCTGGTTAAGAGCCAGATGCACTGACCCATCAAGAGGTGAGAGTCAGGGAGTGGGGCTTGGGGATTTCAACAAGGGCCCACCTACCTCCTTGCAAATATCACTTGAGCACTGCTTGCAGCACCTTCAGAAAACAAAGCCGACAAGTTGATTGTGGCATGCTCTTTCACAGATCAGAGGCACGAAGTGCTGTCCTCAGTTGACCAGAATATGTCTATATTTACACACGGGTAAGCGGTGAAGGAATGTTGATAGTGGGGTCAAGAACCAACAACATGCAAAGGGAGAGAGCCAGCATGCTGCGAGTTCCAATCCCCACCCAGCCATGACCCTCGTTCAGGCCACAGGAACGCAGGAAGCCGCGTCAGATCAAGGGTCCATCTAGCTCAACATTGTCTACACTGACTGGCAGCAGCTCTCCAGGTTTCAGACTGGGGGTGTCTCTCAGCTCCACCTGGCAGAAGGTCCACCTGACCTTCTGTGTGCAAACCAGACGTTCTGCCATTGAGCTGCAGCCCTTCCCTGTTTGCTGAGTATAATTGGTTGGTCCGTGCTATGAATTCCACCCGAAGACAGTGACAGTCCAGAAACGCCCTCCGACTGCCATGCTGCGTACTCACCTACCTGGGAGTAAGCCACATTTGATTCAGAGGGGCTGGCTTCTGAGTAGATATATCTAAGCCGGTGCTGTTAGCAGGACAGTCCCTCTCCCGCTCTCAAACACACACATACACGCAGCGCACCCTACTTCACAGGGTTGTTGTGAAAATAAAATTGGACGGAGAACAGTGTATACTGCAGCTCCTCATACAAAAGTGCTAGAGATTAGCCTATCATACAAGAGGCACCTGCTGAAATTCCCTCTTCTTACCCCAATTAAGGTGGAGCAGCCTCATCCCCTTTTGCATTTGGCCTGCCTAGCAGGAAAGATGGCATAAATTTACAATACAACGACAATTATAGCAATAGTAATTAAAGAGGAAGCACAGATCCCAACGCTGCAGTGGCCACTTCTATTTTATCGTATCAGTCTGGGCACAACCCCTGTCCCTTCTAAACCCAGTGATAAGCCACAGCAAAGTCTGCCAAGGACCGTGTCTGTGGGGGGGGGGGCTGGGATGGCCGAGAGGCTACACCAGTTGAATCCCAGCCTGTCTTGTCGAGACGCTACACCAGTCGAATCCCAGCCTGTCTTGCAGCAGCACCACCAAAAGCGGCTCCACCCGGCAGGCGTTCCTAAAGGCTTCGAAAGCGCTCGGTAGCTCGTTCGGGCTGCTCCAATCTCCCGGCTTGTCGCTTACGAGGGGTGGGGGTGCGGGGTATGACGGACAGCCCATCACTTGCTCTTTCCCACCCATGTGATCAGAAGCAAGAGCTATTTAAGGGAGGCCGGCGGCCGCGCCTGGAAAATATATATATATAAATATAAAGAGCGCCAAGCTAGCTAGCAAGCGCGCTGCGTGAAAGCCTCTCTCTTCGCTGCACAAACATTCCCGGCAAGGCTCGCCATGGCTGAAGCTTTCGCAGGCGTCTGGAACCTGGTCGACAGCTGCAATTTCGACGATTACATGAAAGCTATCGGTAAGAGCAGGGATACTATTTTTCCTCCCGTTTTGGGGGGGTGGGGTAGGGGAGAGACTGCCTAGGAGGAGAGCGCACAACCTTGCAGGCTGCTGGCGCTGCAGCCCCGAGAAGCCAGCGGGGTTTTTCCTTCCACCATCAATCACTCGCCCGCCCGGGAGGCTGAAACGTTATCGGTGCATCTTGGAATGCGCTCGGCTTGGGCAGCTCGCTCGGTGCGGTGCCCTTTGGTAACGCCGAGCGCCGGCGAGCTGGGGCGTTTTCTCCTCCGCGGCCATCTGGAAATCGCTTGGAGAAGTTGAGCCGCCAGCCACGTGGGCGGAGGGCCGGCATTTCATTCAAACCTTGCCGTTTGTAGTACTGAAGGAGCTCCGCGGCGGATTAGGCTGCTGGGAGAATCCTTCCCTCTTAATCCCTTCTGGGTTTAATTCGGATCCTTGCCGTGGCTGCAAGTGGCGCGTAGGGTAGCTCGGGTATATTGCATTCTGCTGCCCCCAGCCCCACCCCCGGAGGTGCAGAAAGCAGAATCTCCGCGTCACAGCATAATCCCAGGTCTACCGGGGAGGAGACCTATTGAATTCAATGGGGCTTACGCCCAGGTAACGGTAGCTAGCGGTGGTTAGGGATTACAGCCATCCATTTGTTATAGCAAAACGCAGCAAAGAGCCTTGGGGCGCCTTAATAGCGAACGCGCATACTAGGTGGCGTGGGCTTTGCTGGATTTGCAGGAGAGAGGAAAACGCCACGTGTGGAAAGGGTTGCGGACGCGCGTCTGCCGCTGCAGCGAGCCAAGAAAACGGATCTAGCTGCCCAATCGTGAATCTCGAGTATGATGTATTATCTCTCGTGCATGGTGCTTAGCCTAGAACTAAGCTTAATGGCGCTTGCTTCCGAGTAGGTGCACAAAAGGTCTTGCGGTTAAGAGGCGCCCGGAGGCACCGGGCGAGGTCAGAGCGGTGAACCAAGTTTGGGGAAGAGGGCGGGGAAAGCCTGCTGCGCTTTGGGCGCATCTTCCATTTGCGCTAGGCCACGCCGCCTCCGCCCAGGGCGCTCCTCTCTCCGTCTGCGGGGCGATTGGTTTACGCTGGTTGGAATGGGGCCAGACCCCGCCCGCTTGGCTCCTGCAGCGCCTTGGCAGATCTGCCCGCCCGAGATTTATTCCTCCTCTTACTCTTAGGCCACAAGATGGAAAGGGTGGGATTTAAACCTATCTTAGCCTGTCCTATGCAAAGCAAATGACTCAGTGACTTACTCGGGAGTAAGTCCCATCATAAGTAAGGCTTGCTCCGAAGTAAATGCAGGTAGAATCACTGCATAACTGATGGAGAGTTGAGCTGACTTATTTTCTTTTGTTTCATGTTCGTTAGGGTTTGAACATTACATTTATATGGCAACTTTCCTCCCAGGAGCTCAAGCTGTCCTAAATGGTTCCTTTTCCTTCCCATTTTATCTTCACAACAACCCTGTGAAGTAGGCTGTGCCTTGAGTGACTGGCCCCAGGTCACCCAGTGAATTTATGGCCAAGTCGGGATTCAAACCCTGGTCTCCCAGGTCTTAGCCTGATATTCTAGCCACTACACCACACTGGCTCTCTTAATATGTTCCGCATTTTATTCTCTCGCTTTTATATGTGAGCCCTGAGCAGCCCTATACACCCCCTCATTGTAATCCACGGCCCTACGCTTTATGGGAAGGGCATGCCTCATTTGTGCTAGCTTCTACCATTGTCATTAGTTAGGGGTCAGAGCCCTCCAGGGCTTTGTAATGCATATGTACCTAAGTGCATGAGCATTTGCACTAAAGCACCATGCAGTGCTCAGCCTGCCATTTTGCACAAAGCTTGAGGTATACTTGGAGCTGCTTATCTGACTTTACCTCTTCCCCCTTCAGATTTCTCCCTATTTCTGCAAACTTGGGTAGTGAGCAGTGGTGTAGCGTGGGGGGTGCAGGGGGGGCTGGCCACACCGGGCGCAACATCTGGGGGTTAGGGCAAATCCACGGGTTAGGGGGCGCAAATCGACGGGTTAGGGGGCGCAAATTACTTGCCTTGCCCCGGGTGCTGACAACCCACGCTATGCCACTGGTAGTGAGTGCTGCTGGACTGGTACCACAAAAACCCCAAAACAAAACCCACTTAAGACACAAGCAGGAGGTATCAGCATATGTGGAGAGAATCCTGAAGGGGAACCCCTCCCCCCCCAAAGGCTCCATGAGTACTGAGGGAAAAATAAGAGTGAAAAAATTCAAAGAGTTTGGGCATATTGTATATAATGAATGAAAAAAGATATTCAAATTCCCATTCTCAAAGAAGGCCAGAGGCCTTTTTATTAGGGATTATGTCAACTGAAATCAAGATAGAAGTAAGACCACTTTTTATGTACGCAACATCTGCTGCTAGGATTCTGGTCGCAATGAATTGGAAGAGTGAAATCACACCTACAAAGTCAGAATGGCAGGTAGAAATGACAGAATACACATCCAATTGGCAATAATGATGGGGAGAGTTAGAGGGTACTCAGTGCAGAAGGTGAATAAAGAATGGATAGTATTTAAAGAATATTTGAAAATCTATTATAATAGCAAAAACCTCATGGCAGACCTTAAATGATTCTTGTAATGTATAGACAACAAACGAAAGAATATTTCTCTGAAGGAAATTAGGGAAACAAAGTATAATATGATACTGTGTAAAAAATAATATATGAGATTTAGTTTTTTGAATACAATTGGAAGTTTAATATCTTTCTTACTTTCCTTTATTTTCTTTTTCTTGTGTAGTGTTTGTGCATAAATTGTAACATGGCAAATTGTTGGGTAAATATGTTTTGAATGTTTAATAAAGATTTTTTTTAAAAAAGAAGTGTAGGAGGACAGCTCAAAAAGAGAAAAGGGAAAATGGGAGGAGAGTGGAATTATCTGCTTAGAGAGAATATTGGGTGGCTGGAACCTTGGGACAAGAGCACTTCTATTAGGAGGGGGAGTATGCTGCAACACTTTGTTGCAGAGCCCACTTCTATTACTCCTTTAAATTCAAAAAACAAACATCTTTCAGATTGATGGGATATGAGGCTATGGCAGGGTTAAAGAATACAGCAAGTGAAATAGACTCTTCCACAGAGCTACGGCATGAAGAGGCTCAGGTGGTGTTTTGTGGTTTGATGACTGGGGTGTTTATTATGTGCCTTTTTTCAGCTGGAAAATGTTGGAAGCTGTGATGCTCTGTGGAATCTTCTTGTGTGCTTCTTGGGACTGGAAAAAGTTGCTGGGAGGTTGTCTAAAAGCGGCAAATCAGTACAGAACAGGCGGGGCCTAATTTCTGGTGGCATGATAAATATGCTGATTAAAAATTTAAAATATCAAAAATTTGGAAGAAATTGCAGATGAGGGCAAAGTACCTTTTGGCCCTGTACACTCTTTGGCCAGGAAATTGGAAGATGAGATTAGGTTCACATGACGCCATATGTTTAAAATACTATGCTACCACTTCAAACAGTTGTGGCTTCAGGGTGCGCTGAGAGTTGTTAGGCAACTACTATTCCCCTCAGAGCCATATTTTTCAGAGTTGTCTGGGAAGAGGGATTGATTGTTAATTGTAGCTCTGGGAGGAGAATGGAACCCTTAACAAAAACCCCAGGATTCTCTGAGGAAAGACAGAAGTGCTGCAAGTCCTATAACAGTGTTTTAAGGAATGTGGCCAAGTTTCTACCTTAATGAGAAATTGGGCAGAATCCTGCCTGCATGCTTTCTGTTGTATCTCTCAATAAGTAAAGGAGTTAGAGACTTGCTTATTTTCTGTGTGTGAGAGAGAGGGGGGTGGAATATTCCAGGGAAGGTCAGTTCCCATGGTGCTTATCTTCCTTCTTGGAATACTAGCATACCTTATTGCACTCTGGGCAAGATTATTTTCCTCCTCCAAGGACACTCGAAGGCCCCAGTAGACATTGTGACATGTTTGGAGGAACTAAGGGCATTTATTTAACTGGCAATAGAAATCCAGGATCTCAGCAAATGCTTTCAACATTGTCTGCTAACTGGAATCCTTTTTACTGTATTTTTTGCTCTATAAGACTCACTTTTTCCCCTCCTAAAAAGTAAGGGGAAATGTGTGTGCGTCTTATGGAGCGAATGCAGGCTGCGCAGCTATCCCAGAAGCCAGAACAGCAAGAGGGATTGCTGCTTTCACTGTGCAGCAATCCCTCTTGCTGTTCTGGCTTCTGAGATTCAGAATATTTTTTTTCTTGTTTTCCTCCTCCAAAAACTAGGTGCATCTTGTGGTCTGGTGCGTCTTATAGAACAAAAAATACGGTAACTGGAGACCCCAGCAGTTGGGGTTTTCTACAAGAAAAGCAGCATGTTCTCCATCCCTGAGCTTCTGACCCTTCTTTTAATCATAGGAACCTACAACATAATCTTGTAACAGGTCACACCATTGGCCTATCTTGCTCAGTATTCTCTATATTTAGGGGTGGCGAAACCCAGGACCAGGAGCCAAATCCTTCTGTACAAAGATAAAATCTGTATTTGTTGCTTTGGCTGCTTTTGCCTCTGGCCCCACCCGCCATGTTGTGCTGTCCTTGGAAGACTGCCCAGAAGAGGATGTTGAATTGTAAAATTGGAAGTGACCGCAAGGGTTCATCTAGTCCAGCCCCCTGAAATGTAGGAATCTTTTGCCCTACATGGGTCTTGAACCCACAGCTCTGAGGTTAAGAGTCTCATGCTCTGCAGACTGAGCTTGAGCTGGAAAGTTTCCCAGCCCTTGCTCTGCCTTGACTAGATACCAGACAAGTTGCGCATGCTTGGCTGTACCTGAGGATGATGGGGACTTCAAACCTGGTACCTTTTGCATGCAAATCAGATGCTCCATCACTGAGCTTACGGTCCTTTTCCCAATCACAGAGGATGTGGAAGAGATCTCAGTTTTAAAAGCAGAACTGACCTGGGGAACAGAAAGGAAAAACTCGCCCGCTCTGAAATTTTCTGACAGTTCTCACCTTTGGGAGATATGGAGGTGAGGTCCACCACCTACCCCATCTTCAAAGTAACCCTCTTAAAATTGTATCTATTAGGCCACCTTTTCTTCAAGGGGCTCCCCATTTTAGCCTCCCAGCACCCCCGTGAGGTGTGCAAGTCTTGGTGAATGCCACTGGTCCAAGGTCATGCAGTAAGCCTTAAGGCAGAATAGGATTTGAACCTGGGTCTGCTCCAGACCTAGTCTGACACACTATACACTACGCAACACACTAGTTACGGATCTTGGGGGGGCGGGGAATGTAAGGCTTGCTGGTCATAGGGTGCAATGTGTATGGAAGACTGGGCTCTCTGGTGGGAGCACAATGAAGCTGTTCCTTTCCATTGCAGTTGCCAGCAAGGGTACGAATCCAATCAGATTAGCAGCTAAATGAGGAGAGGTCCACCCCCAAAGGAATGCAAATGGTAAGAGTCTTGCCACACTGCTAAATCCTGCCTGGAGAGCTCTCATTTGCAGCTTATCATATACAAACATGTGGGTCTCTTAGGAGTCATCTCCTCTACATGGCTGAATGCCAGAAAGAACACTCCCTACAAGGTCTGGTGATGGAGGCCTGATTTCTCTATCTCAGTAAGTCAAGAAGGACTCGCTTGCTCCACCTTCAGTGCAACTGATTTAATTTTGATGAATAAGCCTTTGTTCCTTTTGGTGGTGTGGCTGGGTGTTGGGTTATTGTGTTCTGTTGTGTGTGTGTGTTTAACCGAGCAGTTTTGTGAGCAGCTCTCTCAAGAAGGTATGGGGGAACCTTGGGCCCTCCAGATGTTGCATCAACCCTAGTGAGCATAGCTAATGGCCCACAATGATGGGAGTTGTGGTTCAGCAACATCTGGAAGGTCAAAGATTCCCACACCTCCACCTTCTTTTTAATCCTTCATTAGCTTTCTTCTGTTTTAACAAATCTGCTTTTCATACCAGCATCCCATCAATGCTGTGGTTATTATGGCACACTGACTTCCAAGCGTCTAGGCTGCTAATTCCCACCCCCTTTAACCTCTCCTTTTCCTGCAGGCGTGGGCTTTGCCACGAGGCAGATGGCAAACCTGACCAAACCCACCACCATTATTGAGGTTGACGGCAACAAGATCACCCTCAAGACCCAGAGCACTTTCAAGAGCACGGAGATCAAATTCACAATAGGAGAAGAATTTGATGAGACGACCGCAGATGACAGACATGTCAAGGTAGAGTTCTGGCTGTCAAGATTGTGATTGCAACCCTTGCTAGGTCCCATCAGGAGCTACAAAAGGGTTAGACAAGAATACAGAAGATGTTTTATAGCCGATCAGACTGATTTGTCTATTTAGCCCATGACTGTCTAGTTTAACTGGCCATGTTGTCAGCTGCTGGCAGTCCAGGCTGGTCTATTTAGGGCAAATGGGGCACTACCACACCACCCTGGGTCTGGCCTCAGCCAGCCCTCACCTGCTTGCCTTCTTACTTGCATCCAGTTCAAAGGGGTAGCACTGTTTGCTTTCTTCCTGCTCCTTAGTCCCTTAGTCCTTAGTTGCCCTTGTATAGCTCAGCAGGAAGAATTGTGCTGATGAGTACTTTTACTATGTAAATAACTTTGTCTCTCTTTTTTATTTTGATTTCTTTGTTTCTTATCTTTGTTACTTCTTTATTACTTTATAAATTTTCTATTTTATATAATTTTTCTCTTTTTTTACCTGTTAAGAGATAGTACATAATGTTTGTATAGACATGCAAATCGTTTAATCAATAGAGAATTGATAGTTAAAAAAAATAAAATAAAACTCAGCAGGGGATGGGGCAAAACCAGAATTAATTGATTCTGCTTGTCATTGACTCTGCCTTCCACCCTACCATTCCAAATGAACACCAGCCACCACTGCCTGCTGCCTGATCCTTGTCTCTCGAGATGCCAGGACGGAACCAAATCAGTGGAAATTAAGTCTCACACTGGCCACGATGCCTATGTCCTGCCTCCACTTGGTTGGGAATCACCAGTGGGGAGAATTTCTGTTGTGATGCTGTCCTGCTTGCAGGCTTCCCATGAGCACCTGGTTGCCCACTCTGAGAACAGGGTGCTGGGCAAGCTGGACCTTTGGCCTGATCTCGTAGGGCTTTCCTTCTGCTCTTAACTTGAGGAGAAATGCCGAGATGCTGCAGAAACATAAAGTGATGAGGAGGGCCTGGGAGAGAGAATGCAGATGGTCAGGAAATAGGAACATTTGGCCCTCCACTTGTTGCTAAACTACAGCTTCTGTCAACCCCACCCAGCATGACCAAAAGCCAGGAATAATGGAAGTTGTAGTTCAGCAACCTCTGCAGGACCAAAGGTTCCTTACACTTGGAGTAGGTAGCAGTGTGCTCAATTCTACAGGACAGCCTCTCCTGGTATGCCCCACAGAGGACCTTAAGGTCCACAAATGACAACATTTTGGAGGTCCAGGTTGCAAGGTGGTTAGATTGGTCTCAACCAGGGCCAGGGCCTTTTCGGTACTGGCTCCGACTTGGTGGAATGCTCTGTCACAAGAGACTAGGGCCCTGCGGGACTTGACATCTTTCCACAGAGCCTGCAAGACAGAGCTGTTCCGCCTGGCCTTTGGTTTGGACTCAGTCTGACCCTTATGTTTCCCTCCCCTTATGGTTTTGATCTATGGGCTACTTTTAAAATGAGGCTGCATTTTAAATTGCATTTTAACCTGTATTTTAAATTGGTGGGTTTTTTTTTCTATTTTGTTTTTACTGTAATTTTACTGGTGTTAGCCTCCCTGAGCCCGGCTCTGGCTGGGGAGGGTGGGGTATAAATAAAATTTATTATTATTAATTGTCATTAATCAGCTTGATCTGTTTCACTATGAAGACTCTGCTTTATGGTCCATACGGAAAGGGCTTTGTTTGGGAGTAGCCCGGGGTACCTGACCCCTTGGTCATTTGTGCTGCCACCCCCCAAGCTCTTCTACTCCTTCTCCCCCTTATTTTCAACCTTTGCTTGCAGAGCTGCAGGGCTTCCTGCAAAGTGCAAAACTGGCAAGATCCCATTCACCCAGTCTCTTAACTTGGCTAGAAGTCTTCTCTACATTCATTCAAATTTGTGACATGGGCTTGTGGCCAGAGTCCTTTAGGTACCTAGTCACACCCCTGTCATTGCATCTGACCAGACCAGAGCTTACCTGTTTTTCTATAAGCGTTGGGTTTTTCTGTAGGTGTTAGCAGTGCTTTTTTTAGGAGATACTCAAGAGTACACAGTACCGGCAGCTCTTTTTGTTGTTGTAAAAAGTGTGGCACTTACTGAAACAACTTCAGTAAAAAAAGTACAGTGGTACCTCGCATTAAGTACTTAATTCGTTCCGGAGGTCCATACTTAACCTGAAACTGTTCTTAACCTGAAGCACCACTTTAGCTAATGGGGCCTCCTGCTGCCACCACGCCACCGGAGCACAATTTCTGTTCTCATCCTGAAGCAAAGTTCTTAACCCGAGGTACTATTTCTGGGTTAGCGGAGTCTGTAACCTGAAGCGTATGTAACCTGAAGCATATGTAACCCAAGGTACCACTGTACTTACTGAGTGTTAGGTTATTCTGGTCTCGGAGCAGAGTTAGATTTGATATCGATTTGGAACAAGTGGAACCTGTAACAAAAGCAGGGCAGGTGCATGCTTACTCTAGAGCAGGCCATGCTGAACTCAGCAAGTCTTATTTTTGAGTAAACCAGCACAGGTTTGCACTGATAAAGAACCTTAAGTTTGTATACTGGATTCCTATTCATCGAAGTGGTTTTCTCTTACCTGTTATCAGATCCTGAACAAACCAATTCCGTTGCTGTGACGTTGATATTTATTGTCTGTCAAAAGAAGCTGTGCTACTGGTTTCTACCCTCAAATGACACAGCCTGCAGCTCCGAAGCCTTGCCGCGGGTGGGTGGGGTTTAAAATAAAAAAGTAGCTTAGAGCGTATTAAAACAATTCTTCTTTTCAATAATCACATAGCCATGACTCATTGCAGGATCTCTGTTACTGGTGAAAGCAGCTTGTGATGATGCCACAACATATTTTGAAAACTAGAGTTGTGAGCTGAAACTGATTTTAATTGAGGGGTTGAGTTTGAAAGGCCCACGAGCTTGTTTTTTAGATCCATTTTTGCCCTGGTATGTTAAAGTGATGGGGAAAGAGGGCTTTTTGTTCCAAGTGGTGAAAATAAATTCTTCCAGTGCTTTTCCTTATTCTCAAAAAGGTGCTTGTATTGCTGGTGTGCAGTTTCAGTTACCCTTGCTTAAAGGAAAAAGCCAAAAGACTTAATTGACTAAAAATATTGTTTTAAGTGGTGTAGAGACACTTGTCAAGCAAAACATAATGGATGGGGGGGCAATGGAAATATCTCATTTGCATTCCATAGGAAGCAAGCATGTGTGAATTACTGGCAAGCTGCATGTTTGACCTTCGAAGCAAATGATTTTGGCTGGCAGGCAGCCAGAGGACAAGATGTTAAAACAACATGTATGGCCTGCGAGAGGTTCTGCTTTAGAGCTTCACAGGAGTGGCAGGGCACTCTGCACAGATGACCTGAGCCTGAAGGTTAACAATAGGATAGGCTTACAGCAGCTGGCAGCCTCACTGGCTCCCACGTGGGGCACATATAAGGGTGGGGGATATGACTCAGTTCACATTTAAAGGGGAACTTGCCTAACTTAAACCTTCTGAAACAATATGAGAACTGAAAGGCCCAGTCATCCTTCAAAATCCACACTTATCTGAAGGAGCGTCTCCACCCCCATCATACTGCCCAGACACTGAGGTCCAGTGCTGAGGGCCTTCTGGCAGTTTCCTCACTGTGAGATGCCAAGTTACAGGGAACCAGGCAGAGGGTCTAATTGGTGGTGGCACCCACCCTTTGGAACGCCCTCCCACCAGATGTCAAAGAGAAAAACAACTACCAGACTTTTAGAAGACATCTGAAGGCAGCCCTGTTTAGGGAAGCTTTTAATGTTTAACAGACTGTTGTATTTTAATATTTTATTGAAAGCCACCCAGAGTGGCTGGGGAAACCCAGCCAGATGGGCAGGGTATAAATATTATTATTATTATTATTATTATTATTATTATTATTATTATTATTATTATTTTGCATTGTGGTTCTTTGGCCAAATAATAGATACAAATATGTGGAGCATTGTTAGGAGACTCCTGTTCTTCATCAGAGCTACACTTTCCAAGATTTCCTGGGGAAAATGATTAAACCACTCTAGAAATTGCGGCTCTGGGACAGGAATAGGGGCTTCCTAACAACTCTCAGCATCCTTAACAAAGCTCCCAGGATTTTTTGGAGGAAGCCATGGCTGTTTAAAGTGGGATGATACTGCCTTAAATCCATAGTGCAGATGGGGCCTTGCTTACAACCCACCCAAGGGATGAAACTGTCTGTCCACCTTCCTCCTCTGTAGTCTCTCTGTGTTGCGCTTGTGGAACTCAGAATTCTTTTCTGTTACAAACCACAATTCTGCGGCTCTCTAATGAGCTTGATTTGATTTCTTTCAGTCCCTTGTGACACTAGACGGAGGGAAGCTCCTTCATGTGCAGAAATGGGATGGGAAGGAGACCTCTCTAGTCCGAGAACTGAAGGACGGAAAGTTGATTTTGGTAAGACAAAGTACGCTGCTCTTTACCTGTGGCCTACATGGGCAAGTTAAAAATTTGAAGAGAAAACTGCAAGGGAAGGAAATCACTCCTGGAAACTATTTAACCTGCCTCCAACCCCACCCCACCCCTGGTCACATGAAAATGTGCCTGGAAAAAAACAAGCAAGTAACTCTTTGGCTGCCTCTGCAATTTAATGGTTGGTTGGCTATATCAATTAGAAACATTTTGATCAACCACAAGAGGTGCCCACTTAATCAGGCTGCAGGGTTGTTCTTAGTTTTTCAAATTTGTGCTTTAGACAAGTACATACAGTCATTGTCGGTGGAGGCACTGCCCCACCCTGGAAACCCTTGTGCTAAGTTTGGCAATGATATCGCAAGAGCCAAACCTATGCAAAAAATGTCAAACTAAAGTCGCATCCTGGTCCGCCATCTTGATTCAAGATGGTGTCACCAATATGGTGACAAAGTCTTCTGCACCCAGCTTGGAAAGCCTTGTGCCATGTTTGGCAATGATATTTCAAGAGGCAGACAAACCTATGGAGAATAGACAGTCAAACCTCTTTCCAAAATACACAGTAGATATTAGCCCACCCTTGTGGTTTTGTAAGTAATGCCCCAAGACTAAGTCATTATACAGTCTATAACAGGCCTCCTGGGGGGTCACAGGGTTTCTGGGCTTAAGACTTGCTTACCTTTTCTTCTCTTTCAGACTCTGACGATGGGCACCGTGGTCTGTACCCGTACCTATCAAAAAGTGGAATAAGAGCCTGCACCTGTTCTCTTGCCAAGTCATCCAATGCCAAACTTGTTGCCAAATTGCCTTTGTGATTCCCTTCCTCCCCACAAGTGTTTTTTGTATAGTTGTTGAACCTTTTTGAATCTGTTCAGTATGCAACTTGAACTCTCTCACCCCTGATCTTTGGGGTTTTCTTTTCTTTCATTGCTTTTTTTAAAAAAAAATACTGAAGAAGTGGGCGAGGCAGAAACAAGCTATGTGGAAGTAATAAACTGAAATAGTTGTGTAATGGTGTCTGGCTGAGTCTCTGTCTGCTTGCCCTTGATGACATAACTGGGATTATGACTAATAAATCATTCCATTTGTGTGTGGGGGGGGAGCTTTTCAGCCCAGGGGCCACATTCCTTCACAAGCAACCTTTAGGGGGAGCCATGTGGTAGTGATGAGCTGGGCCAGAGGCACAGACTCCTAATAGTAGGGTGCTTTCCAGCAGCAACATTTCTACACACACAACTCACACAATGCAAACAAAGAGACATTGTCATAGTTGAACACTGCAGGAGGGGTGGAGCCAGGTCTGGTGAGGGGTGTGGCTTATGGAGAATCCCAAGGGCTAAACAGATACAGTGGTACCTCAGGTTACAGACGCTTCAGGTTACAGACTCCGCTAACCCAGAAACAGTACCTCCGGTTAAGAACTTTGCTTCAGGATGAGAACAGAAATTGTGCGATGGCAGCAGCAGGAGGCCCCATTAGCTAAAGTGGTGCTTCAGGTTAAGAACAGTTTCAGGTTAAGAACGGACCTCCAGAACAAATTAAGTTCTTAACCCGAGGTACCACTGTAGATCTGGAATGTCACAGCTTGATCCCAAGGTTCCCCACCCCTGGTTCATTTTACTGAAAATGTATTCCTCCTCCTCTGCCAACCATCAAAATGGATGTTAAAGGTGGTTAAGCAAATCAGAGCCCTAGCATTATCTGGGATAATTAAATTAATTGGTATGATTACAGGTACTCGCTGTTACTATAGCCTCACCCTTGCCTGCTGGCCGGATGGCAATTGTGTTACAGAGCTGCAGAATCAGTCCTGCGGTTCAAGCATGTTGCATACAGACTAAACCTTGACAGTCTATTGTTTTACAAAGCCAAACTGATTTGTCAGATTAGTATCGTATTATGGAGCCGCAGGACCTAAAGGTGTCTCGCATTGTGGCGTCTTAAGACCCAGCTTTTGGATTGACTGTTTGTGGTGACATTTTTGCTGGCCAGGTTAAAATTGAGTGTAAGGGAATATGGACCAATTAATCCCCTCACCCAGAAGACCAAAGTTAAGAATGAGGCTCTTCTAAAAAAAAGCAGAAACTTTGTTTACACTTGATGGTTTACCACTGCAAGGTGCAACACTTTGTTTCAAGCAGATACAGAGATACTGTATTAAATATCTGAATGCAACACTTTCAACCTGTCACTGGACAGAGAATTTTTTTCTTTGTAGGATGGCTGTTCTTCTATAAAACCTTCTAGCTCCTTCCTATGATCTCAGCCTTCCCCCTCAGGTAGACTGAACCTTGTCTGCCCACTTACAGATGTGCTATCAGCTTCCTCTAGCAGATAAACCCTGTGAGACTTAAGATAGCCGGAGACCCTTTCTGCCTATACAAAGTCCCTGACTCCATACCTAGGTCCCTGTCTAACCCACATACAATCTCTGCCTGTTTGCTGTTGGACACTCCCCGTCCCTATTTGATGGTTAATTTCCCTCTCTGATTAGCTGATCTTTATGCCAGCACACACTGGTTGCTGGGTCACAAGGCAGATCTGAGGCCTGTCTGTCACACTCTCCTTCAAGCAATTTGATATGGAAGCTCTCTTGGCTGAACCATGCAAGTCATTATCCAAGCTTCAGACAAAGCAAAGATGAGTTTCAGTGACTTTAAAATAGGAGGGCGGAGGGCATTTTCCTGGTTTTTCTCTTCAGTTGAGGTAACCTGATCTAAACAGGTTTGTCTGGAGTTGTGGTGCCTAATATTAAAGTTTCCTAATGCGTGTGGTTTTCATTTAAAAATCTGTTGTGTGATTTCCACTTTCCCCCCCACTTCTTTGGCTAGTCAAACATATTCTGACATTATTTTACATGTTATGCTTTGAGAAATACAGTGGTACCTCGGGTTAAGTACTTAATTCGCTCCGGAGGTCAGTTCTTAACCTGAAACTGTTCTTAACCTGAAGCACCACTTTAGCTAATGGGGCCTCCTGCTGCTGCCGCGCCGCCTTAGCACACTTTCTGTTCTCATCCTGAAGCAAAGTTCTTAACCTGAAGCACTATTTCTGGGTTAGTGGAGTCTGTAACCTGAAGCGTATGTAATCTGAGGTACCACTGTACAGGCAACAAAGACATGAGGATGCTGTTTGCAAGACGTAGTTTATGTTGCTTACAATATTTGGTTTCAGGATCTCTTAGAATCGGAATTACCAATCATTTGGGGGACAATAGGTCCATATTTGAGAAAGGTCTGTGGGTGCCGGTCACAAAATGACTTCCAATAGTGTCTTTGTTCAACATAAAAAATACACAAAGTACAATATAGTGAGATCATATAGACATTTATTGAAAGAAAACCAGCTCACTATGACGGAATGCACTGTTGTGGTACTGAAGGCTACAAACTAATGCCTTGGTGCAGGGACATCTGAACATGTATTAAAAATCCTTAAATGGTTTTTTCCCATTTATATTGGCTGGGAGCACAACAGCACAGCGAAGTGAGCAAAGGCTCAGAAATCAGAAGGAAAAGAAACCCAGATTTCTAATTACTAGAGTCCCAATTTTTAGAAAGTAGTAACCGGAACATCCACAAATTAAAATATAAACATTGCAGACTAGAGAATCGTAACTAAACCTAGAATAATGTCAACTCAACCTCATCCATGTGGAGTATACATACTGCTTTAAAACACACCAGCTGTGGTCTTACATTGGAGATTATGCTGCAGTCCATAAGATCTATGCCTTGCAGCAGGTGTTACTACTGAAGGATGCCAGTAAAGAATCAGAACCCAGCTGTTTCGGACACTGAAGATGCTGACCAAAAAGTAAAATCTATTTGCATATCAATGAACTTATCATTGAGAATCAAGTATGATGCTATTTCCCCTTTTTAAAAGCACGTGTCTAGTAGATGGTTTTAGCTGTT
Source organism: Podarcis filfolensis (assembly GCF_964270895.1). Classification (NCBI taxonomy): domain Eukaryota; kingdom Metazoa; phylum Chordata; class Lepidosauria; order Squamata; family Lacertidae; genus Podarcis; species Podarcis filfolensis. The sequence goes on along the minus strand of NC_139611.1, from coordinate 68,621,294 downwards.
ACTTTCTAAAAGCACCCATCTCAGACATGTTTGCAGCTGGCATGGAACACGCATTTCAGGACTGGCCAGGAAGTATGTCTGGGATTGAATCCAGCTTCTTGAAAATCCTAGGTTTTTTTAAACGGGTTTTTCAAAACTTATTATTAAATGATTTACTGTGAATTTCCATTCTGTCAGTGATGGAGAAGTGGTCAGGAATGTGTTAACTCATGTGCTCCTTTGAAAGGCAGGGCTTAAAAATCTTCCGATCATCACTTAAGGAGTCTGCAAAACTCCTTAAGAAACTCTTGACAGCCCTTTAGAACAACCTCATGCTCAGAGGGCGGGGCAGAGAAAGAGAATAAGAGGCATTGTATAATGCCATAATTAATTAACAATTAACTGGTGTTGATCTTTGAGAATGCATCTGGCCAGTACAGTACAGTGTCTAACAGTACATTTTTTTAGGTAATTTCAAAGTGATGCTGCTTACCTTTAAAGCCCTACACAGCTAGGGACCCATGGAAACCTGAAGCCACAGCTGTTCCCATGTCACCCTGCTCATGCACTGTCATTTTTGGAGGCTGTCCTCTGGTTGCCACCACCAGAAGTCAGTGGCAGACTGGCCACCTTATCGGTGCCCATTTGGTTATCTTTCAATGCCAGAACACCACCTTATTCATTCAAACTTTTTAGCTTTACTACTACTACTACCACCACCATCACTACCATTATACTGCTGGTGGGCTGGATAGTTCAGATCCTCCATCAATTCTTCCCATGCAAACTTGCTTAAGAAGCATGAGTGAAGAGCAAAATTCTTTTTTAAAAAGCAAGCAGCCTACAAGACAGGTCAAAGACTAATTGCAGGCAATTGAGAACCAACTGGCATTCTCCAGCAACAAAGCACTGGGTGAGAACAACTGTTTCCCCTTCACTAAAACGAAGTGGACCTGGTTTGCACATCATATCAAACCAGCCTTCTCCCATTTACTACCCTGCAATTGCTCTGGACTACAGCTCCCACAACCTAGCCATGCACTGCTACCCTGGCTTGGGCTGTTGGGAGTTGTAGCACCTGGAAACCACCAAGGTTGGAGGGCTGCATTAAACCATAGTTAAAATAAGCTATCATTTAATATATATGAGTAGCATGCTAGAGCACACTAACAGTTTGATACTTTACTCCTTACCAGCAGGGAAAGATTCCAGAATTTTGTTTGTGTTGCCTAAACCCAGGCTTGTGCTTATGGGGAAACAGACCACAGGTTCACACCAGGTCATGACAAGCCTAACTGGCTTCCCTCCAAGCAGGAGAGGAGCAAAGCACCTATGATTTCAGCAGCATCAACCCAGAGACTGCTTGTCCACATTTAATTACATTTTCCTTTAGCCAGTTTAATGTGATGTGCAAACCAGGCCAGTACAATGCCTGATTTATTGTCATTAGGAAAGGCAGTGAGGTGTATGATGTTCACAAGCAGTGAATCATCCCTGGAATAAGAGCTCTCATTCTACTTGCCTGACATTGTGTGGTTAGCAAAGCAACTGAAGCAGCCTCATAGCAGAGGATTTTGGCAGAGACTTCCTAGTTAGTTCATAGTGACACACCCAGCATGGGAAAGTGTTTTCCCTTGTCATGGTTTTGACGGAAGCACTTACGCAGAACATGGAAGGGCTCTTGCACTCTTTCTGAAAGAACCGATGACTAGGTGGTAGTCTAAAATAAACACCACAAACAATATAGTAACCCCAGTGAAACTAAGCTGTGCTAGGTCACTGTCTCAAAGGAAGACCATGTTACCTTCAGCTGCATTATGACAGAACCACAGATAAGTGTAATAAACAAACAAGATGACCATAGATTGCTGTTTAATAGACAACGGAAGCAAGCCTGGGAAAATAGCCACGCCCTAAAGACTATTTTGTATCCAACAGAAAGACTACTTCCTTTCTATTACCCAGCTGTTCCATTGGCCAAAATGTAACAGAAAGGGATCACACCTTGGGAGGGAAAAAAGGCTTTATTTCAGAGTTTAAGTGGCTAGCAATATAAGCACAAAGCTTGTCTTCACATTTTGATTTGTGCTTTTGCAACCCCTAGGGATACTCAGTTAATGATTTTTTTTCTTCCTCCAGTACTGCAGTATGAATGGGGCAAAAATGCAGTGGAATGACCGGTGCAGAACAAATCGACCCGCCAAGATGATGAGTCCACTGCTCTTTCTGCTGGTGTGCAGAGAATGACTGGCGAGATGCTGAATCAACACACAGCTGCCACCCTGGCTAAGGAAGCTGCACTGATTGCCAGTGCCATGCATGCTTCATAGAGATGGCTCTGGGTTGTTCCAAAGGAACTGCCTGGCACAAGGCCCAGAAGAAAAAGGAGCTACAGAAGGAGAAGCGTTTCACATAAATGAGGGCAACATCTGTGGCAAGGAACACCCAACTGCAGCTGGCTTCTTCCATGTAGAGAAAAGTGGCAGTCCTTGTGGAAAAAATTCGTAGGAAAACAATGTTGCTTTTCAAAGGAGGAATCCCCTTTTGTTATAATGCAAGTTGCACTAGCTCAACTATTTTTTTCTCCAGCAGATTATAGGAGCCCAGAGGGTGCACACTGTGTCAGCACAACCTACAGCCTTGGATCCACTTCTCAGTCCTTGTGCTTCTTCTTATGATGCTTCTTCTTTTTTCGCTTTTGGGATGCACTAGCTTTTTCAGTCCGTTTTGCTTTCTTCCTTGATGGCTGAACATCACCAGCATCTGACTCACCACTGTCAGAATCCCCCAGTTCGGAAGTAGTTTTGCTCTTGTGTTTCTTTTTTCTCTTTTTTTCCTGTTAGAGAGAATACATTAGTGTGCGTAAGCTTTTCTGTTGGAGGGTATTAGGAAATGATTCCCTAAAAGCCGGTTCACATGTAATACTAAGAAGAACTATGGCTTAGCGCTAGCTAGCAAACGGGCAGGTTCCTTAAGGGAGATTGGAGCCGTTGCGCTTTTCACCCAGTACTGATGCTGAGTAGCTAAACCTGCATGTTTGCTAATACGTGCCAAACTATTATTTGGCTTAATGTTAAAAGCAAACTGGCCCTACTACTCACTGATCCAAGCTGCATTTTGCAGCAACAGTATTTGCAAAAACTGAACAGAAACCTAAAAAGAAGTCAGATACAGAGCTCCTAACCCTTCTTAATATGGTAAAGCAGCATCAGTTGTCAAAATACAAAGTGCTAAGATGAAAAAGGGGCAGCATTTATTTATTACCGAGATTTATATCCCACCTTTTTATAAAATATCCAAGGCAGGATAAGAATACAGAAACTATAAGAATAAAATCGAGGAAAAAGTGAAGGTACAACAGTGCTGTAACTATGGCGGAGCTGGCCGGGTTTTTGCCCCGGTTGACGCCTTCAGAGGAGCGTCACTGACGCTCCCAGCCTGTGTGACTTGGGTCACATAAAGCCTAGTTTTGCCCCTGGATAAGAAAATTAAACATCCTAAGCACAGAGCACCAAATATTTTTTACTCTTTAAGTATGTTTAGATAGGCCTTTGGGGGGGAAAGAGCTTTAAAAAAAGTGCAAAGGCCCGCTCCCTATAGACACTGGGATTCAAATGGACTTACTTTTATGTACAAGATTGCTGACATCATTGTAACTGGCAGCTTGCTGAGCTTGTTCTCAATGAATGTGGCAACAGAACTGTTACCTGTACTCAATCCTGTCAGCCAATCTTTTACCTTTTTTCTCTTCTTCACAAAATCTTCAGATTTATGTGCCTTCTTTTCTTCTTCTGGAGGGATTTCTTCTTCCTCTGGAATCAGAGTATACTTGGTCCCTCCTGGCTGCACAAAGCAATCTTTTGCAAAATGACCTTCAACACAATGTTTAAAAAAATTAAAAAAACTAAAACAAACTTTGTTGGTTACCACTTCTCCACCCCTACCGTGTTTTCTACTACCTTAAAGTAACACAACAGTATTCATCTTTTCTAGCTACAGAAAGTTTTGCCATTATGGCCTGTAGTTCCTGAAACTGCAAGAGGCCATTCCCTGTATCCTGTCTTTGAAGGCTGCAAAGCAAGCTTGTGTTGGCTATACTGGAGCAGGAGGTAAGAGTTCTACCTACAGCATGTCTGGGAATTGCTGATTTCCACATGCACTCATGCTGGTATTTGTGACTGAAGACTTTATTACTTTTATACACACATAAATACGTAATTTTATTTGTATGCCACCTTTCCACCATTCAAACCATGCTCAAGGCAGCTTACAACATAAAAACCACCATAAAAAACAATTAACAAAAATAGCCACAGACAACAATTATTAAAAATACAAACCAAACTGAAAAATTTCCAAATAAATCACAACAAAACCTAAAGTATACAAAGAACCAATGGCAACAACTCTCCCCCAAACAAAACACCCCAGCCCTTTGGCATAAGGTATATTTGCATAAGATATATTTGCAAGTATAATTTATACAAATAGGGATGTTGTTGCCAAGTTTGATGGATGAGCAGACTTGACTACCCCAAAACTCAGTTAAAAAGAAGTGGTCCAGTTCTCACTTGTGCTGTAAAAACACCCCCTAAAGCTCCTGGCTTCAGCTGAATTAGGATTAAGCTTCACAATTAAGTTTGAAGATGTTGTGAACAATATTTCAAAATTTCGCTGCCCTTGCTGCATTATTATTAAACAAACAATTATCCCACCCTTTGGCAAAAAAAGTGCACCCCACCCCTTTCTACCTTCCCAACAGCCCTGTGAGATAGATTAGGTTGAGATACAGTAGCTGGACCATGGCCACCAAGCGAGAGATACAGGGATGAGTTATTATTTGAACCCCAGTAACTCAGTTAGAAAGAAGTGGCCCAGTTCTCACTTGTGCTGTAAAAACACAAAGGTAAGACCCAATATCTTAAAGATTATGGCAGCATGACACAAATGTTTAAAATAAATAAATAAATAAATAAATAAATAAATAAATAAATAAATAGGAATTTGACCTCAACATACCTGGACAGCCACACTTTTTGCAAACTGTGTTTAAGACTGCTTCTAGAGTGATCTTCTGGCTGGTGTAGTCTTTGAATGAGCCTTTCTTCCGTGCATCTTGACTGTGTGCAGACGTAAAAGATTTTAGTCACAGACAAAACCATTTGTTTTGAGGTGTAATCCTAGTTCAGGTGAAGCCAGGAGCTTTACGTCAGAAATTAAGTCAGACATTTTTAAACATGGCCTGCAGCTTGGGGGGAGGACCAATCAATATGTCTTCCAGGGGACCCACATAAATCAATGCGGACAGGGTACTCTCCCCAGCCAATTGGAACAAGCAGGATTCATACAACAATAGCACCCTGTGCAAGGCACATCCTTGCTCCCTGCCTTTTGCTTCTCATGTGGTCTATTTTGAAGCAATTGGGAATAGCAGGTCTCCTTTTCTTTGTGTGTGGCTTTTTGACAGAGGGGAGCTTATTGCTATCCGACTTTGGGGGGCGGGGTTCTGTAGTCTTTGGGAAGAGGAGATATCTCAGGGCAGATGCAGATTACCTTCCAGAATACACGAAAAAAGATAGTTCTGCCCTGGCAACAGAGGCTCTGCTCCAGCAAACTATACACCATTTAATTTTAAATTATTTTTCCTAGGACTAGAATGAAAGCAAGGTAAGCTAATCAGACATCAACTTGCGGTAGCTGAACCAATGAAAGTTCTGCGGCTGCCCCTGTGTCTTCATTGGTCCAACATCCCCAAGGCAGAATCTGAATGGCTCTCCTCACTGTCACTCTTGTCCTGGGGGAAATCAATAAAAAGGATTCCAACTTGATGGAATCTTGGCTGCTGTCACAGTGCAACCACCACATCCTGTCCTGCTGGCTGTTGCTTGGTCTCTCAGGTCATTTGGAGCCACCTGGGCTGCAAAGTCACAGATATGCACCCAGAAATTTGGCCCTAGCAGCACCATTGCCCATTGGGATACAGCAAGAATGGGGGAAACCATGGCCTCTTGATATTGTTGGAATATAACTTCCATCATCCCTGACCACTGGTCATGCTATTAGAGTGGGGTGGGAGTTACAGTCCAACATCTGGAGGGCCACACATCCTGGGGATAAAGGGGAAAATGAAAGAATAAAAAAAGTCCATACCCCCACATAAGTGCAACATATTTTGCTTACTCGAGGGTCACATTGTTGGGGTCCAGGTCCTTTCCAGTTCCTTGATTAACAACTTTCATCGAAAGAGACAATTTTAACTTCTCATCTGTCTTCTGAAAGACAAGGAAATCTTCTCTTGAATTTCTTTTTGGTCTGACCTCAAGGAACAAATCAATCGGGGTTCATGATGCGGAACATTCTACACAGAAGGGAAAACACCCCGACCAAAGAGTCATCACAGCTAGTACTGCATCTCCTGTTTTCCCACCGGGCCTCTCATCATTAATTCAACGTTAACATAAACGCAACATCAGCCATTTACAGGACTGTGGGGTACTTTCTTCAAAGTAAAAAGTTGATCAGTGTGTACTTCTTTCTTAACAAAATCCTTCATATAATTTGTTGAAGTGCAAAATCCTATTTTACAATCACCTCAGAAATGGAACAGTAATGTTTACCTCTTTCCCTATAAGTTTCACCCACACTTTTTCTCCCACATCCACCAACTCTGAGGGTTGGTCCACCCTGCAGTTTGACATGTGGCTTTTGTGTACAAGGCCTAAGAAGAAGTATGATGGAGAAAAAAAAGTTTGTTAAGTACTGTTCTTTGACAGATGAAATGAACAGAAATGTCTTAAGAATCGTAATAGGTTAACATTGTATTTTGATTTCTAATCTTTTACAATAATAATAATAATAATAATAATAATAATAATAATAATAATAATTTATTTATACCCCGCCCTCCCCAGCCAAGGCCGGGCTCAGAGCGGCTATAAAAACCAAAACACCATTTAATACAACTGATAAGAGATCCAAACCTTGTTTCCTTGTTCCTGGAATTTTAATGAATGCTCCATATTCTGTCACAGAAGCAACCTGTAAAGAAAATAATTATTGGTCAAAAAGGGTTGGCATTCTATTTCCCTATAGTAACTTTTCATCTAATCCAGTATTGTCTACTGTGACACTGGCTGACCAGAGTTTCAGGAAGAGGTTTTTCTCATCAATGGCTATCTGACCTCTTTACCTAGACATGGCAGGAACTGAACTTGGGATGTCTATGTGCAGGTATGGCCCCTCCCCATCTCATTCCATGTTGTACATTTCAAAAGCAGTCTACTATTTAGACTGCAATTCGATGCATTCTTATCTTAATACAAGTCTCACTGAAGTCAGTGGGGCTTACTTCCAAGCAGAGATACCTTATAATTTATAACTCATAGTGCAAACCTGGGTATCAAACCAAAAATAGCTACTGAGACATTTGAAACCTGAATACTTGCTCTCAATGAAGCCTGCCAAAATCCAACCTTTGTATTTATGCACCAGGCCGGCAGTAATGAGCGACAATGAGATTGCATGCAAGGCAACTACATGGAATTCTGTGTGCATGTGTGCAGACTAGCAGAGGAGGAAAAGAGCACTGTGTTTCATCTCTGAAATCAGAATAGTAACTAAGCAAGCTTTTGAAGAATGGAAGGCCCCACCTCCATAACCATCATAGGAATGCAGCAAGCTGCTGCAGGAAGGATTGAGCTCTCAATTCCTCTTCTGTCAGACCCCAGCAGGGTACCAAAACATTTTACAGGGTATAAACATATGGGCTCATTTACAAGGCTGCAAAAGGAACAATTCCCTATTTCAGATATATCCTATCCAAGTCTATGGATTTTTTCAGGAGTAAAAAGATAACATGACTGCGCTGTTAAGAGGAATAATAAGACTATTCATTCTTATTTACTCAGACATAAGTTACTTGTTCAGGCTTGCAGCTTTTTTACTACTTTCTCTTTTTTCCAGTTGCCAAATTATACAGCAGAAAGCTTTCCAAAACTGATATAAGCACATATGTAAAACATATAAATTCATGTAGAAAAGCGAAAAGGAAAATTGCAAAATCTGATATATAAGGTCACTTATTTAAATAAGTTCATGACAAAAGTACCTTCTCCTCTTATATCTGCATGCATTTATCTATCATTTTTACTATCCTTATTTTCATTATTAGTAATAATAATCTCTCTTCCCCAAAGTCAATTTAATCATGTGTATGGTTATATCATATCTCAATATTTAACAATCAATTTCAATAATATTTGCCTATATTAAATAGCATTTATTTTTCTGCCAGGAACATATAGCTTTTCATTATGGTATTATATTTTGCTCAAAAGCACATGATGCTTCATTATTTCATTTGCTTTTTCATTCTAGTAAGCTATAAAAAAGTTCAACTTTTCAATAACATTATTATCCTGCTGTCCCATCTCCCTTACTTTAATGATATTAGTTAATTTAACTATTTGGGTAATGTTTAATTAGCCAGTCGTGCTATTTGGGGGTCTTCTGCTTTTACCATGTTTCTGCTAGTCATTTGGGCTACAGTTGATAGATGAATGATAACTTTCTGACTTTCTTGCACATCTAATCCTTTAATATACACAAATAATGCTAAACATGGGTCATTTGATATTCTTACTTTTTTCAAGCATTTGTTCTGAATATATTTTAAATCTGGGCTGTGTCCATAAGACAATTTAAATAGTTCAATCTGATGCAGACACAAATATTTCAAAGCTCATTACATTCTGAAAAGTAACAGTTTTAGCACATACCTCTCCTTGGAAAATATCATAGAGTTCTGGAATTACTTCCATTGCCTTAAATTATGAGAAGTTCCCACAAATCTCCTGGCCAGATTTTTCGTTATGCCTTGGAAGCATAAATCTCTTTCACTGAAATGCAATCAAAAACACTCATATACTAATTTCCAAATTATTTAGGCACTACCCAGATGTTTTAAAGTGCTTCTCCTTCAGTCATTATTAGTGGCACCCTAGTACAGTGGTACCTTGGTTTAAGAACAGCTTAGTTTATGAACAACTTGGATTAAGAATGCTGCAAACCCAGAAGTAGGTGTTTGGGTTTGTGAACTTTGCCTTGGAAGCAGAACATGTTCCGCTTCCTGTTGAGTCTGTTCCATTTGTAAATTGAGTCCCCTGCTGCTATGGGAAAGCACGCCTTGGTTTAAGAAGGCTTTGGTTTAAGAACAGATTTCTGGAACGGGTTAAGTTTGTAAACCAAGGTACCACTGTACCTAAAATGCTCAATAATTCACAAAATCCCAAATTTAACCATGTGGAAACCCTGTTCCTTTTATATTCTGAGCACAATTCAAAGTCTAAATGGCCTCAGCCCAGAAGGAGCGTCTCCACCCCCATCGCTCAGCCCTGAGGTCCTTCTCCGAGGGTCTTCTGCTGGTTCCCTCACTGCAAAAAGTGAAGTTACAGGGAACCAGGCAGGGGGAGACTTCTTGGTAGTGGTGCCCTCCCTTCAGCTGTCAAGGAGATAAAAGAATTATTCAACTTTTAGAAGACATCTGAAGGCAGCCTGTATCAGGAGGTTTTTAATGCTTGGTGTTTGCATTATGTTTTCAGACATGCTGTAAGCCGCCCAGAGTGATTGGGGAAACCCAGCCAGATGGGAGGGTTATAAATAATAAAGTTACTATTACACACTGCGGTCCTTAGTTACATTCTTTGTGCGGTTTGAAATGCATCTTCACTACCCCTAGAATTCAAACGCTGAATGTTTACAAATACAGTGGTAGCTCAGGTTAAGTACTTAATTCATTCTGGAGATCTGTTCTTAACCTGAAACTGTTCTTAACCTGAAGCACCACTTTAGCTAATGGGGTCTCCTGCTGCTGCTGCGCCACCGGAGACAGATTTCTGTTCTCATCCTGAAGCAAAGTTCTTAACCCGAGGTAATAATTCTGGGTTAGCGGAGTCTGTAACCTGAAGCGTATGTAACCTGAGGTACCACTGTACTTGTCAGCTAATAATAATAATAATTTTTGTAGCTGTTCTGTAATGGGAGGGAAACCTTCCATTCCCAGACGTTCCTCCTGCGTGGTGTCATTATAAGAAATGTTTATTAGGAGAGATTGCCTCAAGTGATTATTGTTGAATGGTCTTGTATGGGTGGATACTGTGAACTATCACTTTCTCCTCAATGGTTTGGGGATCCCAGAGACCATGTAAATAACTCGCCGGATTTGAGCAGGAATCTCGACTCCAAGGAAAAAATGATCCGAGTTCTTTTATTTTGGAAGGCCTCCCCCTCCACCTCCACACAGTTACCTGCGTGCAATGCCCACTGAAGCCAGTGGGGCCTACTCGGGAGTAGGCCTACGTGGAGTGAAGGCCCGAACCCTCCCTCTTCCATCCCCGCAGCCCTTCCTCCCTCTCCTCCTCCTCCCACCGACTTACCACCTTAGGGAGAGAACGAAAATCCCCACAGCAACCGCCGCCTCCTTTACCCGTCCCGCTCCGCCTCTCCTCCTCTCCAGCCGCCGGCCTCCCACCAATCGGCGAGCGGCATAAACGCGAGGTCTAACGTCTGCGAGGGCTCCACCAATCAGGGCCAGGCTCCGTGCTGAAGCGGCGCGAGAGCAGCCGCGAGAAGGAAGGATAGCGTCCTCGAATGAGACGTCGCGGAGGGGGCGGGGCCTTTTGTAGGGAGCCGCCAATCGGAGCGGGGAGGCGTCGGTTTCCCCTCAGTTTGACGCGCCTCTGAGGCCTTGAGGGGACTCGAGACCGTTTTCGACGAAGTCGTGGGAGACACGATGATCGACCCGCAGAAACGGAAAGCGCCCGGCCCGGATATGGCTCTGGTAGCGGCGGCGTCCGGGGCTAAGAAGCCGCGCCACGAGCTTATCTTGGGGCCGGGGCCTGGCGCTGGGCAGCCGCCCCCGGGCGCCTTGTTGCAGGCGGTGAGTCCCCTGAGGAGCGGAGGCCGCGCACCCGACCTCTCTCTTTTAATATGCATTATTACATCGCCATTATAGCGAGTGAGGCTTTAAAGCGGCGGCGCGGAACCCCGAGGCCGCTTAAATGCTGTGGGACTACAACTCCCAGCAACCCTTGGCTGCGTAGCCCACGGTTAGGGATGACGGGAGATGCGGTGCAACCTCTGGACGGCCTCGCGATTCCCTGCCCGTTTGTTTGTTGCGTTTATATCGCGTTTTTTCCCTTCAGCACTCTAACCACTACGCCACCCAGAAGTAGTCCAGGTGCACATGGTATATAGTCCACATTTCTCAACCTGGGGGGTCGCCAGGTGTGCTTGGACTACAAGTCCCATAATCCCTGGCTAGAGGGACCAGTGGTCCAGGAATGATGGTAGTTGTGGTCCAGCAACGTCTGGCGGTGTTATAGTCCCAACACTGAAAGGCTGTTACAGTCCAACATACCAACGGCTGCACCGCACTAGTCTCAGAAACACTGTGTGTGTGTGTGTGTGTGTGTGTGTGTGTGTGTGTGTGTGTGTGCATAGAGAGAGAGGGGGAGAACTAATGGGGAGTCTTGAGGGGCTAGCATTCTGAAAAGAGGAGAAGACTAAGCAGTGGAGGTAGTTGTTAAAGGGAAAGGTCCATTCTGTTACATGAACCTACATCGTTTTGAATGAGTGGTGAAAATAGCTTTTCATTGCCATCGTTGTGGTCCTGTAGCTGTGCTTAGTGTTTAGAGTAACAGATATAGAAGCTGTCTTACGCTGAGTCTAGAGTCAGACCATGGGTTCCTCCAGCTCAGTATTTTAATAGCACATATGGCTGCAAGGATGACCATTGAGCACCCAGTGACTATAATTAGTTTGCATTAGTTACTGATTTTTTATTTCACCTGGGTGATCAGTTGGACCAGCTTTCCCCAACACACTCCTGGGTTTTTTTAATTAAACATTTTTATTGGTGTTTTGGACATTCTAACAAATATATAACATCCCACCCCCATAACAGGTGTCAGGATGTACATTAACATAAATAATTATTATTACTCAGTACAAGATATCCAAATGGAGAGCCTGTAATGTCCCAACTCAAAACTTGAATTATCAATCACAAAGAGGCATTCCAGAGAAGAATGTAGTGCAAGCAATACTGTTCAGGACAGCCATGTCTTCAAAGATGCTTTATCTTTAAGGACAGTTTTATTTATATATTGAATAAATGACCACCATGTTATATAAAATTTATTCAGTTTTTTCTGTTCTTTTCATAATTTATAAGTTATTTTCTCAGTGGTAGCCAGTTGCCAGTCATTTTTATACCATAAATCCAGGGATAATCCTTGCAAGGCCCTCCAGTGTTACACTACAATTCCCTTCAGCCCCAACTAGCATGCTCAGTGGTTAGCATTGAAGAGTGCTATAGTCATCTGAACGGAACAAGGTTAGGGTATTTTACTGCACTTGTTGAAGCTGTAAGTGGTTTGTGTTAAATTGTCATGTTTTTGGGCTGGTGGAAGTGCTTGCCTTTGCCACAAGACATTAGATCAGGGATGAAGAGCCAGTTGCCTTCCAGATGATGTCGGACTATAATTCTTATCATCCCTGATCATTGGCCATGTTGTCTGAGGCTGTTAGGGTCCAACATCTTGTGTGCTACAGGTTCCTCATCACTGGTTTATGAGTAATAGTCTTCTTTTCAGCATTCGGATGCAGACTCTCTTATAGCTTGTTGAGTATTCTGCATTTTTTCATATTTCAGGGCCCCCCAAGATGTTCATCTCTCCAGGCACCTATAATGTTGCTTTCAGGGCATGAAGGAGAAGTATACTGTTGTAAGTTTCATCCTAATGGAGCCACCTTAGCATCAGCTGGATTCGACAGGTTGATATGTAAGTCTACGTTATGAACTTCTAAATACAATTTGTTTGCTTAAAATTAATTGGGTTAGTTGTGTGTGTGTGCTTTTTTTTAAGAAAAAGCATACAGCATATTAAATTAACTAAGCACACATAACAGTAAATCAACCAAAGTGTACTAATTTAATTAATTAAAAGTAAACTTATATATGACTAATACCAAAGTTTTAATGGTGTATGTGCTGGGTCACCAGCATGGTGCTTGTGAGTGCAATGGAGTCCCACACTTCACTCTCCTCATATTTGCATTGAACGAAACCTTCTATTGTAGCCAGTAGTCTTACCCCTGCCTAATTGCAACTAGGGAGAAGTGATATTGGGATCATGACTGGGAAGGTCAGGGTCAATCCTTCTCCCCCAGCTGTGACACCTTTCCCCCAAATTGCTGCTTGATAAATAGGTTTTAGAAAAAGCTTACAATTGGCTCCATGATAGTGGTGGTGTATGGCTGTTCTTAGTTGGTGGAGCAATTTGTCTGGTTAATTCTGATAACAAATAAGACTGCAGCATGCTAGCTAGTTATGTGACCCCCCAAGCATGGGGGGAAGTGGGAGTTATTGTTTTGTTTTGTTTTTATTATGTATCTTGTGTTTTTATGCTGTGAACCGTCTTGAGATCTATGAATGAAGGGCAGTATGCAGATTTAATTAATAATAATAATAATAAAATAGTGGTGGGGAATCTTCCTGGAGATTGCAGCTGGGGATGGAAGGTTAACTCTTGCCTCCCCAGCTGGACTCGCCAGGAAGTCTACACACCCTTCACTAATTAGGGCATTTTAAAGTCTAATTGCTGGCTGGGGGGCGGGGAGTGATGACACGTGTGTGTGTGGTTGTCTGCTGTGCATGGTGCCAATGACAGTTTTTTTGATGCCCACAGGAAATAAAGGTTGATGACTCTGGCTGAGTAGAAGTCGCCACAATGGGCATCTTAAGAGATATTATCCGCTAGAAAAGCCATCCATAGTTTTATAAGGAAAAGTAATTAATTATAGATGCTTTAATGAAAGGTCCGTAATCAGTTACAGGTTGCAACCCTAGTTTAAATTAATATTAGCAATACTTGACCCAGTTTACATGTTATGCTAAACAATGGTTTGCCATGGTTGCTCAAACAGCCCCTGGTTTGTTTCTCCTCTAATTCTAGTGGGAGCAACAATCACAATCCCTACCTCAGTTAAGTTGAACCAGGAATCCTGGGAAGTGAAACAAACCATGATGTTCACATAGGATGCAACAGTAAGCCAGATGAGAGCATCTGTTCTTTTCATCTGTTACTCAGTAGGATGGTAGCCTTTTTAAAAACACATAGGCCACATTGTACTAGTTTGCTAGTATCTAGCAAGGTTTACTTGTGAACTCAAAAGTACACACATAGTGTGAAGATCAACATTTTAAATTGAAAAGAATCTGATCTTACATTCATGATGACCCACGGACATTTTGGTGTGCCTACATACTGCAATACAGTTTCTTTGAAGTGATTGTGAATGTTTTCTCTCACTGCCTTTGTTAGGTATAGAAGAGTTTTCCCCAGGTAAAAATTGATACTCTTTTCTTAAAAACACCCACCACCCACCATCTGTTTCTGGAAGTTATACCTACTTGAAGGCTTCCATTGCTGCTTACAAAGCATTAGATCTGAAAAGTGCATCTGATTCATTAAGAGGATTTATCACTTGGAAATGCCAACATGACTTCAGTATTTAATCTTGATCTTGCATTGATTCTAGTGTTATGGAACGTGTATGGGGACTGTGATAATTATGCCACTCTGAAAGGACATAGCGGAGCAGTTATGGAACTACATTATAACACTGATGGCAGGTTAGTACATATATAATTCTTGTTGTGGATATTTTTATCTGCTGTTTAATTGATTAGCAATGACTTTTTGTCATTTGGAGTATATTACTGAAGCTTGGGTACTTATATTTTGCTGCTTGTTGGTTCTAGTCACTTGGTGATTTTCTTTTTAATATGTCAAAATATTTCAGAACAAATTCTGAAAGCATGTGCAAGAAATGAACTTCCTGTGGGTTATATCCAGCTAAGTTCTATTTGGAGGAGGTTCACTGAAATTAATGAACCTTATTTAGTCATGTGTGTTAACTTCAGTGGGTCTACTGTGAGTAGGATGGGCACTGAATACAACCCTATGATTTGAGGGGGGGGGGGGAATTGGATAGGAATGCCGGCAGGTAATCACCGTCACATTGCAGCCATTTAGTCCATTCCATTATTCCCTGCTGCTTTTCCTGATTTCTGCCAAACAGATCCTGGAGCAACATGCCAGTAGTAGTAAAAGCCTTTGGGGACTGGAGTGGCGCATGGCTGCCTGGCAGAACAATGTTATTCATGATAGCAATTCACTTACATCTAGGGATTTGTACAAGATTTTGTAACTTACACACCACCTATTTTTACAGTTACTGATTTTTGTCTATTTTTTTTGTAAGCAGCTCTGAGAGCATTTTTAGCTAAAGAGCAACAGTAAAAATGTTTCAATTAAACAAAGATTCTGCGGTAGTTGTATATAGTGGAACCTCAGTTTTCGAGTGTCTCGGAAGCCAAATGTTTCGGAACGCCAAAAACCTGGAAGTAAATGCTTCTGTTTTCAAACGTGCCTCGGAAGTCGAATGGCTTCCACTGCTTGCTTTTCAATTTTCTCAATTGGACTGAGGCTTCTGTAGTGAGTTCTTGGTTTTCAGACGTTTCGGAACTCGAACGGTCTTCTGGAATGGATTACATTCGCGAACTGAGGTTCCATTGTACTGTATATTTGGAAACGCTTTGGGATAACTGGATTTTGTCACTAAGCAGTGACCAAAAGAGTATGTTTGCCTTCCCTCTTCCCCTGCATCAGAAGGCTGGCATTCTGGGCAAAATGCTTGACAGCTAGTAGTAGGTGTCTTTTGCTTTTTGCGGTCACTTCTAACTGTCCTTTACCTAAGGGCCATTTTTTTGAATGTTGAATACCTTTTAATACATGTGAAATGCTGCTTTTCAGCACTTCATCAGCTTTGCATTTTCTCCTAGCATGCTATTCTCTGCCTCCACCGATAAAACTGTAGCAGTGTGGGATAGTGAGACAGGAGAGAGGGTGAAAAGACTCAAAGGTCACACATCATTTGTGAACTCCTGTTACCCAGCAAGACGTGGACCTCAGCTGGTCTGTACAGGCAGTGATGACGGGACAGTAAAGGTTAGTATGGATAATTGTCGTCTTGCAATGTAAATAGTAAATATTAGTATGAGTTTATGTGATCAATAAGCAGTTGTCTTTTTAGGTGCTGCTTGCTGAGTAAAGAGTTCTGTTAAAGAGGTACATTCTTTTTGGATATGGAGTTGTTATTTTCTTTCCACCAATATCAACATGTCAAATGTGAACCTGGCTCCAGCTTCTGTGAAAACCTACACTTGTAGACTTATCATTTTGAAGATACTCATTCTTAATGTGAGCATGATAATCGCACCAATCTATGCTCTGGAAACCTCAAGTCTGGACTATTACAATGTGCTTTATGTGGGCCTTCTCTTGGAGACTGTTCAGAAGCTGCAACTGGTGCACAGACCAAGGTGCTGGTGGGCACGACGGACAGGACATAAGTTCTTAAATAGCTTTTTACAGTTGCCATTGTGCTTCTGAGCCCAATTCTAGGTGCCGCCATTTACAAAGCCCTAAAAGACTTGGCTCCCAAATATATGAAGGACCACCTCCTCCCATGTAGACTTTTTTAAAGATCTGCAGAGAAGGCCCTGCTCTCAGTTTTGACACTATGTGAAGTTCATGGGGCAGCAGTGTGTGAGAGAGTCTTTTCTGTGTAGACTCCCAGTTCGTTGAATGCCATCCCCTCGCAGGGACAGCTGCCCTTGTCAGTAAGTACTTTTTAATGTTGAATCAGGGTGCACCTTTTGTGCACAGGACTTCAGGATTATGAGACCTTTCATGGCTTAGTTGTATTGAGCTATTTTTGGACCCTGTGGTGAAGGGTGGGTTATGAATGTCTATCTTGTTTGCTTTCGCTTCCAGTTATGGGACATCAGGAAAAAAGCTGCTGTTCAAACATTTCAAAATACCTATCAGGTGTTAGCAGTGACCTTCAATGATACCAGTGATCAGATAATATCTGGAGGCATAGACAATGATATCAAGGTAAGCTGTTTGTTGAACTGAACCTTCCATAGATTCCATATTTGTAACTTGGACAAAGGGCATATCTACACTTGAAAAATAAACTAGTTTCAAACGAGTTTTAATTTTTGCATTGCCCCAGACCCTTCTCTCTCCTTGGAACACTTAGCCACCTCCAGAAGGAGCAAGTAAGAAACAGAACAACAGTGGTAGCTTCTAGTTCTCTCAGGTGGTGGGAGTAAGGTTCTACTGTGAAGACGAATAGGCAGTCCCAGCTTTCCCTGTGCCAGGAAGATGGCACACAGTGAGACCTAAAAGGCCTTGTATCAGAAACAGGAGACCCATTTGTTATGGGCTATCCCTTCCCTTTAAAAGGGCAATTGGTCAACAGATGCTGGGATTTCTGTCTTTCAAGACTTGGCATAGGTTATTTGTCTTACAAGGACACTGGAAGTCTAAGAGACTATATCACAAATAAATAAATCTCCATGCATTTGTTTGGACTCTGCTCATTTTGCAACTTCACTTGAAAGCTTCAACAGCCCTATATAGAGCTAACTACTTTAAAGACCTCTATGTATATGTGACACACCATATATCTGCTCATATATCCTTAAAGGTATGGGACCTTCGTCAGAACAAGCTAACTTACACAATGAGAGGACATGCTGATTCTGTCACAGGTCTCAGTCTGAGTTCAGAAGGCTCTTACTTGCTTTCCAATGCCATGGACAATACAGGTAACTGTTTCTGTTGGAAAATAGCATTAAGGAACATATAACCAAGCATACTACTCCTAGTCTTTACTAGTTTGCGGCCAGTATGTCAGAACTTGGAAATGTCTCCTAAAATGCACCAAGACTTTGGGTAGTTGCCAAAACTGTAAGTGAAGTGTGATGCAATTTATTATTGCCAGAAGCCTGCTTTTTGTCCCATTAGAGCTACCAGGGCACACTGCTACAATGATAGAAGAAGCCACAATTGGCAGATTCTCTTGTCAAAATGCAGACTTGACACTGTCTTCCTTTAACTGTCATCTCTGGACAAGCTTCTGTAGGACTTTTGTTTCTCTCCCGCATTCATCATAGCATATCATTTTCCTGATCTTAACTTGGGGTTGGAGAACCTGCAGCCCTTCAGATGCTGTCACCATGGTCAATGGTCAGAAGTTGTGAGAGTTTAAACACCTGGAGGTTCCGTACCTCTCCATTAAGCACCACAGGGGTTTTTTTAGTTGCTTCTCTGATTAACAAATTCTTTGATGATCCATCTCTACTACTTTTTTCCTCAATCCACCTACCATTCCTTCATGTCCTCCTTTCTTGGTCCATCCTTCAGATTCCTTGTCTCTGGCTTGCCTGACCCTTAGGTTCCCTACACCCTGGCACAACATCCTCAGCCCAACTCTGTGAAATGACAATCTCAGTCAAATTGAAGTTTTCCCCCTTCCCTCACGATAAGCTAGAATGCAAAAATGTTCCCTCTGTTCCCTGCGCAGCTGAATGTTCCCTGCCACTACACCAGTTCAGTCAATCAACATTGAAGGCTTCACTGTGTGTGTGAAGTTGTGTGTGTGAAGTTGTAGTCATGTCACCATCTAGAGACTGCTTGTCAGTGGCTGAAACCATGCCCTAGCTAGCTATACCTGAATTCTGTCTGCAGTTGTGGTTGCTGCCATCTCAAAAAGGTTGTTACAGGTCTGGGAAAGTTGGGGGGGGGAGAGTAACCCAAAATGATTGAGTGCGCTGCTCTGGTTCGCCAGAAGCGGCTTAGTCGTGCTGGCCACATGACGCGGAAGCTGTACGCCGCCTCCCTTGGCCAATAAAGCGAGATGAGTGCCACAACCCCAGAGTTGTCCACAACTGGACCTAATGGTCAGGGGTCCCTTTACCTAAATACTACCAACGGCTATACGGACCCTGCATGTTCAAAAACATCGTGCTGCTGTGTGCTTGTTGTCCTCCTTCCCTGTTTTTGCCCTTCCCAGAGGCATCTGTCTAGCTAGTGTGGGAAACAAAATACTGAACTAGATGGCTCTCTGGTCAGATCGAGCAGATCAGTTCTTATGTCTTTAAACCTATCAGCTTACTTACCATCAAATCTGCAATATTGTGGGATAATACTCAACTTGTTACTACAGTTCTAAACTGCTTGTATGGGCTCTGTTCTAGTTCGTATCTGGGATGTTCGGCCCTTTGCCCCTAAAGAGAGATGTGTAAAGATCCTCCAAGGGAATGTACATAATTTTGAGAAGGTGAGTTCTGTTCTGGCTGAAATGCTCCTTGTTTATGGATGGCAGCTAAGAATTAATTCATAAGTAAATGGCTTTTAAAATTTCAGATTGCCACAAACCTCTTAACAAGGTCTGTGCTCAAGATTAATGTGTGAGAAGAAATTCCAATTAAAGCCGCTGCAACAAGATTTTTTTTAACCCCCAAGTGCAGCTGTAATGGCCTATAAATTTTAGTATCTTGACATTCACAATCTATTTCACATAAGATAACAAGATACTGTGTATTTCTGGCAATAAAGTACAATATATATCTGCAGACTAAGCTTCCAAAGGCAAGCCATTATTACTGCAGTGGTGTTAATGTCTTAAAGCATTGGCTTTTTATTTCAAAAAGAATCAGGGAAATGAAGGTATGCCTGGAATTGTGCTACTAAGTTTTCTTGTTCTTTAGAATCTCCTGCGATGCTCCTGGTCACCAGATGGAAGTAAAATAGCTGCTGGATCTGCAGACAGGTAAAGCCCTCTATTTTAATCTGAAAACCAGTGCTCTAGGTACCAAGCTGCATGGGACTTTAACACTCACACTCTCCATTGTGCTTGGAGACAGACTGGTATCGCCTTATAGGTGTATTGCAGTAGCACGTTACTACTTGAAAGGAATGTAATCTGTTCTTTAGCCTGGGATAGCTCAGTTGGTAGAACATGAGACTCTTAATCTTGTGTGCTCAAGCCCCATGTTGGGCAAAAGATTCCTACATTGCAGGGGGTCGAACTAACTCACTCTCGTGGTCCTTTCCAACTCTATGACACTGTGGTCTAGGTTGTGAGAAGAACATAAAGTCACGGAAAGCAGCATTCTAAACCCTAGAAGGTATCTGGTTGCACTCAGTGTGTTCCATGTAGAATAATTAGTGGGTATTTGACTGGGAGTGTGTGCGTGTTTGAAGGGGGCTTCTCTGCTTCATCAGTTTGAAAACACGGTTCTAGAGACCTGCTCAACACTACGTTTTGATTGGCTAAGTAATCTAGATATCTAATCAAACTGTTCTTCTGAGACTTGTTCATCTCTAGGAAAGAAAGCTTAATAGCAGAATCTCTTCTATTAGTCATAATGAACTGGGGGGGGGCATGAAAGGGGTGAAAAGTACTTGGCTTTAACACTCTAGTCCCGTAAGAGAGCAGCATCCCAGTTCAAGCAGTGCTCTCTTGAAAATATATGCGGTGTATGTTCTTTTGATGTACATTGCGACATTTCCTAACTCAAGGACACCTTGGCCTGCTCAGTCCAGCCAGTTGCTTTGCGATCATGCTTTCCTTCCCTACCTCCTGTGCAAATGTTGGTGCCAGAGCAAGTGAGACAGCTTTCTAAATATAGTACATTAACTGCTGGTTAACTTATTTCAGTCCATGTTGATGGATTGGTGATGAGCAGTGGCTTATGTATCTGGTGATCTTGTAAAGGGGAAAGAAGGGGGGTGTATCCGGAAGGTAGTAATTATGGTAGGAGGGGTATGCTGCTCTTTTGTGTTGCTTACAATATGTTGCTGAGGGCACCCTTACGACTTAATAAAGGGTATGAATTCCAGCTACAAACAGGACAGGTCTCCGTCTTGTTTTCTGGTGAAAGTCAGAACTACTGAAAAACTGGTCTTTCAGCATCACTAATATTCAGCATGTATCATAATGCAAGTTGTAGTAAAATCCTTGAATTTTGAGCATTAGTTCCTGTCTTATGGGGTGTTACAAAATTTCTTTCCCTGTTTTGTGATATGCTTAAAAGCTGGGCTTTTCTTTGGAGACTCACTGATGGCACTAAGCAAGCGCATTAAATACTTCTGTGTTCCGTTGCCATGTGCATCAAAGTTGACACAACCAAAGCAAGATGAGAGGGAACAGTGCAGTCACATTGGAAAATACTTAATGGATTTGATGAATCAGACCATAACAAGGTCATAATTCAGTTCAGAATGGCAACTTCTTAAAGTTGGGGGCACTGAATTTTAGAAAGTTTCGGTTATCAGGCTTTCTGCAGCATAAGTCTCTCATCTCCAGTCCCCGTACTGCAAGGTTCAAATGATGAAAGAACTGAAAGGCAGTGAAACATTTTTGAGGCAGTAGCTATTTAACCAGTTTTTAATACCCAATAGCTTTGAGAGCTTAACTGGCTGAAGTCACAGAAGGAATCTGAGTGCAGGGTGTTAGGATTAGCACTGAAGAGTCAACTTGTTAAATCTTGCGTCTTGAGCTTCCCATGCATATCAACATAAGGTTTCTGAAGGAGTAACTGTGTTCATCTGCTGCAGCAAACACAAACAAGTCTTGTGACATCTGTATTTCTAGGTCAAATAGCAGCCAGTGCATGGCTACTTGGAAGTAACCCCCTCTGGGTTCAATGTATCTTGCTTCTAACTAACTGTGCATAGGATTGTGACCAAAGTCCTTATCTAGGACTGCTCAGCCATCGCCTTAGTGAGCCATTTAAGTTTGGTTCATATGTCACTCACAGAGTAGTATTCCTCACTTCTTGTCACTTAAAAAGCCCATTATTGTCTTCCAGAGTACCTATATTCTGTTTGAAATTGCTCACCCCTTTTGGAGAAGACCTATTCTCATTTGAGTACACTCAAACCATATCTTACAACATACTTGGATGGGAAACAAAAATATTCCACATCATGAGCGTTTTGTGTCTGTTGCCAGAATGTAATAGAAAATATAATGCATCATATTTATTGTGCAAAGATCCGAGGGGCAGATTTTCATAAAGCATTATTAGCAAATTACTGGAATTTTTCAGATGCTCAGAAAAACACCTTGTGACTAGAGATGCTTTTGTAAGTTACAGGACAGCATTGTTTGCTAAAGCAGCAGATGATCAGAAATGAAGTTCTGAAAGATTTGACATTGCATTTTAGTGAACTTTTGTGAACTGTAAATTGCAACTTTCCATTGCAAATGAAAAGACGTGTTTGCCTATAGTCTTAAGGTTCGAGGCTGTCAAATGCAGCAGCACATAGTTTTTGTGGAAGATTAAGTACTGAAGACAAATAATGAAGCTGAATGCACACCAGTTAAAAATAAGTTACAGGCTTACTGTAAACAGACTGACTTCAGATATTAGAAATAAGCAGTGTTACTTTATCCACAGTACTGAGTCAGACAGTGATGCAATATTAGTTTTTTACAGAAATATATATCCCATGATATCACTAAAGCAAGCAAGCAAGCTGGTTTTTCAAATTATGCAGTAGTTTTGCTTCATGAGTCATGAAATGAGTAACAGTCTTCAGCTTGTAGATCATTAAGTGAATACATCTGTTCACCTGAACGTGCAATGCTACATTCAGACTCAGTGACTTGCATCTCCAAATTCAAGATATCTATCAATTAGCTAGGTTTTCTTTTACTAACTTAAAACCAGCAGCGGGTGGTGTCAAACTAAGGTCATGAAGGCAACAGGTTTTCTTTCTACAGTAATATGACAGGCTGATACCAGATCCAGGTACAGCAAAAGGGCTTCCTGGGTAGTCTCTAGTAAACACAGCCGCTCATAGCTATAAGAGATCTTGAAATATTGAGTAACTGGGTCAAAACAGAGTTGCTCTTTTATTTTTAGTTCATTCCATTGGGAGGCTCTTACTCATGTTTCTTCTCATTACAGGTTTGTTTATGTGTGGGATACGACCTCCAGAAGAATTCTCTACAAGCTGCCAGGCCATGCTGGTTCAATAAATGAAGTGGCTTTTCATCCAGAGGAGCCAATTAGTAAGTTCTCTTTGAATTGCCAGGAAGCCTGGAAGTGGGTGCTTTTAATTAAGGAACATGACTTCTGTGAATTCATGATCGTAAAGAGAATCTGTTAGCCAGCACAGAGAGTCTCTTTCTTTCCCTCCCTGCCCTGTTCTTTTGGATTGTCTTGGTATAGTAATTCTACAAAACACGAACAGAAATATAACATACTTTGGGGGGGGGGGGATTTAGTTGAACTCCAGTAGGTTGGATCTGTCCTCTCCAGAGAACTTTCAGCCCCTCAACGGGGTGACATAAATTTTAAGGTGGGAGCAGGCAAACATCAAGCTGGAAGAGATCTACTTTTTCTTTCTCATGCTTGACCTCAGAATTTGTTACTGGTGCCATAATAGTGCTGTGTGGCCCTTCAAATGTTGTTGGGCTGCAACTCCAATTATTCCTGACCATTGTCCATGCTGCCTGGGGCCAATGGGAGTTTGAGCTCAACAGCGCAAGGAGGGCCACAGACTTCTCATCCCTTCTCTGTTTCGTTGATGAAAGAGATTCTTGAGAGGCTGCACCCTCTTGTGGCTACTTTCTAGTATTGACAGTTTCTAGCATTTTGTTTTGCAGAGGAAGTCATAACATTGCTACTGTTAGAGAAAACACATTAGAATTATTAATGTAGCTGCCTGAGATTTAGTAGGAGATGAAAGACGCAAACTCTGCATTTTAGAAAAATTAGGCCATTCTGGTCGGAGCATACACGTTGAGGCATGTGTGTGAGAGTCAATTTAGTTATCAAGCAATACTGGAAATACAAGAGGGGTGGAATAAGATGCTAAAAACTGATCCTTCACATTTTCTTCAAATGTGTTTGTATTTCTTCCCATCAGTACTTTCTGCATCTAGTGACAAAAGGCTGTATATGGGGGAGATCCAGTGAGGAAGAGAGCCAGCACCGTTGTCATCTTGGATGTGTGGAACTGGATTGCTTCTGGCCAAGTTAGATCTTTCTGCACAAAGTCTTGGAAGATGAAGAGAGTTTAGAAAATGCCGTTTCGTGTACAGAGTTAAATATTAACCACCTGTGTTTTAGAGGATCCCTCCTTGAATTCTTGACCATGTTATGCAGAATATTGAAAAGGCTTCTGGTTTCGAAACATTAAGATTTTTGAGATGGACATACAGATTTCTTATTTTTCCCTGCACAATGTGCTTTCGGCTTATTATTGAAATCATTTGACACTTGTAAAATGTGGAACGTTTAATATTTCATGTCTCCCTCCAGGTTTGCTTGTCATTTTTATACAGAAAATAAATAGAATACTTTGCAAAAACTGTGTGTCGATGGAATTTATTGCTATGTATACTTTTTGCCATTATTCAGCAGTGTTTAAGCTACATAGAAGCGGGGCGGAGGGCAGGGGGGAGAGAACATCACACAAAGGGCAAAAAAGAAAAGAAAATGGACAACTAAATAAGCAATAGTGTAAAATTTAATCTCACAGGTGGCAATGATGCCCCACAGATTATATTCTACTTTCTTTTAATAATGTTCCACTATTGTACTGGGATAATGGTGAAATAATAATACTAATACTAATACTAATAATAATAATAATAATAATAATAATAATTTATTATTTATACCCCGCCCATCTGGCTGGGCTTCTCCAGCCGCTTCCAGAATTGTTTTCCAGAAAGTATTGTTTCAGCACATACCTTCTTTGTGGATCCTCACAGGGTGTCATTCAGCGAATCTGTTCTAGTTGGCAAAATCATAGTCTGTTTCTTCCATTGTTTTTAAGGGTAGGAAACGTCTTTACAAATTCTCAAGGGTTTCTGGAAAGCACAGAATTTGCTATTCCTATGAGAGAATAAATATGTATATAAATGTGTGGTTGGTAGTGTGGCAAAGCAGAAAAGCAGCCGTTTTGCCAATTTGCTGCCAAAATCACAAACAGAAAAGAAGAGGCTCAGGTTAATGGAGGCTAAAGTGTTCGAAAACATCTGTGTAATTGGGTGTAAGAACTCTTCAGTGTATTAAAATGAGAATTGTTCATCCCAACAGCTTGTGGGTGACAACAGAGAAATCTGGCTTAGTCTATACTTGATTGTGGCTTACAAACCAGATTGGCCTATCTCTATATTGAGGGTGGGATGGAAGCTGGGTTTTTATGAATCCATATACATCCCAGGACCCAAGCTTCTAAGATTTGCGGGTTGGTTCTTATTGTGGTAAAACTGTGGGTCAATGAGAAATGTTTCTGAAAGAAACCCCAAACTCTGGATGTTCTCAGCTTTTCAGTATAGTGTGCACTGAATCACTTAGCATGGCTCACTCAGTAATAGAAGTAGTAGTGTGTCTGTAAACTAAAGAGCTCCCACCACTTTCACAGGCACTTATTATCCAGCTTTTTGTACAGGGAGCAAACACAGCTGTAAAGCAAAAGTTGCAACCTGTTGAGCTGCAGGAGAAGAGGGAAGGGAGGGCTAGCCAATGTTGTACGGCCAGGTACTGAACTGCAACTCCCATCAGCCCCTGCCAGAATGGCCAATGGGAAGGCATGATGGGAGTTGTAGTCCAGCAGCAAATGGAAGGCACTACTTTGGCTATCCCTCATGTAGAGGATGAGCATATATGGATTATACTGTTTTCCATAGGGTGCAGCTGCCTTATCCCCCAATCCTCCAGTGATCTTCCAAAACGGATGAGACAAATGTTTTCATTTTGGCACTGTTGTGTTGTAAGTGGTTCTAGAATTGCTATTGCCCTTATAAATTGAAATACCTATTGCACAGAATAAGAGCTTGCCACTTTGAACTCTTTTTGATCTAATCCAGCGAGGGATTCCCTTAAGTCAGCAGCCTTCAAACTAAGCTTTAAGGCAAAGCATGCATCTGGGGGACTGATATCTTCATATTCATTACACACCTTTAGGCACCAGGCAAAAATGTTCCTTTTTAACCAGGCCTTTGCTTGATTTGATTGACATGCTGTGCCTTTTAAAAAAACATTGGGGGTGGTGTTATTGGGTTTTTTTTATTTTCATTATATATTTTGCGGCTTTAAATTTTGATTTTGTTCTGTGAACTGCCCTGAGACCTATATAGGGTGGTTGGTTGGTAAATAATAAATAAAATAAAATAAAATAAAATGTATTATTATTTTGTATAGTGATAGTGTTGCTGTTGTGACCCACCTTAGAGCAATCTGTGACTAGGTCTTGGCCCACTAGTCAAAGATCAGTGTCTTAAGTCAACATGTCCTCTGTCACTTCGTCTCCTGTGGTCACCTTTCCCCAGAGCAGGTTATTTGTGAATGGTTGGTAGCTGTCACAAACCATTGGGTCCTCGGTGGCCTTTGGGGGTGTCTGTACTACTGCCTCTTTAAAGACAGTAGGAACTTTGTGTATAGACACATTAACCACACCCTGGACCCTCCTGTTCATCCTCTGCTAAATAGATTTAAATAGCCATGTGGGACAGGGATTGAGGGGACAGGTAGTTTGAACATTACTGCAGACACCTTGCCTGTGGCTTTGGTCTGCATCCGCTGAAACTGATCACACAAAACAAGCTAAAGCTATTGTGGCTGCCTTGCTAGGAGCTGCCATAGCCATATAGCATCAAGGCTGTTTTGAAAATGGGCAGCTTTACCTACAAAGTGCTATGCGAACAGGTCACAACAGGATTTAGAGGGGTCCAATGGTGTGTCCTACAGGAACAGTAAGCCCTGAACCACCCTGAAGAGTTACCCTAGATGGGTACTTGAGGGTACAATAGAAGCAGTAAAGTATGCTGCCTTTGCTATCCTTGCTGCCACATGGTAGATGCAATTATGCGCTCTAGCCAGTGTTCGATCAGCCTCAAGAATGAGATTTATGCCACCTGCGCTCTTGTCATCATCCAGCCTGTTTCTTTGCCTGCAAGTCCCCAGAGTACCAGAGTGCTTCACGACAGCAGGGAGGGCACTGGGAAAAAATTGTGTCTATAGCCCATCGTGCCGCACCAGTCCACAGTGAGACAAAGGTCTTCAAGATCACCAGCTCTCTCCACCGGAAAAGAATGAATATTTGCATCACAGTTTTATGACCGCCACCAATGCTATATCCTAGCTTTCCCCTCTAAGAAGCATCCTAAGGGAAATGAGAGGTGTAGATTATAAGGAGAGATCTTGTTTGTTGATCAGTGATGACTGACATGTGCACCGAAGATGCCCCATGCAGCTTGAGACTAATAAGGGAAAAGGCTGGGAATCTGATTGATGTTAATTAGAGATGACAGTGTCACCCAGATATGCCGAAGCTTTCTGGCTGCGTAGAAGATTTTCATGTCAGTAAGCAATACTGGTAACAAAGGAGAGCAGAGGTCGCTTGGAGCGCATTTGTGTGTGGCTACACCAATCTGCACTTGGATTTTGGCAGCTGCGCCGTTGGGACTGCACAACAGAGGCAGTGGCCTAATTCTCACAGAAGCAATGACTCTGGGCTGGGCCACTTCAGGGTGCAGCTAGCTGAAAATCAAGGAAGGCCAGGACTGGCTCACCCATGAGGCAACTGCCTCGGGTGGCAGGATCCACAGGGGCAAAAGATCTGGTCTCCAAGGAGTGCTGCTGCCGCCGCCACTGCCACTCCCCCCAAGCAGATCCCACAATGCCATCTCTACAGCAACCTCCTGGTGAATAGGAGGTGCTGCTGGTCTCCCACCCTCGTTCCAATGTAGATCTTTATCCCCCCCCCAATTGTTCCTGATGTAGATCTTCACTTGCCCCTTCTTCCCCGGTGGGGGATGTGCCATTTTGCAGTTCGCCTCCAGTGCCAAATTGCCTTGGGCTGTCCCCAAGGAAGGCTGTGTATTTATTGGAGGGACTTGTAAGCACTGATTCAGATGATTAACAGTGATGATGGGCCAGGTCTGGATTTAGTCATGCTTAGTACAGATCCGTTGAGATCAATGAGGCTTAAGTGAGTCATACGGCAATTCTTGATTTGTATCAGACGAAGTCTGGCCTGAATTCTGAGCTTAGGGCTATGCGGTTTGTTTTAAAGCAGGCGGCATGACAAAATAGCATTACGCAGAGTGTGGAGACAGTGGACAGAGAGACAGTTAGGTTAGTTAGTTAGTTAGTTAGTTTAGTTTACAGAGGACAGCAAACTTTTTCAGCAGGGGGCCAGGCCACTGTCCCTCAGAACTTGTGGGGGGCCGGACTGTATTTTGAAAAAAATAATAATGAATGAATTCCTATGCCCCACAAATAACCCAGAGATGCATTTTAAATAAAAGCACACATTCTACTCATGTAAAAACACGCTGATTCCCGGACTGTCCATGGGCCGGATTTAGAAGGCGATTGGGCCGGATCCGGCCCCCTGGCCTTAGTTTGCCTGCCCATGGTTTGAGCATTTGTACCTCACTTGTCAGCCAAAAGGCTTACATTCAATCAATTGAAACATGACAGTCCCTGTCTGTGGGCTTACAATCAGAGAGAAAAAAGACTCACAAGGGGAAAGGGGCAGGGAAGGAAGGGGGGGAATCAAACTCAGGCACCAATCCTTAAACAGTTCTTTTAATGGGCATCTGGCACAGTTCAGAAGTAGGAGGTGACTGATAAAACTGCTTTTTCAGCAAAGCTGATGGAATGAGCCCTGTTTCCTACCTGTCCCACTGAGGCAGTCTGGTGGAATGGTAAGGTTACTGGTAGAGGTGAGGAGCTCAGTTTCTGATGGCTTTGACTCATGCAACCATACGATATGATAATCTTTATTGTCATTGTCCCATACAGAACAATGAAATTGAAAAAATCTACATCAGACATTCAAAAACCACCACACCTGCTATCTCAGCTATCCCAGTTAACTCCCTAAAAACTCTGATACCCCATAATTAAATACAATATACTCCCATAGAGACTACCTTACACTGCATTTAAAACCAAAAGCGCATTTGGATAGAAACTGTTTCTCAGGCAGCTAGTCCTCATCTTTATAAACCTGTACCTTCTTTCAGAAGGCAGAAGCTGAAAGAGATCATTTCCGGGGTGTGCACTATCCTGCACTATCTCTGCAGCTTTCTTATGACACCTGGAAGCATAGATTTGATCCAAGGTGGGAAGAGTGCACCCAGTTATTCTCTCCGTGGTCTTTACAACCCTGGACAGTGTTGTTTTTCCCCTGACCGTGCAGCTCCCAAACCACACACACACCTCTGACAAAGTCAATGTCTCTCATTTCCCACATGGAGGGGCATATGTTCCTGCACTCAAAATAAAAGGACCAGCACCAGCCACTACAAGCAGTATGGTGGAATATTCAGGACAGACCCAAACAAGGAACTTGATGCTACAAAGATGTAGTGATGGCTGCCAACTTGGATACCTTTGAAAGGCAGATTGGGCAACCCCGGCTCAGGCAGGCGCCAACACTGGTGATGTATCTGTGCCCATTAAAAACCTTGTTTATGCTCTCAAGCCTTTGCAAACACAAATCTGGAGTCCCTAAGTTGGTTGGATGGCATCTCGCACACCTCCTCCCAGCAACTCCTGCAGCCAAGCTGATGCCAAATGTTTTGCTTTCCTTTCCTTTGGACCACATCAGGGGGGGAGGGGCGGTCCTGTTGTCTGGGCAGCCTAGGACCTCCATACACATTGCCCAAGCTTGCACCCCATAGAGGCCACTTCAGTGCTGCTAACACTGCAAAAACAACATGGGAGGCAGTAGTTTCAAGTCATAAGCTCAACCTGATTGGCGTAAGGTACAAGAGCTACGGGTTGCCTTTGTCAGTGGGAGAGATCAGATCATTGTGTCTCACTAGTCAGCTTCTGCCTGCCTTAAGCCAGACAGACCCGGTCAATAAAGTGAGGAGAAATGGCTGCTGGGGGGAGAGCAGAGAGAAGAAATGTGATGGTGCATCTGCAGCAGCACAACTGGATGCCTTCATCTGCCCCAGCTGCAAATAAACATGTCTCTCCTGTATCAGTCTCTATAGGTAAAAGGTAAAGGTAAAGGACCCCTGGGCAGTTAAGTCCAGTCAAAGGTGACTATGGGGTTGCGGCGCTCATCTCACTTTCAGGCTGAGGGACCTGGCGTTTGTCCACAGACAGCTTTCCGGGTCATGTGGCCAGAATGACTAAACCGCTTCTGGTGCAAGGGAACACCGTAACAGAAACCAGAGCGCACAGAAACGCCGTTTAGCTTCCTGCCGCAGTGGTACCTATTTATCTACTTACACTGGTATGCTTTCGAACTGCTAGGTTGGCAGGAGCTTGGACAGAGCAATGAGAGCTCACCCCGTCATGGGGATTCGAACTCCCAACCTTGCAATCAGGAAGCCCAAGAGGCTCAGTGGTTTAGACCACAGCGCCACCCGCAATCAGTCTCTACAGCAGGCTCTGCAACCATCCAACACCTTGACCACATCCCTAAAGGCCCAGCAAAAATGGCACTATCTATGATTTCTCATCACAGCAGCCCTTTTTATTTTCCACCCAAAAGTGATTTGTGTTGGAGAGGAAGGGAGGGACTGATCATTTTTATAGTGCCAGTTTTTATCCTCAGGAATATCCAGCCTTGTGGTCGTTGCTGCTCCCTTTATGCACTCAGAGGTGGGAGTTAAAGCACACGTGAAATATTAAGCCCTTCCTGCAGCCTCATCCTGCTTTATTAGCCTTGCCACCAGAAGGAAGCCCTCGAGACCAAAACCTTCATTTGCTAGGGTGCCCTTGCAAGGCAGCTGCCTTTACAAGTAATTACCCAATATAAAAACATAACAGCCGAACAATAAATGCGAGCGGTGTGCATCTTATTAATTAAATCACCCAGTCAGGGACCACCAGAGTAATTAACTGCGGAGCGAGAAAAAGCTGCTTCGAGATGAAAGAATCACGGGAAGGGTGGTGCTCAGAGTGCGCTCAGCACCATCACAGCCCTGGCAGGGCCTAGACAAAGGTGGTCTGCTCCATAAGCTCCAGATTCTCCTATTGATCAGGGGTGGTCCCTGATAACTGCCCTTATTAGGAACTTAGGAGTCTGCCCTATACAGAGTCAGACCATTGGACTATCTTGCTCAGTATTTTCCATCTTGGATATGCTGGGATTTGAACCTGCTTGCAGAGTAGATGCTCCACCACTGAGCTATGACCCTTTTCCTTCCCTCTCTCTCTCTCTCTCTCTGTGTGTGTGTGTGTGTGTGTGCCTTGCTAGCATCTTACTGTAGATATTGTAGAGCTGGAAAAAGTACAAAAAACGGGGAATCAAAATGAACAAGGAGTTGGAGCAGTTCCCCTATGAGGAGAGGTTACATTAATATGAGCTTTGAAAAGCACACAGAGCTGAAATGGGAAATGTGTTACTTTTTCCAACTTCTGCCTCCAGCTCTATGTACTTTTTGAGAGACAGAAACATACTGTAAGCACCCTAGCCAACTCAAGACCAAGAGGGTAGGGCAGGGGGTGGGGGAGGCTCAGAGGCTTTAGGGCAGAAGGGTAAAGACCTTTGGACCCAATGTCAAAACCCTTACTGGCATACCCTCCAACATTTCTCTAATGAAAATTGTTGTTGTTGTTGTTTAGTTGTTTAGTCGTGTCCGACTCTTCATGACTCCATGGACCAGAGCACGCCAGGCACTCCTGTCTTCCACTGCTTCCCGCTGTTTGGTCAAACTCATGCTGGTAGCTTCGAGAACACTGTCCAACCATCTCATCCTCTGTTGTCCCCTTCTCCTTGTGCCCTCATGAAAATAGGGACCCCCTATTCAATAATAATAATAATAATAATAATAATAATAATAATAATAATAATAATACCCCACACATCTGACTGGGTTGCCCCAGACACTCTGGGCAGCTTCCAAAATGTATAAAAACATAATAAAACATTAAACATTAAAACAAATGTACAGCTTTGCCTTCAGGTGTCTTCTAAAGATTGTATAGTTACCTTATCTCCTTGGCTCGGGGGGGTTGCATAACTCCATACCCTCCAACATTTCTCCAATGAAAATAGGGACGTCCTAAGGAAAAATTGGGGAATGCCAGGATCAGATCAGAAACCGGGGTGGCTTCTGTAAATCTGGGAGAGTTCCTGGAAAATAGGGACACTTGGAGGGTCTGTATTGGTTCTGATGATTACAGAGTAGACTGTGCATCTCCCTCCCCACCCCCTCTCTCTCTCACACACAGTTATTTATGTAATGGATGTATGAAGCACTTTAAAAAGTAATGGCAAAATTTCAGCTTCCAGTACGGGGAGCCATTTTGACATGACTTCCCTGAATAACGTGTGAATGCCATGCATTAGTTTAGCGCTGAGGCAATTGTGGGAGATGGAGTGCGGAGCTGATAAAAGGAGGATTAGACTATTTGCTTATCATTTCAGTTCTTGAAGGATTTCTAAACAGTGTTCCTTTTCCCCCTTATCAAACCCTCCAGGGGACCACCGGTTCCTCAGCATAATGGGCCCCTTCTTCCCCATCTTCTAGTTTCTCTGTTTTCAAATGCAGCTTCTCCTTTCTCAGGCTTGGAGCGGAGGGAGGGGGGTGGAATCTAGGAGGCAGCAGGCTGGGAGCAGAGATATGCTTTGGCTGTCATCCTAAACAGCAGCCCAGGAAATCTCCAAGGCATTACAGCAGCAAACTGTTCGGTGCGTAATCCTGGAGCAAAGAAAATTGTTTTCTTAAACAGCTTTATTCTTTGAAAGGAGGCATTTGCTTAAGAGATTTTCCGCTATAAATTAAATCTGTCCAGGGATCTACATAAAAACCGTCTGTGTCCCATAGAGATGCCTCTTGAAGAGGCAGCCTGGGCTTATCTGCTTGCTACTTGAAGAGGTTGTCGGCCCGCTAACTTCATGTCAATTTGGCCTCCCATGATGCACCTCCCTCCACAAGGCCAGCTGGACTCGGCCGCCCATGTGCCCTGCATGACCAGCTCGCATCATCTCTGCCTGACGAATGCACTCCTCAGATGGGACACTTCTGAAAGCACTGCATGCCCCAGACCTCTATACAGGTCCTAAATCTATACAGGAGGAATGGAGTTTCAGGCTGAATTAAAATGCAGTGAGGTCTCTTTTCTTCTTCTTTTTCTCTTTTTTCTGGTCCCGTTAACATTTTATTACTATTACTTTTATATATAAATTTTTTTATTGGGTTTTTCAAATTAAAGTTTTTCAAACACATATCCAACATAAAAACAAGATTCCAAAGAACCTCCTGGACTTCCCTCCTCCCCGTTGTGGGTCCTATTGTTAGTCATTTCCTCCTGCATCTTCTACAATAATCCAAACCTTTTACCTCTTCATTATATCCAAAATTCACCATGAAACTACAAGTGTTATTCCAATCCTACTAACGGTTTTAACTGTTTACAATGGTTTTTAAGATAAATTATAAATTTCCCCCATTCCTTATTACAATTTTGGTCTTCCTGATTTCTGATTCTTCCGGTCATTTTTGCCATTTCAGCATAATCCATCAACTTAACCTGCCACTCTTCTCTGGTAGGGCCCTTATCTTCTTTCTATCTCTGGGCTAATAACATCTGTGCGGGCAGCAAGGTCCTTTTCTTTTGCCATGTTTCAAATTGCCTTTGCATATCATTGTACATAGAGGCATGGTGAGATGCTGCCTTTCCAAGTCGCCTGCTTTCTGTCCACACCAGTGGGTGGAACAAGGATGTGAAAGAGGACTAATTTAGCCAGCTATCCCTGGTGATCATCTAATGTTTATTGGATGGATTTCCCCCCTAAATTGACTTTTGATTTTATTGTAATTTATGTTTTATATCGTATTTTATGCTGTTTTTTTGTAGCATCAGTTAAGTGTTTTAAATTTGTTGTTAGCCACCCTAGCCTGGTTTTCTGAACCAGGGAGGGCGGGGTATAAATAAAAATTTATTATTATTTATTATTATCCAAATGCAGTATTTCTCTAGAAACTGCAAGGTAGATGTGGATTGTGGTTAATGCCATGTACACAGCCAGTGGCAGAACATATGCCTGCATTGCCCAGGGCGTGCACGCTCCCAAGGGGTGTGTGGTGCAGAGGGTGCCTCCCAGATGCTGGATAGCCGCTTGGTGCCCAGAGCAGTGCGCATGCCCTGCAGCTGGGGGCGGAGCAAGCCACCCATAGGGGCGGAGTGAGACATGGGGGTGGAGCAAGCTGCCCATGGCAGACATTCGGCGTGCCACTTGCCCATGACTCCCAAGCCTTCCCCAAGCTGTCAAAACAAAGGCAGAAGGGGGGAATGCTGCCAGCAAAGTGGTGCAGCTCCCCCGCTTACCCCGATGGCTCGGGGTAGGCTTGGGAATCGCGGGCGGGCAGTGCACCGAATGTCGCCCCCCTCAGTGTGGGCACCCAAGGAAGTCCGCCCCCACCACCCCCTTTCCTACGCCCCTCTACACAGCTTCACTAACTGAAGGGGAGAGCACACCAGAGCACACAAAGACTTGTTGTGTTCCTCTAGAAGCAATGACCGTCTGAAATGAGGCAGGCACCAAGCATCATCATATTTAAGAATCTACTGGAGGCTGTAAAAATGGATCTGTTCAATAAGGCTTTTGCTGAGGTATGGCTCCATCTTCCACTGCAACTTGCTGTGTTGCTGTTAAGATAATTTTGGACTATAAACGTGTCGCCCTCCTTCCCACTCGCCTTGTGAAGAACAGCTGAACTGTCTTGTTTGTCTGGCCTGGATACATTTAATCATTATGGAGAAAGCGCTCCCAGCAGAGATGCTCCATCCATCAGGAAAACTCAGACCAATCGATACGCCCTGCCCTTTGGAGCTTGTCTGGCCATTCAGCTCAATCAGCATCCTTGTCTCCCTAGCCGAGAGGCCTCGTCACCTAACAATAATTACACATGGTCACTCGTTAACTCTGTGCCTGTTTTGAATCATCTGAAGTACGTCGCTCCAGTTAGCTCTGAAGACTTGGTGCCATTGACCTGTAAGTGGGCAACTCTTAACTCAAGAGCATGCAGAGTGGCTGTGCAAACTGCAGGTCCACTGTATGGGGAAGTCCACATCCTCCGAGCTCCACAGTGATGATGGCAGATCCTCCTATTCCTGGGAGTCTTGGCACGATGCCCTCCCAATGTGGCTGGGGTACAATTCCCGTCAGCCTCAGTCCGAATGGACAATGGTCCAGAATGATGAGAACTGAGAGCCCAGCAAGATCTGGAGGGAGCCTCTGTTCTATACTGTTATGGTAAGGTAAATGTAAAGGGACCCCTTTACGTTAGGTCCAGTCGTGACCGACTCTGGGGTTGCGGCACTCATCTCGCTTTATTGGCTGAGGGAGCCGGCGTACAGCTTCCGGGTCATTTGGCCAACATGACTAAGCAGCTTCTGGCGAATCAGAGCAGCACACAGAAACGCCGTTTACCTTCCCACAGGAGCAGTACCTATTTATCTACTTGCACTTTGATGTGCTTTTGAACTGCTAGGTTGGCAGGAGCTGGGACCGAGCAACGGGAGCTCACCCCGTTGCAGGGATTCGAACCGCCAACCTTCGGATCGGCAAGCCCTAGGCTCTGTGGTTTAACCCACAGCGCCACCCGTGTCCCATTCCTCAATTCTCCTAAAAAGCCACAGGAACTGCAATGACACACCATGCCTAGTTATACTGAGCTAACAGAGTGTGGTAAAAATGTAGGTAGCTCATGTGCAAAGGAACATTGGAAGCTGTATTATAGAAACTCAGAGCATTGATTCATTGAGTGCTGTTGGGCTCATGTCCAGCTTTCTGGCTTCCCATCCACATCTGGTTGGCCGCTGTGGGTTCAGGATGCTGTTTGCAGACATTCTCCCAGGCTTTTGATGAAAACTCATCAGCATTTTAGTGTGAATTTCTCTTAGTGCACACATTTGGGTGTGCAATTATACACAAAATAATCAATTTCTTGCAGTATTTTCACCAATACATGCATTTCTGCTAGCATACACATTGCTTGACTTCCTTGGCTGGAGAACAACATTGCAAAATTTGGAGACATGCGACTTTTCCTTTTGATTCACTCATCACTGCCTTAAAGCGCAAATGAGACGGATTCGCCTTTCAGTGTGAACTGAGTCAAATTCCTCCCCCATCCCTAGTTTGCCTCAATGAGTTGTTTGCAGCATCTCGGCAGCCCACAAGGAATACAAATTCACATTTAAAAAACAAATAAATGCCTGTTGTCTAGTGCAGAGGCTGAGCTGAAGAGGGGGGGGGATGACAGATGGCCATGTCCCCCTTTCGACTACCCCCTTGAAATCACCCCATCTAAATGTGGCTCGTTTCAAACTAGTGTTGACAACCCTCCTGAGCAACATAGAAATGAATCTGCGACCCAAACAAGAGGGGTTTATTTAGCTGCTGTTGTAAAACAGCAACCGAGACTTCAAATCCACACTGAATGCTCCAAGGAGATGGGCTGGGGGACGGGGGGGGGGGGACGACAGTGGACAGTCCATCAACATTAGTCCCAGAAGATCTACCACAGGTTATGGGTACTAGACAAGCTGGGTTTTTATTTTTATTTTTTGTCTGGCAGTTCCTTGAAATTAAACACCTGTCAAATGGGGAAGATATTCCACCCCACTGCTAAGGGAAAGAGCACCTCCATGCTGAAGATATTTGACAGATGGGAGGCTGTGCAGATGTCATTGCCCAGAGATCTGATAATGGATAAATACAAAGCAAACATTAGCACATCCCAAGCATCAAGATGTTCTGGGGACAACTCCTGGGAGAGCATGCCTCTAAGTCCCCGTGAAATCAGGTTGGCAGCTTATGAAAGATGCAAGACGACTTGCATGCAAGCCTCACACTAACATCCGCCCACTCCAAAACAATAACCAAAGCATAGGAAATAAAATCCCGGCCCTAGTCTGCAGCTAGTTTGGAAATTAACAATGGGTGGTCGGTATTTGTTTGTTTGTCTCTTTACAGTATTAATCCCCCGCCTGCTTGTCCATCTAGATTCACGAGGCAGCTTAACAACAATGTAAAGTAGAGTTTGGTCCCAAAGGCACAACGGGTGATAGTGAACTGAACATAAGAAGATCCTGATGCATCAGGCCAATGGCCCATCTAGTCCAGCATCCTGTTCTCACAGTGGCCAGACCGGTGCCTGTGGGAAACCCCTAAGCAGGATTTGAGCGTGACAGCACGCTCCCCTCCCGGAATACTGTGTCTAATTCTGGGCACCTCAACTTAAGAAGGATGCTGACAAGCTGGAACGTGTGCAGAGGAGGGAAACCAATATAATCAAGAGCCAGGAAACCAAGCCTTATGAGGAATGGTTGAAGGAGCTGGGTATGTTTAGCCTGGAAAAGAGGAGACTGAGAGCAGATATGACAGCTATCTTCAAATATCTTGAGGGCTGTCACATGGACAAGGGAACAAGCTTGTTTTCTCCTGCTCTGGAAGGTAGGACTCGAACCAATGGCTTCAAGTTACAAGAAAAAAGATTCTGACTAAATATCAGGGAAAGCTTTCTGACAGTAAGAGCTGTTTGACAGTGGACTCTCCATCCTTGGAGGTTTTTAAGCAGAGGTTGGGTGGTCATCTGTCATGGATGCTTTAGCTGAGATCCCTGCATTTCAGGGGGTTGGACTAGATGACCCCTGGAGTTCCTTCCAACTCTACAATTCTATGATTGTTTGGTCCTGGGGCTTCCAGTAACTGATATTCAGAAGCATCACTGCCTCCGGTTGTGGAAGCAGAGTACAGACATCACGGCTAATAGCTATTGATAGCCCTCTCCGCCATGAAACTACATCATACTCAGAATGTCCATTGACTTCAATACGTTTCCTCTGAGTCATGACCAACAATGGATATTGCTCAATGGGTTGGATCCAGGTGATGTTAGTTGCACTTATGACCCATTGAAAATTATGGGACTCACTGAAAGTACTCAAGACGGTGTGCTTGTGATCATGATCTCCGCCCCTTTCCTTGTGTCAATATTGCCAAGTGCCTCATCTCCTAGCTGCTTTTACCGGAGGCAAATGGGCGTTGCTTTGAAGGCAGAAGCTCCTCTTCCCTATCCCTTGTGGCTCCCCCTAACCCCATTCACTGCTTACCCAGCTTGATAGAGCATGGCTGCACATTATTCTCAACAGCTGCTGCAGTGTCGCTGAGATAATGGATAGGGGCCTTTCATGCTCCCCTAAGATTTCCCAGGTATCAAAGGGATTATGGAATTTCCCAGTTCCTTTTAATTGCTTTCATCTCCAGCTCACATTCAAGTGGCAGGCTCATTTGCATATGTTTACTCCATGCCGGCTTGTGACACAGACCAAAATAAATATCTCTCTGCAGCCATGGTAACCCAAATAGCTGGCTCCCCATCTCAGGTCTCTGTTCCTCAACACAATAAACCAAGATGATTGTTTCATCTTCGGAAAGACTGTGTAATAATGCCGGGACTGAGTGCCTGAGTTAGTGAAGCTAGCAGTTCCTGGCTATTGATGGACCAGTGCTTTGTTAGCTGGATACAGAGCATTAAGCTGAGACTAAATCCTGAGTGTGCTGTCTCCACGTTCAGGAATTAGGCAGAAGTCCTGTTATAGATGAGGTTGCAATTCTCTTGAAATAAGATGTAGATAGTCAGGGCTGGGACTGGTCCTAGGTCCCTCATTGTCTCTGGAGGAGCAAATAGTCTCAATGAAAAGGAGTGCTTTTAAGCACCTGCAGCTGGACATGGATAGCCTTGCCACAGTGGTCCATGTACTGGTAACCTGCCAGATAGACTACTGTAATGCACTTTATATAGGGCTGCCCTTGAAGAGCTTCTTCTTCTTCTTCTTCTTCTTCTTCTTCTTCTTCTTCTTCTTCTTCTTCTTCTTTGTATCCTGCTCATCTGACTGGGTTGCCCCAGCCACTCTGGGCAGCTTCCAACATAATATACAAAAACACAACAGCAACAACAGCAGAACAGAACACCACACATTAAAACATCTTGAAGCTGCAGCTTGTGGAAATTGCAGCTGCTCCCTTCTTGAGTGGACCAGCTTATCAGTACCATACAATGGCAGCCTTGAAGGAGTTTCATTGGCAGCGAGTACTGACCAATTCAATGTGTTTGTGGTGGCTTATAAGGCTGACATGTGCCCTGCAGTTCTGCCAGGATTGGGACTGGGTTGACCAGGTCTAACACAGAAGAAAGAAACTGCAAGGGCTTAAGAGCCAGTATGGCATAGTGGTTAGAGTGTTGGACCAGGACCTGGGAGAACAGGGTTCAAATCCCCACCTGGCCATGAATGAAGCTCACTGGGTGACCTTGGTCCAGCTTAACTTACCTCGCAGCATTGTCATAAGGATGAAAATGAGGAGGAAGAGAACCATGTAGACCAGCCTGAGTTCCTTGGAGGAAAGGTGGGATAGAGATGCAATATCTGGGTTGGAGGAGGTGGGAAGAGGGAGTAGAGATGCTGGCTTCCCAACCACAACCTTCCTGCAGAGTGGGAAGCCTCAGTGGTGGCCAGGGAAGACTTTGATCAGTTAAATGGAGAGGCTGAACAGAAGGTAGCAGAGGCTGAATAGGAGCCCAGGCAGGAGGATGCAGCTTTGTTGCCTAGAACCAGGTGCCACCTTCACAGCTGGGAGCTTACTATTCCTCCCTCTTCTGTTTCTTCCTCTGTCAGAGCAGGCCAACCCAAGCCCAACTGTGACAGCTCCCCGGGGTTCATGACAACCAGTCCTCCTATTTTATTTTGATAGAACTCTACTCATGCTTTTAGCTTGGTTCTTATTGTGCCCTGCCCTTGGATGGATTGGAAGGAAGGGTGGGTTAAAAAAAAGCCCACTCTTAAATAAATAAGTGCATAACCAACACCTATAGGCTTCTTGCTTCTCTGCAGAGCTCATCGGAAAGCGTAGCGTAATCCATCCATTTTGCTCATCGTCTGGAACGGCTGCCTATGAAATCCAGGGCTTTTCTTCTCAAGGCTCCATAGGATAATCAATTAGCGGAGCCAAATGCATTGTGGCCTTAGTACACCCTGAAACAGAACACACAATTGACACTTGAGTCGATGGATTAGTCGTTGGGATATCCCACTTGATTAAATCCTCCAAAGAATTACTCTCTTCTCACGCAGATCATTTAACTCTGACTTTCTCAGAGTAAGCTCTCAAAGCAATGCCTCTCCCAAGTTTAAAATACATGTAATCATTTGTTTCTTAGCAGGCTGTAAGTTTTTTATTGAGTCCTCAGATCAATAAATGATAAAGCTTTCCAGTTGTCCCATGTTGGCCTTCTCAACCAAGCAGCGGAGCTGTATAGCTGTATTAACAGTCAAAAGCCCTAAGACTGAGCAGGAGAGTAGCTGTACAGAAGATTTTAAGCCTGAGACTGTATCTGTGGAGGTTGTTCCACCATGAACTTCCAGGCAGCAACTGAGGGATGAAGTACACAGCCCGGCAGATCCAAGAGTCTTCTTCTTTGGCGATCACTTGTAGCCGAGTAAGATTGTCTTCCATAAGCACGGTTTTAACAATGAGTCTGTAAGTGACTGTGGAGGCCAATTCTGGATCCACACGTCCTTCCACAGTGGGGACATAGGTTTCCGAGCGGGAGTTGATCATGGTGAGGGTTTGCTAAGCGTGCCTTCGTCTTAGCACGTTTCTCACTTTCATCCTGAGTTCGAGCGTCTTCAAAGCCCATGACACCTTTGGTAAAGACTGTTCTCCAACTGGAGTGTTCGCAGGCCAGTGTTTCCCAGTTGTATCCAGTAGTGTGCATTTCTCCAACTTGGTGTCCTCCAGATGTTTTGGATGCATCTTTCAACAGCTCCAGCCAGCATGGGCTGTGGTCATGAATGATGGGGGTTGTAGATCAAAACATCTGGAGGGCACCTGTTTGGAGAAGGTCACACTAGTTCATGGAACACTAGCTGAATCATGATCCTGACCATCCTTCTGACCCCCAGCCTTCTGACATGAGTATTGCATGTTCTCTGACTCTGACATGTGGTTAAGTGTGTGCTGTACCACTGAGAACAAGGTTTGGTTCAGCCTTACTGCCATCACTGTTTATTTCATTTTGATTTACGTAACTAGATGTGTGCCCTGCTTAATGGTAAAAAGCATATATGCACTTTATATAAAATATACATTAAAACTGTCAATAAAGGCCAAGTGTTCAAAGCAAGTTGATCTATTAAAAATAAAAACAAAATCAGCACACATCTGTCAGGGGTAAGGGATTCTTGATTCCTCAAGGAAATTTTATATACAGTCATACCTTGGTTTTCGAACGCCCTGGAACTTGGACGTTTTGGCTCCCAAATCCCGCAAACCCGGAAGTAAGTGTTCCAGTCTGTGAACGTTGTTTGGAAGCTGAACGTCTGATGAAGTTTCCGCACCTTCCGACTGAGTGCAGGAAGCTCCTGTAGTCAATTGGAAGCTGTGCCTTAATTCTCGAACATTTTCAAGCATACTGTGCCTCTGAAACTCCACTTCCCCAAGATGCAGGGTCAGACCCACCATTAAGAAGTCCTCTCTGGTGAGGAATGCTGGAGGCACATAGTGGCAGTGAGGACAGGGTTATGGCTTTCCCCTAAGGAAGCTGGTTGCTCTCAGATGCTGTCTCATAAGTAAGATTCAACTTGGGGGTGGGGACATCATTGGTTTATTTTTTTGTTTTTATTATGTATGTTGGGTTTTTGATCTTGTATTTTTATGTTGTGCACTGCCCTGAGATCTACAAATGAAGAGTGATGTACAAATTTATCAACAGCAGCAGTGGCGGCTTAAGGTGAAGTCCTTTTAACCAGTCAGCCAGCTTCTCCAGAGTCTCCCACATGGTAGGTCTGGTCAGCCTATATAAGTTGGCTGTAGCTCTTTGCAGAGACAACTTCTTTTGCCTCATTAGGGCTCCTTTGAGCTGTCCAAGGTCCTGAATGCTCTCCTCTTGACCAGACCTTGCCTGTTCACTGCCTACTGCCTCAATCTCCCACAGAACTGGGCAAGGTATATGTAGTTTTAGAAAATATTCTACTTCCTTTTGTCCTAGATTATCGTATGCCAACTCCTTTGGAGTTTTGCCACAAGACTCTGTTGCCTCTCTGTCTTCAGGCATTTTAGGACATTTGAAGGAAGGAATATGCTGATTAAGCAAAACTGAGCCTCAGCCAGTGGGTACATGTGTTCTCTTCACTCATCGGAGGTCAGTAATGCTAGATGCAGAGTACACAGGGTCTAAGTAGGCTGAACAATTAACAGAGAAGAATGAAGCATGAATGCAGGAAGACTTTACATTGGTCTTGTTTCCCTGCAAACCCTATTGCTATTTCCACACACAAACCCCCGGTGATAACATATGGAGCCAGATTAACTTACCTTGTTCCGCTAGCAGAAGGCAGAGGAAGGGCTCTCGCTAGTACAAGGGGGTTGTCCCCCCCAAAAAAATATCTCCCAAATCCACTCTGGAGGGTTGGGAAATCTCCTGGAACAGCATGCTGCAGGAGAAGAGGGAAGGTGGTTCCATTGGACAAGCATAAATGAATGCACTAACTGAATGATCTCCTTAGCACTACACTGAATTCCACCCACTGTTTTGAACTGAGCAATAAGGAGCTTTCCTGGAGGCACTTAAGAAAACACACTAGGAGAATGCTAGAGATTTATGGTGTCTTTAGGAGAATCTCAGGCTGAGCAAGTCTCACGGGGCTGCAGAAGCCAACACACAGAAACACGACACTTGCATCAAATGCACATAATGCAAACTAGACCAAATTCAACTTTCTGACCCTCTACTGTGCCTTGAACTGCTAGTGTGTAAAGCCATAGATGGCTCAGAACAGGGGTGGGAAATCTGTAGCCCACATGCCAAGCTTGGCCCTCCAGGACCATAAGACCATCTTGGGCAATTCACGTTGACCTGCCCCACAACCAACATCATACAGATAAGGGCAGGGCTTGCCAAAAGCCTGACAACCAGTTGGTTGTTGGGAACCTTCGGAGCACTGCACAGAGCAGGGACCCAGCGCTAAGCAGGATTGTTCCTCCTTCATGTTAGCCAGTGCTGGTCCTCCTTGGTCTAGGCATGCCAGAGACCTCCACGTAGAGAGCTCTTTCACACACCCGAGCTCAACACTGTGCAGGAATTCCTCTCCCCCAATAGTTGATGCAAAGGGAAAGTGATCCTGCTTGAGCCAGGTGTGCCAAAGAGATCCTGCCCACCTGTTAACAAGCCTGATCCTGACAAGGATCTGGTCCATGGAGCCAAAAAGAAGGAGGAGGAGGAGGAGGAAGGAAGGAAAGAAGGAAAGAAGGAAAGAAGGAAAGAAGGAAAGAAGGAAAGAAGGAAAGAAGGAAAGAAAGAAAGAAAGAAAGAAAGAAAGAAAGAAAGAAAGAAAGAAAGAAAGAATAGCACCTCACCTTTGGTCTAGAACCAGGTAACCTGAATATCTTGTCCTTTGTATGCCGACCAAATCTCTGTGGTCATCGAAAGAAGCCCTCCTGACCATCCCACATTTAGATTATATTTCTTTAGTTTGTACGTGAGCTAAGGCTTTTAGTGTAGTTGCAGCTGCCATCTGGAACACTATTCCTACTGAACTCAAACCAACACCTACAATTCTGATCTCTCATCTTTTATTGAAAATGTTTTTCTTTGCCCATCATTTTTTAGAGAATTGATTTGTTGGTAATGAATTCTGCATTTTATGATTTTATAATTGTGTGATGTTCCAAGGGTTTTATTGTACACCATGGGCTTTTCTTTTTCAAAAGGAGGTATTAAACAATGCCTGGAAGAATTTATTACATTCAAATATATTTCATAGAGGCATCGATTTACCGTGGATAGGTACTGGGGCATCTGGAAGCCTTGTATTATTACCTTATCGTTTATGATTTGTGTACTTAGATGGTCACTGTATCTGCAACGTGGTGGTGGTCTATCATTAATGCAGTTATGTATATCGTATTATAAATAAGTAAAACAAAACAAATGTCAGGCTCAGGATGAACAAATCAGTTTTGATTTTAGGCAGGTGGGTGTGACTGGCATTCCACTGACCTGCCCATTATATCAATTATTGCACCCATTATTTCCATCAATGACCCGGCCATTAAAACTTTTCTACATTGCATAATGATGCAGCAGCATCCAGCATAATATAGCT
Organism: Podarcis filfolensis; assembly: GCF_964270895.1. Lineage (NCBI taxonomy): Eukaryota > Metazoa > Chordata > Lepidosauria > Squamata > Lacertidae > Podarcis > Podarcis filfolensis. Next base: position 68,577,226 of record NC_139611.1, on the reverse strand, counting down.
TTTACTTGACCTCCATTACTGATGGTCTAAAATAAGTGGCCAGCTGGCAGCTGAGTGCACGATAATCAGAACAAGGCAACATCCAGATTCTAGACATTGACTACACACACTTTGAAACGTCAGACACACACACTTTGACATGCAGCTCCTGTAGATTCGCCCATGGGACCACATTAGCCCTCAGCCTGAAGAAAAGGTTAGCTGTTTTAGAAGATGTGATATATAGATGCTGTTCTTCAGATTCACCTCCTCCTTGCCTCCACCTACAGGTTCATGCATTTCTCTTTGTCTGCTATGGGGGTTCAGGTTCCAACTGTGGTTTATCCAGCAGAAGCCGTCCCCAGGAGATGCCTTTGCTTTCAAGATGGAAACTAGGGCAGTGACTGGCAGGTTTTGTGGAGAACAGCCTTGGGAAGAAAGCAGTCGGGGTGAGGTCTTTCTGCTTTGTAACCTGGGGGAGCAAAACTAATGGGGCAGTCCAAAAACTATAAGGAAGTAAAGAATAAACAATAAGAATGGAACAGAAAAGAATGACTGTAGACTAGGGTTACCACTGCAGAGCAATGGCCTAGTTACACTAAGAGGCTGGTTTCTGCATAGAATTTTAACAGAAGGGATTGTGGAAGGAATATCCCCCAAGCCCTTGCTCAATGGAAAAGGATACAATGCAGGATGCAGCTACAGCATCACTAGCAGATGACCATTTAGCCTCCAGTCAAGGATTGCCCGCAACCTCCAAGGGAAGGCCATATATCTCAGTGGTTAAGCATCAGCTTTGCCCTGGGTTCAATCCCTAGCATCTCCAGGTGGGGCTGAGAATGCTCCCTGCCAGTGAGCGCAGATGGGACTGAGCTAGATGGGCAAATGATCTGGCTCAATCTAAGGCAACTTGCCATGTTCCGTTGCAATGTTATGCTCCTGAGGCTTTTCCCCCCCACTGCAAAACTGTTCTTGCCATTAGGAAGCTTCTGCTCTATTGCCATTTTCATCCATTGGGTCTAATCCTGCTCTCTGTAGCATCAAGTCTCCTCCATCTTCTGCATGACAGCTCTTTGGATATTTGAAGGCAGCTTCCCTATACCACTTTGCGACACAAACACAAAACTTAGCATAAACAAAGGGTCCCTTGGCTGAAATTAAAGTAGGGAGGCATTGCTAATAGTCTAAGGCTCAAAATGGCAGCTGACTGGGGGATCAGTTTTCAATAATGCAGTATCTCAGGTTTGATGGGTCTAAGTCTTCTTATACAGTTACAGATAGGTAGCCGTGTTGGTCTGCCATAGTCAAAACAAAAAAAAATTTTTTCCTTCCAGTAGCACCTTAAAGACCAACTAAGTTAGTTCTTGGTATGAGCTTTCGTGTGCATGCATCTGAAGAATCTGAAGAAGTGTGCATGCACACGAAAGCTCATACCAAGAACTAACTTAGTTGGTCTTTAAGGTGCTACTGGAAGGAAAAAATTTTTTTTTGTTTCTTCTTATACAGTGTAAGCAAACTCTGTAAGTAGCATTTTATTTTTATTCTTATGTGCTAACTCAGTCTCCAAGTGGCGAGAGACTAAGCACTTAGCCAGGGCTTGGTTTTCTGGGAATCAAGGTCACCAGAGGCTGTGGTGTCATCAGGATATATGGTTTTATTTACCCACATATACAACCTAAGCATATGATGGAGAGGCGCACAGCATTAATGTCATGAACTAGCAGGATGATGGGGAGGAGGAGGAGGATCCCAGCGAAGGGTGTAGCCAGGACTGAGACACACTGGGGCAAGCAAGAGGGTGGGGAAGGAAGTACTCATAGAGTGACGGAAGATGGGGGGGATGGAAGTCAGTGCACAGGAACCAGAGAACTAGGACCCATCACCAGAAACAGAGGGGCCTCTGTCTCCACGAACACACAAGGGGCGCTCTAGGAGGCTGAGGCAGGCAAGGGCCCCACAACCCAGCTCCCTAGCTGGCCAGGTGGGGCTTGCTAGTTCTGGGAGAAGGGGTGTGATTCCTCAGATGGAGCAGGCTCAGAACAGGTGAGGGTCACCTGCCTTGTCAAACCCAGATGCTGCAATCAGCATGCAAAGTACCAAAGGGAAGCAGAGCTGAGATGCTGTGTCTGCTCAACTGCCCATTTGATGGACCTTGGCTTGGCTGCTCCTGGAACTCTATGGGTTTGACACTGGACTATATTCTGACTGCTGGGCTTCAGGCTTGGCTTACTTGGACTGACCCTGGACTGTGTTTCCTGACCTTTCGAGTTTGCTTGTGTGTATTGACCCCCAGACTTTGAACTTCGGACTTGACATACTGACTTGCCACCATGTAGGCCACCTCATGATAAGAGAAGACTCCCTAGAAAAGACCCTGATGTTGGGAAAGATGGAGGGCACAAGGAGAAGGGGACGACAGAGGACGAGATGGTTGGATAGTGTTCTCGAAGCTACCAGCATGAGTTTGACCAAACTGTGGGAGGCAGTGGAAGACAGGAGTGCCTGGCGTGCTCTGGTCCATGGGGTCAAGAAGAGTCGGACACGACTAAACGACTAAACAGCAACAACAACAGGTCAGCGGCTCAGGGCAATTTACATCACAAAAGATCGTGCTTCTCCATTAGTCATGGATTTGGGTCCAGCACAGAGCTTGGATCCATCTCCATATTGTTTTCCCCTCTGCTAACCAGCTAGGCAAGGGGACGAAGGACAATGTCGGATAGTTGTAGCAATTGCTACACCTCTTTGAGGTGCTGATGGGAGCACTTAAGTGCCCAGTGGAAGCTATTATCTGAACAAAGGCATTCATCTGGCAGGTTCCACTGCAACTAGATTCCAATCCTTACTGGATACAGGATCAGTGCCTAGAAGGGATCCAAGAACTGACCCTCCCCTCCCCACCAAATGAGTCTCAGTGCCAGGACTGACTTTGCATGTGCAAAATCTGAAGCAGGCTGGGAGAGGCATCAACACCACACACACACACACACACACACACACCCTTGCCTGTGCTGATGAGATGGCGATGGCACTGAAATTGCGGCTGTGGGCACATTTGTGTTCTGTGTCTCTCACACACTTACTTTCATTTCAGCCTGTCATTATTCACTTCCACGGCCATCATTACCGCTAAGCGGTATAATTGTTTTTGCATGCATTGGAAGATAATAAAATTCATTCTCTCCTCTTTCCTCCAGCCACACGGTAGATCAGTTTCCACACATTGGCCATAAACATATTGCCTTATTCCATGGATAGGCAAACTAAGGCCCGGGGGCCGGATCCGGCCCAATCGCCTTCTAAATCCAGCCAGCGGACGGTCCAGGAATCAGCGTGTTTTTACATGAGTAGAATGTGTCCTTTTATTTAAAATGTATCTCTGGGTTATTTGTGGGGCATAGGAATTTGTTCTCCCCCCCCCAAATATAGTCTGGCCCCCCACAAGGTCTGAGGGACAGTGGACCAGCCCCCTGCTGAAAAAGTTTGCTGACCCCTGCCTTATTCTCTCCCAAGTCCTGACTGGTTTGCTAGACTCGAGTGCAAATACTTTATGTAGCAGGAAGATTTATACCCCATCTCCCCATGAATCATGCCCGCAGTAGCTAACAGCAATAATGAATGCAAATTAATAAATAAAACAACAGAAGTGGTCCAAATTGAAATAACTTGGCATCTAGCAGAACCCATCGCAAGGACTCCTGCTAGCGCAATAGGGCTTTCCTCCTTCCCTACCCACTCTCAGTACCTCCCTCAAAACCACTCTGGAGGAACAGGAGAACCCCCATAACAGCACACGGGAGGGAGCATTCCACGATCAGAAAAACTCCTTCCTGAAATAGCAACAAAGAATGCATACTTTAAAACCCCAACAGCAACAATACACCAATATTTAAAAAATGTGAGTGTTGGGAGCAGGGGGAGGTTGCTATTCAGACCTTTGATGGAGATCATACTTCCTTCCACTTCTGGCAGAGATGTGGTAGGTGGCTTTGTGACAGTGAGATTAAATGGTCCCTTTTGGATCACTGGACTACGGAACCATATGCCTCAGGACTCTCTGGCTACTAACCCTGATGGCTGTGTTCTAACCTCCGCAGCAGAAGGCAGTATGATTCTGAATACCAGTTGCTGAAAACTTCAGGAGAGGCAAGTGTTGTTGCGCTTAGGTCCTGCCTGTGGGCTTCCCACAGTTCTCTGACTGGGCACTGTGAGAACAGGCTGCCAGACTAGATAGATCAGCAGGCTCTTCTTGCATTCTTATGGCAGCCTTAGTTGGCCTCTCTCCTTCAGAGGCCAGGTAAAAAAACATATCGTTTTAGCACATCTGACGGCTGAATTCCTATTCCTTGGCTATATTGTGATGGTGGTGGGGAGCTCTGCTGTTCCACTTTTAAAGAAACACGATGTTCTGAACATCTCACATTTGTTCCTTTTAAAAAAATTATTGTGTACCAGATGCCCAGGTGAGACAGAGAAATGGGGCATACATTTTTAACAGACAGGTGCCTAGAGTCATGCTTCGACCACTTTCCTTAATGCTGTTCAAGTTTTAATTCCTCTGTAGCAATTGTGGGATCTCTCAAGTAAATCATTGTCCCCACAACCATGGCAGGGCCAATGGACCAATTCCAGGGTTTCTTTCCATGCTATTCCCATCATGCTGTCAGGCAGGAGAACGACTGACCTCGCATGACCTATGCAGGGCTTGGCAAAGATGTCAGAATGATCCCTCCTCAGAGACTCATGGATGCTCTTAGTTTCCAGAATTCTCTTTATGACCTTGCAGCCCTTCCTGTGTTTTGTGTTGAAGACCGCAAGGATGGAAGAGGCAGACGACTCCAGCCAACCCAGACCCAGGTGAACAGCGTGTCCAAAAGCCTCTTGTTATGGCTGTAACAGCTATAAGAAAAATGTTTTGTCTCCAGTGCTGCCAACATCTGCACCATACCATCCAAAGCTAGATGGGACAGTGATCTGACTTGCAACATAGGACAGCTCTGCCTAGAGATCCATTTCCCTAGTTCTAGCCTTGATGGCTTCTGTTGGACCAGCATGGCCAGTGCTCAGAAGTGATGGGAGTTGTAGGACAACAACATCTGATGGGCCGCTTGTTCTTCATTCCTGAAGATAGATTTGGAAGGGGTAGTTGTGCTGGTCTGCAGCAGCGAAAGCAAGAGTACAAGAGTGTTATCATGCCAAAGGTCTCTATCTAATCCTGAATGCCATTTCCCACAGCGGTCCATGGGAAGCCTGCAAGCAGAGGCTTGCGATACTTTAAAAGCCAACAAATCTATGGCATGAACTGTTGTTGACTAGAGCCCATGCCACCAGAAGCTGTTTATCTATTCATTTCAGTTTATCTCACTGATAAGAAAATGCTAAAGAACTTCTATCATCATCACTTTGCTCCCTCGCATTGCTTTCCCTCCTTACTTATCTTAACGTGTTCTGGAGAACTCAAAATGTTGCACCTGATGTTCTGATAGTTTGGTTGGTCAACTACATTGTATTGTCCAAAGGTGGCTTTTTGAATTGCATTCAATGGTTACATTTATATCCTCCCATTTCCCAAGACTCTCCATTCTTATTTACGATCAAGCAAGGTTGCTTTTGCTTTCCAGGTCCAGACCCCAAGAGGCAGCTTGCTGATCCAACTGGCAACGCAGGAAAATGAAAGTAGCCACAGGAGCTAGCTAAAGGGTGGAGTCTTTGTTCCAACTCAGGTCATGTATGATGGATGTAAAGTGCTCTGACTTTTTAGATATATAATCAGGGCTTTTTTTCAGCCAGAAGTCAGTTCCAGCACCTCTCAGGTGGGTGCCATTGCCATTCTAAGAGAATGAGGGAGGTGATCATGGTGAGTTCTGACATCTCTTTTTCTAGAAAAATAGCACTGTATGTTTTAAAAATATATGAATAAGTAATTAAATAATAACAGACAATATTAACGCTGTACTAGCTAGTTACTGTACATGGGCAGACAGATAAATAAATGTATAAGTTAGACCCTAGTTAGTTACTACTTGAGGGCTGTTCCTCGGAAAGAGAAATGGGGAGATGGATCACACATAAGCACCACAACAACTTTACGCACACGCTTCCCATCACCCAGTGTTTCCTCTTAGAGCAGCAGCTACAAAGCTTGTAGGAGGGGGCGGGGGCTTCGTTGGGTAATAAAGGACATCCCTATTCTTTATTGGACGGCGGGAGGGAGGAGGTGGGGCGGCCCTTCAGGTGGTGGGGCTAGAATCTCTCGGCTCTCCACGCCCAGAGCTCAGCCAGAGAGCCACGTGGTTGTGGGGGTGCGGGGGGTGGGGTGCGGGTGGTTTGTATTATTCCTGCCGCTTTCGATTGTCTTTTCCCGACGGCGCGGATTCTCCCTTCTTTTTCCTGTTTCCTCTTTTTTTTAAACGCCGCTTTTCAGTGTTACTGTTTCGCAAGGGGGAATCGTGGGTGTGTCTTGAGGCGAGGAGGGCAAACAATGGCGAGGAGGGCTCGTTGAGAGCGCGCCGTGAGAGGATCTCCTCGCTCCTGCACTCCCACCCCCCACCCCATGCAAAATTGGGCAAAGCCCGGACGGCTCGTGTTGCCCACCCCGAGCCGCCCCCTCCTCTCCACCCCCTCCCCTCTCGGGAGATGGAGGGCGAGCTCTGATCCAAGAGGGAGCAAAGGCGCGCACGCCTAGCCGCGCGCATTACAATGGAGCGAGGGGCTTCCAGCTTCCAGCAGCCTCGGAAGTGCTGCGCTGGGCGAAGATAAAACGCCCCTTTGGATCGCCTTATCTTTTTTTGGGGGGGGCTGCTGTTTTGGAAACTCGAAGGCTGGCCCCAGACAAAAGGCGTCGGCGTCGGGGAGGCTCGCCAAGGCGCAGGGAAGGACAAGGCTCGGCCGTTTTGGTTTTGAAGCGCAATGGCCGAGGATGGCTGCCGGCTGCTGCTTTCGGGCGCCCTCTGAGTGAGGTTGTCACTGGCAACGGGAGGCCGAGGGCTGCTGCTGCTGCTGCCGCCGCCGCTTCTGCTGCAACCGGAGGAGGGCGGCTTCCGCGCCAGCGCGGCCATGGGCAAATGCAACGGTCGCTGCACGCTGGTGGGCTTCTGCTGCCTGCAACTGGTAAGGCGGAGCGAGGGCGGCCCCTTCTCCTTCGCCCTCCCCACTCTCGCTCCTCTATTGTGCTACCTTCTCGGTGTTTGTGTGTGATCGCTGCTTCCTCTTTGGGTGGGTGACCTTGCTGCCAAGCCCCCCTGGGCCGGCGGTGGGGAGGTTGACGGGGGGGCTGGCCAGGGCGGAAAGTACTTCCTCCAGCCCACCCCCTATGCCCTGTTTTGGAGAGGTGTGGGCTGGAGAGGGCGCTGCTGGTGGTTCAAGAGTGGGGCGAAGGGGTCGTCTGCTTGCCAAGGATGGTGATGTGGGTGGGGCGTTGGGGTTCCTTGTTTCAGGGAACTTGTGGGTTTCCTACAATTTTGCCCGCCTCCTCAGGCAACTCTTGTTCTCCAAAGCGGCTCGCATCAATCCAAAAGAGGGAGGCTTTGCCATCGGGTTTACAAACGAAAAAAGGAAAAAAGAAAAAGTCAAGGCACCGGCAGAGTGGAGGGAAAAGGCAAAAGAGAGAGCTCAAACTTTAACTAGCTTTGGAGTGGATGAGGAAATGCAAGCATCGCACACAGAAGCAAGTCATTTAAAAAGTCGATTCCGGTGTGTTTCATGGGGCATTGCTCCTCACAGGGGAAGATGTCTTGCACTAAGACAGACCATTAGTCCATCTAGCTCAGTGTTGTCTGCCCTGATTGGCAGTGGCTGCCCCAAGTTTTCTGGCAGGAGCCTTTCCCAATCCTTCCTGAAGATCAAACCTGGGACCTTCTGCGTGCAAAGCAGATGCTCTACCAGTAAGCTGTGACCTTTCCCCTACTAAGTGTGTTTTAGGATTGCTGGTGGCAGGTCGTCACAGTGACGGTGGGCAGGAAAAGAATAGCTCAAGTTTTGGATCTAGGATAGGGAAAAGTCTGCTCAGTAGAATGGCATAACTCCTCTCTTCCCCCCTTCCTCCTTTATGTTGTTTTGCTAGATATATCTAGTTCAGCACTATCTCCAGACACTATCTTCTGCTGGATGCTTATAAGAAGCCCCTAGCCAGATGCAGATGAGGACAGGACTCCTGCCCCTTTACTTGTTGCCATTCCCTCTTTTCTGTAATTATTAAGCCCCATCCTCCTTTGCATCTGACCACCCTGCTCTCCCCTCATTTTGTGGTTGGCCAAAGATCCATCCTGGATCTTGGGACCAGGGGAAAGAGGTGGGACTCAGTGGCGTAGTGTGGGTTGTCAGCACCCGGGGCAAGGCAAGTAATTTGTGCCCCCTAACCCGTGGATTTGCGCCCCCTAACCCTAACCCCCAGATGTTGCGCCCGGTGCGGCCGGCCCCCCCTGCACCCCCCACGCTACGCCTCTGGTGGGACTGGAAATAATTGATGCTTCAGGAATCAGGACGCATAACAGAAATGGAGATGGGTTTCTAAGAAAAATAAATAAATAAGCTTGGTTATGTGTTATGGACACAAACTTGTATTCCTCCATTTATCCACACCTGCTTCCCCTGTTGTCTTGCCTGTGTTTTAATTTTTGATAGCACAGAATTTTACAAAGTACAGGTAGATAGGTGTGCAATCTAAGTAATGGATAATAAAGTTAATAGAGGGAGAAAAGGTTGCCCATGAAATTCAGACTTAACCGAGTCTTGGTTAGTGCAAGAAACCAGGAAATATCCCAATAATATTTGCCAAGCAATGCAAATAGATGGCTTTTAAAATACAAGCCCATTTAAATTATTTTATTTATTTTATTAAAAGCATTCCCAGGGCAATGTTAAAACAGCCTACAAGCAAACGAACAAAAGGAATGCTTGGGTCGATTATGATTCTAGAAAGGCTTATCTTCCTATTTATACAGGAATTACAGGGGTTAATGCCTCTGCAAAAGTGGAATGCTGTGATTTCATGCTTCTATTATGGGGAATATCAATGAGACTTGGGTAATGTCAATATTGTGTAACGTTGATATTGCCTGGAAGCCAGATGTAAACTTAAAAAGCAAAGCAGCAACAAGAAATCCAACAAAAGGTGTACAGTATTGCTATTTGTACTTCAGTTTTGTTCTTTAGTTCTTTCTTATGCAAAATACATTAGGTGCCTGGCCTGTTTTGACCAGTGCTCAGGCTTACATGAGACAATTTGCTTCCAAAAATTGTATGGGAGTGCATAACACTTGGCACGTATCTGTATTGCCAGTTGCCAATTGTATTCATCCTACTTTTCCAGCTCAGGGCAGCATATATGTTATCTCCTCTATGATTTTATCTTCATAATGGCCCTGTGAGATTGGTTAGGCTGAGAGAGAGTCACCTGGTTTGTGCGTAATGCTACAGCTTAGTCTGCGTCGACGGACATGAGAGAGTGATCCCTCTTCTCTTCCAGCACAGCCGCAAGACACAGCATGCATTACTCCTGTTTCCAGTTAGCCATGGTTACTGTTCATGTCTGATCTGTGCTTAGTGTTAACTGTGGTTTAGTGAAACGTGTCAGGAATCGTTCACTGTGGTTTGAGGTTGTCTTGGGTCATTGTGCGTACGGTGGCCACAGTTTATCTGGGTGTGAGCATGAGTCTCCACAGTTAGCTGAAAACAAAAGTGAAAGCCAATGATCTCCTTGTGGCTGTGCCCGAAGAAGAGAGAGAAACAGATGAGCCCAAGGCTTGTCTGCACATGTTGCTAATCCAGGGGTGTAGAACCCTTTATTATTATTATTTCATGGGCCACAAAATGGTGATGGGTGAGGCCAAAACCCAAAGTGCATGGAGCAACATGCATCTCTCCACTCTCCCTCTCCCTCTGCCACCCTCTCTCTCCTTCTACTCTTGATCTTCCTCGCTGCTCAGCTGACTACAGGCGAAGGGAAGATCACTCTTGCCAGAGGTCTGAACTAATGGCTTGCAGAGGGCTCCCCACTCCTGTTTCCATTGTTCCACCCATTTTGGATTTTCTGTCTGCTTCCTCCTCCTGCAACTCCTGCCCCCTTTCTCTCCCTTTGGGCCCCTACCCCCCCCCCAAATATGCTGCAGGCTGCATGCAGTTCTTGAGCCACAGGTTTCTCCCCCTCCCATGCTAAGCTCATGGTTACAACTTTTTCAAGGGCCACATTCCCTTGTGGGAAACCTCCTGAGGGTTACACAATGGGGCCAAGGTGCAAATGTAGACAGGGCAATGGATGCACGTTTTAGCTTTGCGCAACAGGTTACATTCCAAGCATGCAGAAGTCGGGTCCCTTCCAACTCTACAATTCTATGTTTCTAAGTCAGAGATTCCCAGGGATAACACACACACACCCCGCCAGTCCTCCTTCCAGGCAAGAGGTATTATCACAGTTCAATGACACATTCCATCTAGACCAGAAGCACTCAAGGGTGTGGAATGGGACGTGGCCTACCAGAGTCCCAAGAGGTTTGGGAGGCCACATTTGACCCCCAGGCCTGAAGTTTCCCAACCCTGGTATAGTGTTCACATGTGAATGGCAGGCTAAAGGTTACCTACAGCTCTTCATGGCCGAGTGGAGTCTTGCCACCAATTTTCCCTGGTTGCAGCGCAATTCTCTAGCTGTTACACCATCCTGTCTTTTGAAAAAGAGAGCCTGTGAAAGGTTTTATAGCTGTTTTGGGCTGGAGTGGATCTGTTCAAGTCTGCTTTGCATCTGTTGCCTTTCAATGTATGCACACAAGGAAACTTTTATTACAGAGTGAAATCTGCACTAGTGAACAGAGGCGGCCCTGTGGATAGCTCAGTCGGTAGAATGTGAGACTCTTAATCTCAGGCTTGTGGGTTTGAGCCCCACATTGGGCAAAAGTTTCTGCATTTTAGGGGGTTGGACTAGATGACCCTTGTGGTCCCTTCATAGCCGTCAACTTTTCCCTTTTCTTGCGAGGAATCCTATTCAGAATAAGGGAATTTCCCTTAAAAAAGGGGAAACGTTGACAGCTATGGGTCCCTTCCAACTTTACATTTCTATGATACTGTGAGGCACTTTTAAGCTTGAGCAGCCCGTTCCTGCAACTGTATGAGGACTGAGGCAGGGAGGAGGAGACTCTGTCAGCACCTTCCCCCATCATTAGTAAACGTATGAAAGAGAAATTGTGAACAGCTCTTTGTGCTGAAACTTGCTTGTGGAGTATGTTTCAACACTTTGCAGGGAGATTAAAACTGCAGCCCTAAGTAAATTTGCTTGGAAGCAATTCCACTTTAAGCTGGTACATTAGTAAATATGGTCAGAGTCGAGCTGCACAACTTGCTCTGGGTACAGAGAAAATTACTGCTGCTGGGTACATCATTGATTTTCCCCTTGCTTGGACTTGATCAAATGAAACATCTCTCTCGATTCTAGCCGAATGCATGGAGCGGGGAGTGAGCACACAGAGCCCTGCCCACTTGTTGCACTGATTCTAGCTTCCTTGCTCATGTATACAGAGAGCATTCAAATGCATCCACATGAACAGCTTAATGCACAGAGATGAAAATGGGGTAGCTTTTCCTATTTAAAACTGGAGAAGGGTTGTGGCTTCACGGCAGAGTGGGGAACTTGTGATTGTCCAGACTCAAACTCCCATCAGTCCCAGTCAGCATGGTCATTGGTCTAGGAGGATGGGACTTGGAGTCCAGCAATACTTGGAGCGACTCCAGGTTCCGTTCTCATAGTGTTGGTCAGAGAAGGGGAACTTTGAGCCCTGGGGCCAAACTTTGTCCTTCTAAGCCGCTCTGTCAGGCCCTCAGGGCTCTCCCCTATCTGCACCCCTCTCCCCAGGCTACATCTCTCCCTCACCAGCACTACACTGAGCTATCCTCAAGTGTGTTTGCCTGGCTGGAATGTTGTCCTTGAACTGTGACAAAATTCATATTGCCAAGGTCCATCTAAACATAAAAGGTTTCAAAAGGAGGGATGGTTGCTGCTGAACCTCTGCTGATAGGGAGTTCCACAGGGGAGGCCCTGCCACACTCAGTCTCTAGTGCTGATAAATCACCAGAGGATCCTGGGTAATCATGATGGAACATACGGAATCAGGTGGTACTTAAGGCCCCATGTTTCCCCCCTTGGTTTTGTTTGTATGTTGTTGTTTTTGAAAACTTAATAAAACAAAACCAAAGCACCACCATGCTATTGGGGACAGCGGATGAACACCCAAGAGGCCATGGGGAATGGGCACTGGGTGCAAGCTGTTTTTCTTTCTCTGACTTTTCCACCTCTGGTCAAGCCTACCTCAGTCCCCAAGATACATGATGCCACAGTTTCCTGGCCCTGTTTTTACATTTGGGGGTCTTTCTGTTTTTCTGCACTGAGTGAAGGTTTCAATTATTGTTTTTAAGTTTTTGTCGTTGCCTCAGAAGGCAGGTCACCATTTCACAGGTCCTGAAGTTACCACTAGAGCGTTGGCGAAAGGAAGGTTTGGTTGGAGGAGAGGTAAAGGGATCCCTCTATTTCCAGTTTGAGTCAATTTACCTATGTGTCCATTCTGTCCAAGTTAAACAAATCATAGTTGGAAGGGACCCAAGGGTCATGTAGTCCAACCCCCAGCAGTGCAGGAATCCTTTGCCCAATATGGGTCTCAAACCCATGACTTTTGAGATCAAGAGTCTCATGTTCTACCAACTGAACTATCCCAGGTGCTGACTGAATGTTCATATTTAAATCAGCATGTCATCACAAAATATGTATTTAGACAATGCTGTTTTGTCTCAGTGGGTGCATTTCTAAACATATTTTGTCCTAAAACACTCGGGCTGATCCCCCCCCCCCACATTTAGTATGGTTTAAAAAATAAATAAATCTGTGGTCCATATTGCAAAAATTGGAGAAGGTCAGATTCGGAAGGATAATAAATTATATCCTGATCTGCATTTTCATCCAGGAGGTCAGTTCACATGTGAATTAACAGAGATCTAACTCTAAGAAGCATCTCAGAGCAGGAGGAGAGAGTCTTGGCACACACCTCAATACTGGAACCTTTCCCTTGACTTTCATGTCCTGTAAGAGTAGTTCTGCTGGATCCAACCAAAGGTCCCCCTAGTCTAGCTCTCTGTTTCTCCCAGTGGCCCACCAGATGCTTTTGGCAAAGCCCACCAGCAGGGCATAAAGGAGGCTGCTCATCACCCAACCCCTACTCTGCTCCTGGTATTCAGAGTCACACTCCTCCTAAACCTAGAGGGTACACACAGTGGTTGTGCCGAGGTGCTCTAGTGATGGACTGCTGTGGCAGATGCACTCGGCGTGATCATTTTTTACATCTGCCCTTCGTATGCCGAAGACCCTTATCTCCGAAATACCATGTGATTCAGGCTCTTGCAGTCTTTCAGAAGCTTCCTTTGTGGCTGGCTGTTGTCAGTTCAGCAGCCTCTTTGCCTTGATGTTGGCTGTGCTTGATAATTGGATCTGCCTCTTATGTCGTGTCTTAAATGTGCTCTGTGACTCATCAGCTGACTCACTCCATCCTCAGTCCTTGTTCTTCTATACCACACCACACCACTTGACACCACTGTGTTTCACGTCTCGGGATCACTGCCCTGGTGTTCTGTTTGTTTGTTTGTTTGTTTGTGTGTGTGTGTTTGCAGGGGGTGAGGGTGGGTTGCGTGATTTAAATGTTAATGTACCTCAAATGGGTGGTGCAGAATGATTTGGATGCTCTTTGCTTAATAAACGATCCATTTTGGGACCCTTGGAATATTATCCTAGTCACATGGGAAGTTGTGTTAGAAGCTCAGATATATAAGGTAGGCATCCAATGGCTCCTTAAGCCAAGGTTGCAGTCACCAAAACGGAATGTCTAGTTGCCATTTTGGGGCAAGTCTTGTTTTTCAAATGATGAACCGTCTGTGATTGATTCTCAGTTAAACATCTGGCTAGATGACAACCTTGAGCTTTGAGAACTTAAAAAAGAAAAGCCACTTGATCAAGGGGCAGTCCACGTATATATTGGCATATTCCGACCTCTTTGCCTTAATGGTGACTGCTCCTGCTCAGGCTGCACACAGAAAAGGCCATTTGGTTCCAGAAATTCATTCCAATTGCACTGATAAAATATTACTGATAGAATTCTACAGGATGTGGTATTAATGTGTGTGAAAGCAGTCAAGATCCAGTGATCCCAAGATGGTGATCCCAAGATCCAATGATCCCAAGCATCTTCACTTGGTTGCAAGTGGTCAACAGCCAAGTGCAAAATGCTAATTTTGAACACTGATGGGAAGTTCTTCTTGCTCTGGGGATCACCCACCTGTCCACAATCTGATGTCATATTGGCACCAGGTGATTGGCAGGTGGTTGGTTCCACCCACCTGTCAAAGTTGGCCCATCAGCATTGGGGGAGGGGGAATAATGCACAAAGCAGGATTGAACTCCCTACGTGTCAGATGAAGTGCAGGATGTTAAACCCTGCCTTTAAGGAGTGCCACTATGGTCATGGTTAGAAAGTTGGACTGGGGAGACATGGGTTCAGTTCCCATTTGTCCATGAAGCTTTCTGCGTTGATCTCAGCCATGCACAGTGTCACTGAGAGCATGATGGTGGTTGGTGGGGAACAATGCACACTTGATGGTGCCCTTAACTCCTTGGAGGAAAAATGGGATAAATTTTCACTACAGCTCCTGGGGAACACCCCCTCCGTGTTCCTTTTAAATCTGTTGTCATTTGCGTCTTGAAATTACAGTCTCTTGTGCATGCTTCTGAACCATAATGTGGCGTAGACACATCCCCCCTGCTCTATATTTTTTTGCAGCAAATCTGCCATTTTTAGAAATGCATTGTCTCATAAAATTAAACTGCTAGCATAATGGATCGATGCTGTACAAATGAAATTGAGCAATTGAAATTGGATGTAACGCCAGTCAGATCTAAAGTCAAAGTTGTAATTAACTTTCTGCAGTTGGCTATCCCTGGGAAGCAAATGTTTTTATGTGCACAGCTCATCAGGCATGCTAAATCTGGTGTGTTAATCATTTGCAGTGTGTCCAAAATCTGAATAAAATTGTAAACATTCCCCAAGCATCATCTCACCAAACTTACAGCAGGTCTATTCACTGAGAAAGAATGGATAGTGGGGAATCTGGAACACAAGTGCAGTTTACCTACATCTCACCCCATCTTCCAGAAATGATAGACCTGTTCTCTGATGCTACTCCACTGAGTGTGGTTTAAGTTCTATACCAAACCAATGCTCCACTTGGAAATTGCTTTTTAAAAATACTTGTAAATATTTTAAGACATGACAACTCAACAACAAATACCCCACTTTACATTATTCACATTTTATATTTCTAGCCAATGGAATAGATGTTTTCAGTCCCCCAGTCCCTGCAGCCCATTTTGTCAATCAGCTAAACCCATCCATCTGTCATTCTCCATGGTTTTGGGTGAAGCATTGTTTTTCTTTGGCCTCGGGATTCGATTTCAAACCCTGCAGGCGCAGGTATTGCCTTTGCAAGCAGTGCCAATCACCTGGTTGTTGGCTCTTGCAACATGTCCATGATCATGGTGGCACTTGCAAAGATGGTGCATGCAAGTCCTACTTTTGGCAGGGGAAGCTATGCCTTTATTAGCCAGGTGTAGGGCAGGCAGGCATGATTTGATTAATAATAATAATAATAATAATAATAATAATAATAATAATAATAATATATTATTTCTGGCTGCGTTTCCCCAGCCACTCTGGGTGGCTCCCAACAGAATATTAAAAAGACAATAAAATATCAAACATTAAAAACCTCCCTAAACAAGGCTGCCTTCAGATGTTGTCTAAAAATCAAGTAGTTGTTTATTTCTTTGACATCTGATGGGAGAGCGTTCCACAGGGCGGGCTCCACTACCAAGAAGGCCCTCTGCCTGGTTCTATGCAACTTTGCTTCTCGCAGGGAGGGAACCACCAGAAGGCCCTGGGAGCTGGACCTCAGCGTCCGGGCAGAACAATGGGGGTGGTCTCGGCTTAGGCCTGGAGACCAGAGGTTCCCCAGTGCTGATGTCTGCGTAGACGTGGTACCCAGAGATATTAGTGACAATGGCAATGATAATGTTGCTGTTTGTTACTTGGCGCAGCCAAGGTGACCTTTTCAAAATGTGTCACTTGTACTATCCAAGAAGAAAATTTTCATTCTGACATGGCTTATTCTTTCCAATAGCTTTTCCCCCCTAAGAACTTAAGAAGAGCTTGCTGGATCAGGCCAATGGCATCCTGTTCTCACATTGGCCAACCAGAGGCCTGTGGGAAACCTGCAAGCAGGACCCAAGCACAAGAGCCCTCTCTCCTCCTGTGGCTTCCAGCAACTGGAATTCAGAAGCATCATCGCCTCCAGCTGTGGAGTCAAAGCACTGCCAAGGCGGGTAGTTTCCTCCAGGAAACTCTGTCATATTCTGAATAGAGTCTGTCCATTGATCTCAATGACCTGGTCAAGGACCTCAATGATCTCAGTGCTCCTGACCCGGAAACCCTATCCTTATTTATAGCGATTGCTGAATATCTAGGCAGGCAGAAGACAACCTCTTGCAATATCTGTATCAATTTGTGGCAGCCGCTGCAGGACAACAGGGCGGTAGGCCAAGAGATTGGATCAAGTTGCCTTTCTCCATAGATTGGGGATTGGGGCAGAGAGAGAAGGGAGCCTCGATTCTTCTATATGTGAGTTTTCAATTACACAATTAAATGCACAATTAGGTATAATTACCAGTGCTCAGGAGCCGCGACTGTTCATAATAGGCATGTAATCTACTGCAGTCACTGTTTATACTGCTCAGCCCCTCTCCCTAATGATTATGGAATGCTTCCACATTTGCATGGTTGCCATGGAAATCATGTTTGGAGCTGACAAACGGCACTCAGGATGGAAGGCCGCGATATTTCTTTGGGTAGGGGGGAAGCTGCAGCTGCTGGAGGGAGAAGGTTGGCTGTGGGGTCTGTGGTGGCAACTGCGGTGTCCTAAGAAGGTCAGAAGAGCCTCCCTGAATTGGGCCAATGGCTCACCAAGTCCAGCATCCTGTTCTTCCAGTAGCTGTCTGCGCGGGAAGCCCACAGACCAAGACCTGAGCACCATTTGTGATTCCATAGCAAGGGGTCTTCATAAGTGCACTGCCTTTGGTGTCAAGGTTAGTATCCATTTATATCCTCTGTGAATTTGTCCTCTTTGTAAGCTGTCCAAGTTGGTGGCCATCGCTGCCTCTTGTGGGAGGGATTTCCATGGTTAAACTTTGTGCTGTGTTTGAAGCATTCCTTGCATGTCCGGCATCTCCACTTAAAAGAGCAAAATTATCATGGCTAGTAGATATTTAAGAAGCTGCTGTTTAGGGTGTTTAGGGTGCTGTTTAGGGTGGGTGTTTTAGGGTAGGTGTTTTAGAGCCAGTGTGGTGTAGTGGTTAAGAGCGGTAGTCTTGTAATCTGGGGAACCGGGTTCGCGTCTCCGCTCCTCCACATGTAGCTGCTGGGTGACCTTGGGCCAGTCACACTTCTCTGAAGTCTCTCAGCCCCACTCACCTCACAGAGTGTTTGTTGTGGGGGAGGAAGGGAAAGGAGATTGTTAGCCGCTTTGAGACTCCTGAAGGGGAGTGAAAGGCGGGATATCAAATCCAAACTCCTCCTCCTCCTCCTCCTCCTCCTCCTCCTCCTCCTCCTCCTCCTATAAGACAGGCACACCCAACTCCCTAGAGACTGCGATCTACTCCCAGTATAAGGCAACTGGCAGTGGTCTACCCTTTGTCTTTTTTTTTTTTAATAATTTTTATTAACAGGCCAATCAAATCACATTAATTCCAAATCACACAGCCAAATTTTTAATTTTTTGTTGGGGGTACCCATGCTTCAAGCTCGGAAAGGGATCCAAACATCACTCTTGCTGCTGCTTTAATGTACACAGTTCTGTCAAAATAGTATTCACAGTTCTGTTCAATCTTCTCCTTGTTATTTTCCTCATCTTCTTGTTATCATATATTCCTTTCTTTGTGATCTCTGGTAGTCTCCACAAGCGGGTTGAAAACAAACGTTGTCATATCCTGTGTGGATTTTGCACTCCTCCAAGAGCCATATCAAGATAGACAGACGCCATTTCCGCACCTCCGTACAAAACATTCCCAAAGTCTGTCCGTTAATTTCCACAGGCCTGCCAGTCTCTCCTCAATTTTCTCAGGGGGCCCTGCCAGGTCAAACTCACAGTCGGGTGTAATAACAAGCCATGGTCCTCCTCCCCCTCGGGTCTACCCTTTGTCAAGGCGGGGGGGGGGGAGACCAAAGTTGTTGAGCTTCTTTTAGGGTAGGCCAAAGTTGTTGAGCTTTCTTTAGGGGACCCCACGGTGGTTGAGCTTTTTTGAGAAGATGCTAGAGTTACTCCGCTTTTTACGGGGAGAAGGAGCGCTAAAATCACTGTAAAACTACACCACTAATAACAAGCAGGAGCAGCACTACATTCTGGCGGCAGTGGGGGGTGGAGCCAGCGATGATAAGGGAGCCCGTGATCGACCACGATCGACCGCAGTCATTCAGAGATCGACCTGTCAATTGATTGACCTGTTGGACATCGCTGCTATAAGAGGATTCCTTGGGAACACATGTATTTCCCATGTGGGGTACAAATGTCTAAAGAGAGTCAGTGTGGTGTAGTGGTTAAGAGCGGTGGACTCGTAATCTAGTGAACCGGGTTCGCTTCCCCGCTCCTCCACATGCAGCTGCTGGGTGACCTTGGGCTAGTCACACTTCTTTGAAGTCTCTCAGCCCCACTCACCTCACAGAGTGTTTGTTGTGGGGGAGGAAGGGAAAGGAGAATGTTAGCCGCTTTGAGACTCCTTCGGGTAGTGATAAAGCGGGATATCAAATCCAAACTCTTCTCCTCCTCCTTCTTCTTCTTCTTCTTCTTCTTCTTCTTCTTCTTCTTAGTTGTACATGACAATGAAATCCACAGAGAGAAGGGAAAGTGTTTGGATGAATCCCAAACTTGAAGTGTGCTGCTTTGGAATACTCTGAAGCAACACGGACATCCTCCAAAGTTGCCAACTTGGGGTTCTTCCCCGAGCTTTGTGGACAAAGGTGCTTCCATGCAACCTGTTGTCAGGGACTGGGCAGAGGAGGAATGGTGGAGGCCGCCTCCCCAGCCTGACCCTTCCAGAGAAGAAGATGGTTTAGAATTACAACAGGGGTTTGAGGGATATCACAGCTCAGAGGCAGATGAGGAGAAAAGCTGGGAAATAATGGGAGAGGAGGAGGAGCGACAGCTGATGGACACAGTGTCTCTAGAAAGCATTCCAGACCTCCCCTCTCTCCCAGAACCCGGCGAGCATTGAAAGTAGGAGAGTAAAGAGCTCAAAGGCAGAGGGCATGTAGCAGCACCTGTAGAAGTGATGAATGAGGAAGTGGGAGAGACAACACCATTATTCTAAGAGGCTGCATTCCCAATCCTCTCTCTGTAAATATTGAATAAAAAGCAGGTGGTAAGGACTTTTCCTTGTCTTACCTGTTCCTGGCCACCTGCCGTGGGGGTTGGATCCTCTGCCGCCTGACACCTGTCTACTGAGAATTTCTCCTCATTTATTTGGAGGGAGATTAGTCAACATTGGCTATTTAATGACCAGCCATTTCTATTCATTTTCAGAGAAGTTAAACAATGTTGCATCGTTGCAAGTGCTTTCTTATCCTTTCCACTGCATTCTTTTAACACTTTCTGTCAGCAGTAAATCACACCATTCTAAGTTGGAGTTAACTCTTTGTTAGCAAAGATACAATCTTCACCAACTTGGCAGTGTGTCAGGAGTAATGAGCATAGCAGCTCATCTGTGGTACATCTTACCTCATGAATCAGTTGCCAAGACTGAAAGTCCTCACCTAGCTACAACCGTCTTAAGTCCCCTCCTCTCCAGGAGACCCCACCTGCAACCAATCTTTTGGAGAAGAAGGTTTGTTGCATGAGACTTCCCGGTCAACTATAATAGTTCAACTTGAATATGCTTGTACAGGTATGTGCCTGAATCCTGCCCGAAAATAGTGGCTGCCTGGAAACGCCCCAATTCTGAGTGACAGTAGTGCGCCTGTGAAAATCGACGCCTTTTCCTCCAGGAAAGTGTTGATTTTGACTGACAGCTCTAGCTTCCAACCAGGGAATAACTTTGACAGGGGGGGCTCTTTTCACGTCTGATCACAGTGCTCTGTGTTTGGAGGGATGTTGGAGGAACGGATCCGTTGCTGTCAACTGAGCAGAAAACAAAAAAAAATATGCAGGCTGCTTTTTGTACATCACAGTTCCTTAAGCTCTGCCCCTGTGTATCTGAAATGTTGCAAGTTGTTTACTTGGGGATGTCTGTATGATGTATGCCATTTTCATGCTTATTCTTCCAAAATACTAGGAGGGGAGCAAATATTTCTACCTAATGACTTTCTTTGCACAGGAAAGTGTAAGGAAAGTTGCTATCCTTATCTGTCTGAAATTTGGTGGGTTTCTATCCCCTCGGAAGGTGACAGAAATCGCAGGGAAATTGAATCTAATTCTGTTAAGCTATATATATATATATATATATATATATTTATTTATTTATTTAACCAACAACCAAAACACAGTGAAAACAAACAGTGAAACCCCCCAGGCGGCTGATACATTGGGTATACATAATCAATAATAACATATTCAAATCGACCATATGTACAATTCTTAACACTCCTCCCTCCACAAGGTTTATTTAACTTTTAACATTTTAATTGCTCCAAATTGTTCAAACCTGCCCAAATAATTCTATATCTTCTCAAACCAATCCTCCTCCTTCTCACTGACCTTAAACTCTTTCATTTTATGTATCTTCACAGTTAGATATTCTAAGACTATAATATTTTTCAATTTTCCCTCCATTGGTTCCATTTAAGCAATAAGAATAAGAATAATAAAGATGTAGCCAGTTTCTCATTTCCCTGTGCAAATCAACAGGGAAAGACATCAAGCCTCAACTTAGGAAGCTATCATACTGACAATTGATCCACCTAGTTCAATATTTTCTAAACTAACTGGCAGTGCCTGTCCAGAATTGCAGACTGGATTCTCTCCCAACTCTACTTGGTGTTGCCAGGGATCAAACCTGAGGTCACAGAATTCGAAGGGACCCCAAGGGTCATCTAGTCCAACCCCTTGCAATGCAGGAACCTTTTGCCCCATGTGCGACTCGAACCCATGACCCTGGGATTAAGAGTCTCGTGCTCTACCGAGTGAGCTATCCCAGATCTCCCCTTTTGCCTACAAAGTAGATGCTCTACCACTAAACTGCCACCCTTTCCCCATATGTGGGCCTTAGATTTTCCTAAGCGAGGTTCTTACTCAGTTCTCTGACTCAAAGTGGGTGTGAAGCAGTCTATGCCAAATTAACCGTGTGAAACGCCCTGAGACCTCCGGATATAGGGTGGTATATGTTTTGTTCAGGGATGTGGGTGGCGCTGTGGGTTAAACCACAGAGCCTAGGACTTGCCGATCAGAAGGTCGGCGGTTCGAATCCACGCGGCGGAGTGAGCTCCCGTTGCTCGGTCCCTGCTCCTGCCAACCTAGCTGTTCAAAAGCATGACAAAGTGCAAGTAGATAAATAGGTACCGCTCCGGTGGGAAGGTAAACTGCGTATCGGTGCACTGCTCTGGTTTGCCAGAAGCAGCTTAGTCATGCTGGCCACATGACCCGGAAGCTGTATGCCGGCTCCCTCGGCCAATAAAGCGAGATGAGCGCCGCAACCCCAGAGTCGGTCACGACTGGACCTAATGTTCAGGGGTCCCTTTACCTTTACCTATGTTTTGTTCTCATTTTGTATTTTTACATTGTGAACTGCCCTGTGATATTTGGGTGATGGGCGGTATACAAATTAGATAAATAAATAATAATCAATTAATTTAAAGTGTCTTTGTCTTATTTTTTAAAAAGTATATACTCCCTTGCACACATGAATTAAGGCAGTGTACTACAAAAGATCAAACTACTTTAAAATTCCTTTTAAAACACAATAAAGCAGTGTGCCTGAAACCTTAAAAGGCCTAACCTAAAAAGAAATTAAGTATATGCCTGGGTGAACAAAGGTGCTTTTAACTGCTGGTGGTGGATGCTTGCTGGATCTCTCGGCATCATGGTATGAGATGTGGGATGGCTGATTTGGATCAGTGTTTGGCACCCCTGCAGTCCTTCCTTTGCAATCTGTTGCTAGTAATGCCTGTTCCTGTGGCCATGCTGGTTGATTAAGTCAGAGCCCTGTTTGAGCAACTGGCTATCTTGCTTCATTGTCTCTCCGTTCCTTGCACTGAATATGGGCTGAGAGTTTGCCAGAGCTGTCAACCAAAGATTTACTGTGTTGTCTCGAGATGCTCAAATGAAGAAGAGAAAGGGCTCCCTGTGGGCCTCGCAGAAAGGAGGCCGGGTGGTGGCCGGATGCTATTTCTCTTGATTTGAATAGTCTTCAGGATTTCGTTTTGCAGCTTTCAAAGAGAGTCTTCCTGTTGCACTTGCTTTCTGGTGATGATTGGGGAATTTCCGACAACTATATTTTTTCCACAGAGATCATTTATGAAAATGCCTTGTTTCCATAACATTGTGCAATACCAGTCAAACTGATCGGGTTCAAAATTTTGTTTAGACATTTTTCTGGTGGCTATCTCAGGAAGCATTCATTGTGTGAGGAGGATGATGATGATGATGATTTTATTATTTCCTCGTACCTACGGGACCGCCTTTCCTGGTACAGTGGTACCTCGGGTTACAGACGCTTCAGGTTACAGACTCCACTAACCCAGAAACAGTACCTTGGGCTAAGAACTTTGCTTCAGGATGAGAACAGAAATCACACGGCAGCAGCATGGTGGCAGCGGGAGGCCCCATTAGCTAAAGAGGTACCTCAGGTTAAGAACAGTTTCAGGTTAAGAACGGACCTCCGGAACAAATTAAGTTCTTAACCCGAGGTACCACTATATGTCCTATGAAGGACCTTATGGTCTTCAAATAAAAACATCTTGGAGATCCCGGGGCACAGGAAGGTTAGGCTGGCCTCGACCAGAGCCAGGGCTTTTTTGGCTGTGGCCCCGATCTGGTGGAACACTCTGTCACAAGAGACTAGGGCCCTGCAGAATTTGACATCTTTCCACAGGGCCTGCAAGACAGAGCTGTTCCACCAGGCCTTTGGCCAAGGCACAGTGACCCCCTCTCTCCTTCTGTAATCCTCATAGAACTCTAACCCAATGGTTTCCATTAATTTGATTCTGAATTGATCTTAGAATGTATTTTAATTAATTGACTGTGTGATTTTATGTACACTGTGCTATTTTTAATTGTTAGATGCTCTGAGCCCGGCTTTGGCCGGGGAGGGCAGGATACAAATAAAATAATATTATTATTATTATTATTATTATTATTATTATTATTATTATTATTATTATTATCATGGCACTTCCAAACTACAAACAGTGCAACCTCACTCAGTACAGATCAAATTACCTTGTCTGGAATAAGCTTTGATTAAAGGGAGTACCCTGCGCTCCTCTGAGAGGAAGGTGGGCGGATA
Organism: Podarcis filfolensis; assembly: GCF_964270895.1. Classification (NCBI taxonomy): domain Eukaryota; kingdom Metazoa; phylum Chordata; class Lepidosauria; order Squamata; family Lacertidae; genus Podarcis; species Podarcis filfolensis. Next base: position 68,553,681 of record NC_139611.1, on the reverse strand, counting down.
TAAATTAAACGAGTAAACGAGTAAACAAAAATATTTGGTGTCTTCCTGTGATTGCTGTCCTGCAGCAACCCCAGTAATTATTGCAGATTCTCCTGCATGGTTAGCTAGCAAGCCACAGCCCTTAATATTGCTGTTACTTTAACACCACCACCAATAGGCTTCCTTTCACGAAGAGAAGATTGAACCTTTGATCTTTCAAATTTAGTAGCATCCCTTGTAATATCCGAAAGCATTCCCAGTTACAGTAAAAATGCTTGATTTCTAGAACACGAAAACTTTCTGCTTATTTTTATCTCGTGTTTCTCTATAAGAAAACGTTACTGGAGCCATGTAGAAATTCTGGTCAGATTGCATCTTTCTGATAACCCAAAATCTGCTCAACTCAATTGTGTGTTCTTTTTATAGTGTGGATTCATTTTCCAATATCTTAATTCACTTGATCACATTTCTGTATTAAAAAAGCATAGGCCCCACATCCAGGGTTGGGAGAGAAATTTGCTTCAGTTCTTAATTAGAGGCAAGCTAGCAAATGAACCGAACATTTGCGCTTACTTGAATTTTGCGACACCGTTCTCCGGCCGAATAATGTGCAAAAAAATGGATATGCTAAGTTATAAAGTTTGCATATAAATGCATATATTAGTGAAGGTGACATGCAGAAATGTGTTAACTTTGGAGAACTTGCTTTGCAAAAAGTGAGCACCTTTTGCAAAATCGTATGCACAAAATGTGTATATTCAAAGAAATTTGAACTAAAATGCTGAAGAATTTTCGTGAGGACTTAAGGACTATCCATTAGCTGTCCTTTAAAAGTCACACTTCTCTGACGTTTACAGTGCAGTTCTCCAGCCAAGTAATGTGTTCCAAAATGTATATAGTAGGGTAAAGTGTTCATACAAAGGAATACAAACGTGCTTACTGGGAGAAGTTCAGACTAAAACATTAATTATATTTCATGAGGACTTCACTTTTTAAAAGTGTGCAAATGTTCCGGTCAGACTGCTTAGATTTACAGAAGTGGCAGTTTTACAAGTGTCGCATAATGATCCTTCCACACTTGCAAGAAGTTGATCCTTTAGAGTGGCACCACCGACACTTTGAAACAACTTGCCCATCAATATTGGGCTGGCGTCTTCACGCCATTGTTTTTGACGTTTTTTTCTTCCAGCAAACCTACCCAGGTGTGTTAATTTTTATGTGTGATTTTAGCAAGTATCAGTGTTAAGAGGTTAGTAGTTTTGTTTGAAATTTTAAAATGTTTCTCATATAGTGTGTGTGTATTTATTAGGTATTTTTCATGAATATGTTAGACCGTCTACTGTAAACAGCTTAGAAGTCTTGTTCTAGTAAGCGTTTTATATATATATATATATATATATATATATATATATATATATATATACACACACACACACACACACACACACACACACAGTGGTACCTTGGGTTACATACACTTCAGGTTACAGACTCTGCTAACCCAGAAATAGTACCTCGGGTTAAGAACTTTGCTTCAGGATGAGAACAGAAATCGTGCTCTGGCGGTGCGGCAGCAGCAGGAGGCCCCATTAGCTAAAGTGGTGCTTCAGGTTAAGAACAGTTTCAGGTTAAGTACAGACCTCCGGAACGAATTAAGTACTTAACCCGAGGTACCACTGTATACACACACACACACACACACAGAGTTGTACCTTGGTTGACAAACGACTTATGAGTTGAGTGTTTTGGCAAATCCGGAAGTGAGTCTTCCACTTTTCGAACGTTCTTTGGAACCCAAAAGTCTGGCACGGCCTCTGCGACTTCTGATTGGCCGCATGAGCTTCCTGCAGCCAATTGGAAGCCACACCTTGGTTTCTGAACATTTTAGAAGTCTAACAGACTTCCGGAATGGATTCTGTTCTGCTTCCAAGGTACGTGTGTGTGTGTGAGTGTGTGTATCAGCAAGAAGGGGGAGATGCAAAACCGAGAGGAAGCCTGTATTGACAGAGTCACCCATCAGTAGTTCCAGTAACACAATAACTTCTTCTGTGATAGCTGATGCCATACCCCCATCCAGGTCCCCCCTCCCCCCCCCAGCTTACACATCAAAGGAAGCTCAGCATTTTGTGGTCATTCAGCATGCTCAATGTTCATTCGGCTGCTCTCTCTCTTTTTTCTTTTCTTTTTTTGAGGGGGGGTGCAGAAGAGGATCCTCTAAGCATGTTCTCATTTCTGAGCAGCTCCATTCTGACTGCATAGCTAATATCAGCACCTCACTTCGCTAATAGCGGGAGTTATTGTTGATCATAACTCTCACCTTAGGGGAGCAATAAATCAATGGGAACCGTTGCTGTGCAAATGTATCAATGACAACTCTGTTAAAAGTTCTGTTCCACTAGATTAAAGGCCTTTCGGGCATGCAAAAGTAATGCAAAAAGTAGATAGCTGAATTATCTTCAGCTTGGTTGTATTAACATCTCTTATCACATCAGAGAGCGTTTTTTCTTTTCTTTTTTAAATAAATAAATAACAAACCAGCAATCTTTTATTGGGATGGATTTTTCTGATGCACAAGGTTACATGTAAAATTTGTATTATAATCTGCATCATTTCGTACAGATAATTATCATCCCAGTCTTTTCACTTTAGGTATAGTATTTAATTTCTCTCTCTCTCTCTCTCTCTCTCTCTCTCTCTCTTTGACATCCCCGTAATTTATCTGCCTTATTTCCAAGAATAGCTGTTTTGCAAAGTTCTGCTCTACTGCATGCACATTAAGATCATCTCATTTCTACCTTACCAGCTGCAACTGTCTATACTATTTCTCATAGCAATTTAAATTAATGATCTCTTTTTCCTTCAAACAATGATAATTTATTCCAGTCTTCCTTGCTCTCACTATCTCCCCCACCCCATCTGTAGTCAAAGCAATCTTGTATCTGATCTCTCACATAGGGTTGGCATGCCAATTGTGGGACTAGTCATGCATTCTCAGCGGACTGGTCATTTGACCGCCTACTTCTGGTGTGGGGAACCTCAGGTCCAGGAGCCAAATGTGGCCTTGCAGACCTCAGGACTCTATACACAAGCCATGCCCCTTGCTGGATCTGCTTTATACCCCAAATATTTTTGCCTGGCTAGAATGTGTCCTTGAACTCCAACCATGTTTCTTGCTTGTCTGAACGGAGGATTGGAGAGGACTGTGTGAGTATGCATAGAACCTGGTCAGTGTTAGAAACTCAGATATATACCGTATTTTTCGCTCCATAAGACACACTTTTTTCTTCCTAAAAAGTAAGGGGAAATGTCTGTGCGTCTTATGGGGTGAATGCGTGGTCCCTGGTGCTGAATTGCCCAGGGGCAAAAAGCAGATCATGCTTTTTTTTTTTTTTTTGAAAGAAGGAAGTGGGTGTTGAAACAAAACCGCTGATCGTTTGCTGATCGGGGAGAGAGATAAGGGATGCTAGAGATAAAGGAGGCTGCCTGGGAGGGGGGAGGTAAAGACAGCAAACTTGCAAGGAGGGGGGGAGAGGAAGACTAAAGCAATAAGGAGAGAAATTAGAAGAAAAGGAGGAGCAAGAAACTGCTCCAGCTAAGGAAAAGACACTAAGGCAAACAAGAGGGAAGGGAGTGTTGAAAGGAAATAGCTGATCGGTGGGAGCGGAAGAGAGATAAGGGACGCTAGCAGAGGCTGCCTGGGAGGGGGGAGGTAAAAGCCCATGGATCCTCAGGATTTTTACATTGGGCCACCCCAAATTCACCATCAGATCACATAGCATGTCCATGGCTACAGCCTGCACCAAAAAAAATCACGCATCCACTGTTTCCTGGGGCTGCAGTGGTGCAAAAATGTGGTTACAAAGCACGGATCCACATGGATCCTCAGGATTTTTGCATTGGATCACCCAAAATTCACCATCAGATCACATGTCTGTGGCCACAGCACGAACCACAAAAATCATACATCCACTGTTTCGTTCAGAATATTTTTGTTCTTGTTTTCCTCCTTTAAAAACTAGGTGCGTCTTATGGTCAGGTGCGTCTTATAAATAAACAAAACAAAACATTTGACTGGTCAACTGAGCAAATCTCTCTCTCTCTCTCTCTCTCTCTCTCTCTCTCTCTTAACCCATTAACCTCTGACAGGCATTTAGTAAGTATCTGCATCAATGAAATATGAACATCCTGGATTAAATTTACATCAAGGAAAGAGCCACTCTCATCCACTCTCACTTATAATTTCTGCAAACCTTCCCTCCAGAACAGCATCTGGAGTGTTTTGTGAGCCAGGATTGTAAATTAGACTTATAGGCCGGAATCCAAAGAGCTACTTCTGGGCTCCCCTAAAAGGATTTGTACATGCCCAGTGGGATTTAAAACTTCATGTCTTTAAGTAGCAAATACCCATAATGGGTGAAGAAATGGCTTTTGATGTTCCTCATTGCAGGGCTGACCCACCCACCCTGAGGCAAGTTGAGGTAACTGCCTCAGGCGGCAGGATCCACTGGGGTAGCAGACCCCAATGCCAGTCTCTCCCTTCCCCCTGGTTCCTGGTGTAGATCTTCCCTCACCTTTTCTTCCCTGTGAGCGGGATGCAATTTTCAAATCTACCTTGGGTCCAAAATGGCTTGGGCCAGCCCTGCCTCTTCATTTCAAAAAAGCAGTGGTTTCAGGCAGTGGTTTCTCTCAGGCCTACATGGATATGCTGAGGACTGAACATAGGTTCCTCTGCATGCAGAGCAGTGGCTTGCCACTCAGTAATAGCCCTTCTGAAAGTCCTGATGTCAGGTGTAAGGCAGTTGGGTGTGACTTGTCTGAAACAACCTCTCGGGTCAAATGGTGAGGACCAAATGTCACCTGAGAGCTGGAGTTTACCCACCCTTCCTGTACTAGATTTGATGGCACATTTATATACAGCATTGTTTCGTGTATGTTTTACTGCATTGTGAAATCTGAGGAACCAATTCATAGGAACCAAGTCATAAATTAGTACAGTTGTACCTTGGTTCTTGAACAGAATGCATTCTGGGAGTCCGTTCGACTCCTGGAACCATTTAAGAACCAAAGCACGGCTTCTGATTGGCTGCAGGAACATCCTGCAGCCAATCAGAAGCAGCGGCGGACGTTTGGCTTCCAAAAATCGTTTGAAAACCGGAACACTCACTTCCGGGTTTTGATCGTTCGGGAGTCGATTTGTTCTGGAGCCAAGGCATTCGGCTTCCAAGGTGCCACTGTAATAATAAGAACTGCTGTCATTGCTGAAGACACACTTGTTTACTTTGGCCTTTGAAAATTGATCCTGGTTTCCTCCCTGTATTGTGTTGTATGGATTGTTGACTTTGGAATTATGGATGGGGTGAGGAATTTTTACTGCTTTAGTTGTGTCCTTTATATGATGTAACTCACCCTTGGATCTCGGACCAAAGGGCAAGTAAGAACTACTACTACTGCTAACAAATGCTACGAATGCTGTGAGAACCCCATTTATGCCAATGATTGAGTCCTTTTTGGACAGCAAGAACCTGTGCCTGAGAAAAGAAAAGCAGCGCATGGAGGCATTCAGGGTCTTGTGAGCAATTGCCAAAATTGAAGGGCAAACGAAAACCAGAGGAGGCCCAAATAGACAGGTGGGTTTTCTGTGGGAATGCACTGCATGGAGCTCGGGGGGGGGGAGCATTGAGAGTGAAATTTCTCCTGCAGATTTCTCTCCCTACCCCCATCACTCATCTTGATAACCTCACCTGAACAGCAACAAACACGCCAGAAGCTTACCAGTGTGTGTATGTCTATCCAGAGAAGGGCAAATATTGTCCACATTTAACTTGGAAGTAACAGCTTTCCCTTCTCTCTCTCTCTCTCTCTCTCTCTCTCTCTCCACAACCAGCTTCTAAAACAAGCTTAGATAGTTGTGAGCTGAGATAAACACATCCCTTTAGCCAGCACTTGCCTCCAGCATTGTCCAATGAGCCGTGCAAAAACTGATCTTCAGTGTGACGGGCCAAACAGCAAAGCTTTTCATCTTCCCAAGGCTTGTGAGGTGGGAATGCATGTCACGGGGCTCTGCTTACTCAGAGATGCTCCGATGGGTCCTAACAGTATCGGATGTCTCCAGATGTGTCAGTATTTTGTGGGAGGGATTCAAGTGCATACCAGGCAATTTAGATTTGTGCAGTTAAGGTGGATCAAAGTGCTTCTTTTTTTTTTAAAGTCCACTTTAAAATCAGACAGATGTTCTGCAGTTAGGAAAGTGACAGGGAAATGCTTTGAAACAGGTGGGATAACTAATGGGAAAATGTATAAACACCCTGCAGGCAAATAAGAATGAACGCTCATTGTTGTATAACCTCCCCACTAACAAATTAGAACAAATGCTCACTAAAGAACATCTGTAGCTCTGTGGCAAAGTATCTGCTTTGGGGGCTGAAGGTCCCAAGTTCAATCCCAGGCATCTCCACGTGGGGCTGGGAGAGAATATTGTCTGAAATCCTGTAGAGCCACTGCCAATTGGTGTAGACCATAAGTCTTCAATCGGTTGGGAAACACAGGTGGGTAGCAAAGCTACAGCAGGTGGGTTACAGTGCAGTTTGTGCTGCCATCTTGGATTCCAGCTAAAGCTGATTAGACCAAAGGAGAAGAACTACATGCGATGTCTGGGTTAAGACGTGTTCTGGTGAAACACTAATTTTATCGTTTTTCTTGAGTGCTGCAATATGGCAGGAGAAAGGCATGGGCCTTTTTAAAAATAAAATGCTTATTTCTGGCCAACCACATGCCCCACATTCCTGTATTGATACCTCACTAAAGGTATACCTCCGTATGTAGCAAGGGCACTCTGCTCACTTTCTAGTCTATTTCTATGGCTTTAAAGACTTCTTCCAGAAGGCAAAACCACTGGTTTCCAGTAGCTTTTCACCCTGTCTGCTAAGTGTAAAACCGCTCCTTTTGGCTTAGTAGTAATACCTAAGGTACACTGCTCCGTGAATTGCCATTTTAGGATTAACAGTGTGCCTTATTAGCATTATTACCGTACTTTTCAGTGTATAAGACGAGGCTTTTTTCTTTTAAAATTATGTTAAAAATTGGAGGTTGTCTTATACATGGATAGTGCATTGGGGAGCATTGGATTGGTTGCTGTCGCAAGCCGGAGATTGTCAGTGGCTATTGGGCATGTTATCGGGGCTGATGTTGACTGGCTGTCACTGCGGCAATTGGGCGGGCGATTGGCGTCTTCTGTCAGTGAAGGGACATATGATAGGTGGCTTTTCCGATGCGTGCAATCTCCCCTAACAAAAAGCTGAACAGCTCTGTGCCCCATCCCCCAAAAGCTCAACAACTCTGGGCAATCTCCGCCATTTTCTAAATTTGGAGTCCCCCAAAATAGGGGGTGTCTTATACATGGGGGGCGTCTTATACACAGAAAAATATGGTAAGTATAAACTGAAATGAAAAATGTGAAAAGGGAGTCCCATTTTGTAGATTGTGAGTCAGAGGTGCATCTTGAGAATGGACCAGTTGGAGACCACTAGCATAGACAACATTAAGCTGCATGCATGAATGGTCTGACTCAATGCCAGGCATCTTCCTATGTTCTTAAGGACAGATATGGGCGGACCTCACCAGAGTTTTGTGGAAGAAAAGCAGGCTGAATACACACACACACACACACACACACACACACACACACCATCTTACTTCAGAGGGAAGGAGGGAGGGCTGGATCAGTAAGAATCTCCCTGTGCAAATACAAACCGAATATCTTTCTGCAGGCTGCAGCAGTTAATTATATTTAATTCAAAGAGGCGAACAAAAGGCAGCAGAGAGGGCACGGATCCTCTGCAGACGCGGCTGGGGCAGGGGGAGCCGGGAGCCCTTTGATCATTATACTTGGAGTGTGTAGGCTGCAGCTCACTTCTCCGAGCACACAAAAGGCTTTTGTCTGCACGCCGATGTCAAGTGCGTGTGTGTGTACACATGCTTGCTGGTACCACGGGTCACTATCGTCAGGCGCAGTGAAGGGGTGGTGGCAGTGGACAACTTCCCAAGCAGGAATTCCCTCCCACCCCCACCCCCAGGGCTTTATTTTTTTCCACAGAATGTGTCCCCCCGCCAATACACACACATTTCATTTATTTCCACAACAGTTAATTGATGTTTTCCCAAAAAAAACCCTTCTTTAATGGTTTTTATTGTATGGGTTTATGTTCCTACTAGTGGAAAAAAAAAACCTGCTCTGACAAATCTTTTATGACATGGTTGTATACAAATATCTTTACGAATAAATCAATAGGAACAAGGTGGGTATAGGATTGAGGCTTACGACTGCAGTCACACCATTCATTTAAAGCACTTAAAGTACTACCATACTTTTCCGTGTATAAGACAAGGTTTTCTTTATTTAGAAAAAAGGTAAAAAAATTGGGGTCATCTTATACACGGGATAGTACATAGGGGGGACATGTGATTGGCTGCTGCCATGAGCCGGAGATTGCCAGTGGCTATTGGGCGTGTTATTGGTGGCTGCATCAAGGGCTGGTGTTGACTGGCTGTTGCTGCGGTAATTTGACAGGTGATTGGCTGCATTTGCCAACGAGTGGCCAGATGATAAGTGGCTATTGCAACGCATGCTAGTGGCAGCACAGGTCATGTGGGTTCTGAGCGAATTTCTGCGTTCCCCCCTAAAAAAGCTCAACAACTCCAGGCAATCTCCCCCCATTTTCTTAATTTGGAGTCCCCAAAAATAGAGGGCATCTTATACATGGGGGAGTGTTATACACAGAAAAATATGGTACTTTAAACAGTCGTGGCTTCCTCCGAAGAATTCTGGGAGCTGTAGTTGTTATGGGTGCTGAGAGCTGTTAGGAGACCTCTATTCCCCTCACAGAACTACAGTTCCCAGAGTTCCTTGTGAAGAGGGATTGATTGCTAATGCACTCTTAAGAATTGTGGCGCTGTGAGGAGATGAGGGGTCTCCCAATAACTCTCTTAAACTACAGCTCCCAGAATTCTTTGGTGTAGATCGTGAGTGTTTAAAGTCGTATCATAGTGCTTTAAATATATAGTGTGGAGGTGGCCTTAGAAGAGGAACACATTTTCTCTCACACAGCATAGAATATCTCTTCTGATGTGGTGCCTGTTACCAGTAATAGCAGTAGTAGTTGTTTTTAAATATATATTATAGGTTGTAATAGTTAAAGGACGTGGTTAAAAAAAAATCCTCACCTTCATTGACAAGATTAATTGGAGCATAAATTTTAATTACCTTAATCAAGTAATTGGTTTTTAACTTCGCCATAGCCAACTGTTGTGGGAAGTGCTGTGGGATTGCTGAGGTGAGAGTGGGAGGTTTGCCAACCCAGCATAGGCTGTGGCGCAGCACAAAATGGCTGACGTGTGTGTGTGTGTGACGTACCACAAAATGGCTACCACATGGCAGAACCACAAAACAATGTGGGCTTGCTTTAGGGGCACGTGTTCAATGCGGGAGAGGCTGAACCAGTGCAGATGGGAGCTAAGAAGAGCATTCAGTCTCTTGTGCACCCTGAGGGGATATCGAAAGAGACTGTTTGCTTGCACCATAGGAGGTGCTGGTAGGCACGCTGATGCTATGTTGGCAGCCCTTGCACAACTCCCATTGGCCATGCTGGCTGGGACTGATAGGAGTTGCAATCCAACATTGGAGAGCCACAGGTGCCCTGTCCCTGAGCAAAGGGTCACAGGTAACAGGGCTCAGAAAGTCCTTGGAGATCTACTTGCCCATCTTGAATAGATAAAAATGGACCTCAGTGTATAGCATAGCTTCATATGTTCAACTTGAGGCCTCAAGGTGAAAGAGGGGAGCATCCTTGCTGCTTGCTTGTCTAGGACCCGTTGCATTAATGCATGAGCACATTAGTATTCATGCATGAATAAACGTCACCTGCAAGTTAAGGGAAGCTTAATTGTCAGCGGCTTAAGTGCAGTTACTAAAGAAAGCGATAATCAGGAAATATAGACACCTTAATTTAAATCAAATTAAGCAATCCGTTTGCGTCTTCTGGGAGGGTCTTTCCGGCATAAGGCAAGTGTGACTTCCACTCATGACCATTTAGTACAATATTATAAATGCTGACTGGCAGCAAGCCCCATACCCTCCCAACATTTCTCCCATGAAAACAGTGATGCCCTATTCCATAATAACAATAAGTAATTTATTTATTTATACCCCGCCTATCTGACTGGATTGCCCCAGCCACTCTAGGTGGCTTCAGGCTCAGGAGTCACAGAAGCTCACCAGGGTTTTCCCAGTCTTACCTGGAGATACCAGGCATTGAACCAGGGACCTTCTGAATGCAAAACAGGAGCTTCACCTCTCCTCTCTTGCATGATGCGGTCAAGAGCCAGGGCAGAAGCAGAGCGCTCGTGCTTGCTTAAAGCATAGTTTATATTAAAAGATCGTTTAACGCCATGTACGAACCAGCTGTATGACACCCCGTTGCAAAAATGATAGTGCAAATAAAAACAATTAACTGGTAATCACCCTGCGGAAACAGAGGGATTATTATCAGTAGCCAGCATAGATTTATTAAGAACAAATCATGCCAGACAAACCTAATTTCCTGCTTTGAGAAAACTGGTTTGCAGCATGTGTACAAGCGTGGACTCTCCCTTTGCTTGGGTGACAATGAAGCCCCCAGCCTTTTAATTGTGTCATAATAACAGCAATATCCAAAGTATTTTTGCATCAGCATAATATATTTAGCTGGGGCATTGACTAACAGGGACTCAAAAGAGTGGTGAAGGGTTTTGCCTGATCTCCTCCTATTTTCTTCGGGGTGTCACAGAGAGGTTTGGCCAAAAGCAGAATTCCGGTCAGTTTCACCCCCTCAATTGATGGAGGTTCCTGAATATCACCTCCTCTATAAAGGCTGACAAAGGGAAGCCTATATCAGCCAGATTAGAACATTGAACTGTTACTCTTTTTTTATTTCCAAGTGCTCGGCGTGGGTCACAATGTATTAAAAATAAGCTAAGGGGCATCTGAATATTGTGATGTACATTCAGAGTTTCACAGAATGCACAACAGTGGCATCTAGTGTACTGAATGAAGTGATCATATGCAGATGTAATAAATGCATTTACAAAACATTAGTGAAAAGTGGTAAAGCTGAGAGAGTTCACGTCAGTATGAAAGTAGAATTATAAAACTGATTTGCTCATCCCTAGCAGCAACCCCAGATTGTGAAGTTGGATAAACTCAAAGAAGCCAAACTGAGTCAATTAATGAATATCAGTCCCAGCCTCCTGTCATAAGATCTGATGATCTTTGTTTTGGGTTCAGCTTTCATCATCTTACCAACCTGTAGACCTCCAGATGGCCTGGATCATGATTCCCATCAGCCCCCACCAGCACTTCCAATGGTCAGGGGTGATAGCAGTTGTAGTCCAAAACATCTGGAGGGCATAAGATTGGGGAAGGCTGCTTTAGAACTAGAACCAAGACTGTGACGCTGGTGTTTCAGGAGGAAAGCAATGTATCAGCACAGGAATGGTAATTCACTTCAAATCATATCATTTTGCTCAACAGCCTCATGTATACATTGAACAGGACTGGGTAAGGGCTGGACTTGCATATCGTCATGTTCCAGCTCTTATTAGTGAACTTCCTTCCTGTTAGATTGCTGGGGCTCTGGTGAGGCAGTTTGAGGGTTAATGCCACCCCTGTTGAGCAGAGTTTTTGGAGGCTGAGACTGCACATGGCATCTCTTTGGTGGCTCCAGAAGGTTTGTTGCTTTGGAAATGTCAGTTCCAGTGCAGTTTAATTAAATGAAATCCCCCACCGAGCCCAAGGCATATGGCAAATGAAATAGCACAGCTCAAGGATAATAGTCCATTGGGGTGCAATTAATCTCAAGGTTGCTCTGGTGCTGAGCAGTAGCGATAGCATGGACATGGAATAACAAATGGACTTGGAGTTTTAGACAAAGTGGCTGGTTGACTGTATTGCAGCATCAAGGGCTTTGACTGGCAGAAGCTTAGGGTTTCAGACAGGCATCTTTTTCAGCTATCCCTGGGCATGCCAGGAACTGGGCCTTGTACAGTTTAGCATGCAAAATATGAGCTGCTGCTCTTCCATCAAAGGCCTATGTATGCCTGTTATGGAAAGGCAGGCTTATGACTTGAGAATCACACAGGTTAGGTAAACTGTAGAGCAGTACCAGGGAGTCAACACGCTGTTGGGCTGCAACTCCCATAATTCCTAACCATTGGCCATGCTGGCTGGGCTGCTGGGAGTTGAAGTCCAGCAACATCTGGAGGGCAAACACTAGGTTCCTTAACCCTATAGTAGAGATGTCCGCATCTTATTTCTCCACTGCTCATCTGTAGTAGCATTGTTCTTGGAGTACTCTCATAAATACAAGAACAGAGTCCTGCAATTTGAGGGTTCCCTTCATCTGACAGGAGGCCTTTTTCAATTAGGAGAAGGGAATATTTGTGTCCAACCCATAATGTAGAAAGTCACTGGATCACCATACGCCGTGGATCTAGCGTTGCCTCTAACATTTTTCCCCCAATGGGCTCCATTCATGTATGTTGCTTCCAGTCTTCAAACATTGAAAACTGGTGTGATGGGAAATCAAATTATGGAAATGCATTGGCAAAGCATCCCAGCAATGAACAACTGTTTTAAAATTCCCTTGGTTTCTGTTTCTGTAGTTTACAACTCTCCCCCGTTCCCACTGCCAGCACTATGTTATCTCAGGACTCTGCTAATTATTGTTTATATGGCCATTTTGTACTGTCGTAAGCAGAAACTGAAGCTGGTTTGTTGCAGTAATGGCTTTGATCTAGCAGAACACTTATGTACACACACACACACACACACACACACACCTCTTAACTTCAGAGCTTATTGCATTCTTTCAGTCTGTGGTTTGAGCTGAGCTTCTGCCTGCCTGGGCAACCCATTAGACAGGTGTAGAAGCCACTGTATCGTGCACTCACTCAGATCTGTCTTGACCTTCCCATCTTCATACTGGTACCGATTTATACCAAGCAGAGCTGCTAAGCTGCTCCTCTCTGGAACATTTAGCAATCAGCTGTCAACTTGCAGGGACCTGAAATGCCTTCAAAGCACGGAAACAAGCTAACTGCTAGTTTATGAAATTGTGAATTACAAAGTTGTAAGCTCCGGGTCTATTTCAACATCCTTAAACAATGAGAGGGAGACTTCAGGCCTTGCAGGTTTTGCTCCCCCCACCCTAGAATTTCAAGTTCTATCAACCAAAGCCAGCTGCACAATAGTTGCTTGAGGGATGAGAAAGAAAGAGAGGAGGATGAGAGAATTACAGAATGGCGTCTATGAGAGCTCATGTTCAACACAGGAGTTAGTTTTCAGTCCCATAACCAAGCTTATAGTTCTCTTTTACAGAAATCCGCTCCTGTTTTTCCCCTCCATGTTTCTTCCAGCAGGCTAATTTAGGAAAGGGGATGCGGGTGGTGCTGTGGGTTAAACCATAGAGCCTAGGACTTGTCGATCAGAAGGTCAGCGGTTCGAACCCCCGCGACGGGGTGAGCTCCCGTTGCTCGGTCCCTGCTCCTGCCAACCTAGCAGTTCGAAAGCATGTCAAAGTGCAAGTAGATAAATAGATACTGCTCCGGCAGGAAGGTAAACTGCATTTCCGTGCGCTGCTCTGGTTCGCCAGAAGCAGCTTAGTCATGCTGGCCACATGACCTGGAAGCTGTACGCCGGCTCCCTTGGCCAATAAAGTGAGATGAGCGCCACAACCCCAGAGTCGGCCACGACTGGACCTAATGGTCAGGGGTCCCTTTACCCTTTACTTTAATTTAGAAAAGAGGGTGGAAGTTTTTTATCATTGCTGCTGTTAAACAACAGAGGATCAGAAGCTCTTGACTATGTACTGCAAACTACACAGAGCTGTACCAGGAGATTCTGATCCACTTTCTACTCTCTCCTGTCCTAAAGGCTGTATTAAGCTTGTCCCAGTGTGTGGTCTAAAGGACAATGACACAGCCATGTTGCTGAAGCTAAGCAGGTCTGGTCAACACCTTAATGGGAACCCCACAGACAAAGGCAAGATCTAAATGTAAACATTGATAGACTAAGGCCACAGTCACATCATACATTTAAAGCACTATGATGCCACTTTAAAAAAATCATGACTTCCCATAAAGAATTCTGGGAGCTGTAGTTTGTTCAGAGTGCTGAGAGTTGGCCCCTATTCGCTTCCCAGAGTTACAATTCCCAGGGTAGTTTAGCAATCAATCCCTGTTCCCAGGGAACTCTGGGAATTGTAGCTGTGAAGGGAATATGGGTCTCCTAACAGTTTTTAGCACCCTTAACAACTGCAGTTTGCAGGATTCTTTGGGGGGAAGCTGCAACTGTTCAAAGTGGTATCACAGTGCTTTAAAATGCATGGTGTGATTGTGGCTCAACTGAGCAATGATTCTTCCAAAGACAAACAATGTAACCAAGTAGATCAGATTCGTTTATTTGTATCTAGTTATCAGACCATCGGTAAATGAAAGTTTGTAACAGGATGATGGTGACACAAGGCGACATCTGTGGATCATCAACAGTGAGTCCTAATACAAGCCCACCAGTAGAAAGCTGTGTATCAAAGGAAGTCTGCAGTCAGGAACTGCTAGAATCTGTGGACAGTTGAGCTGTTTGACGAACCTTTGAACTGCAGGAGACAGCTTCTCAGTGAAGTGCCGTCAGGTCATGGACCTACCAGACCTCTTGGGTCCTTCTGGACTTGAAGGAGCATTAAGAGGGCTTCCTGTTTTAATTTAGCCTCACCTGAGCAGCAAGGCCTTCCTGATTTCTGGTGTGTCCCAGTGTCCTTGGTTCTGACTTAACCAACGGTTAGCCAACTTGGGTAGTTGACAGGCCCAATCTACTGCCCTCTTGGCCAAGGTCATGGATGCTTTTCAGCAGTGGAAAACAGTGCCATTTTTTAATAGGAGCCAAGTTCAGCTCCCATCCTTGGTGACTGTCTGCCATCTTAAGTTACTCAACGTGTAATGCCCCGGCCCACAGAACTTTGAAATGTATTGATTTTATAGTTCCATTGTCCAGGTAGGACTATACCTGACCTGGTTGGGAAGCGGGCAGAACAAACACCATGGCGAGGGCCTCCTGAACTCTAGTGCTGGCCTTGTCTGGCATGCACCTTGACTTTACCTTGCTGTTTTCCCCTTTGGTGCTGACTTAGCTCTTCATTCCTGACTCTGGGCTCAGCCCTGACACAGGCAGTCGATGTGAAATCTGGAAGGCAGATAGCAGATACATTGCTCTCTAGTGGGAGCCTAGACTTTAGAAAGGATAAGTGACCTGGCTGCTGTTATCAGACAAACGTAGCGCTTGGCCATATCCAGCAATGGTGCAAAGGACTTCTGTGGGCTCCTATCCTATCTACTCCAGGATGCCCCCCCCATTACACCATCAAAATCATGTCTGGAGGGTTTGGGGACCCTCTGCAGCAGTTTTGGGGGTTGCACAGGGAGGTGAGGAAACGGAAGTCTCATTGTGCCAGCAGAACCCAGTTGACACTGCAGTGGATGCAACCCTTAATTTTCTGTATATTACTAGTTCTTCTGATACTTTTTAAAATTATTGCCCATAAATAGAAAGGGGATCCTTGGGTCCCTGTCATCGGTTCATCACAGCCCGCTGCATTAAGCCACTTTGACAACCAGAATCTTCCATGTACCCTCCCTCCCTCCCCTCTAACCCAACCATCCTCTGGAGAGCAGCTTGACAAGTGGCCATAAATCACTGGTGCAGGCGGCTTCACCTTCCAGATTAGGCTAATTAGGTTCTTAATGGCCCTATTGAACACAGACCTCCACGCCAGATGCCCCCACCCTCTCCACAGCCATTCGGAGCTTTTGGAATAAAACTCGTTAATGTAATTTTCAACTTGCTTTTCCTTGTATGATGGGAGCAGATACAACCCACAGATCTGCAATGGTCCCCAGCTTAGGAAATAGACAGTTTTGTCTCTGCCATCATAAAATAGTATAGAGTTGGTGCATTGACTAGATCACAGGGTTTTTTATTATTAAAATATATTATTGTACCTAGGGTTGCCAAGTCAGGAGCATCCGAGACACTGAGATTTCAGGACCCAAACCTGAGACCTGGGGTGGGTTCTGGTGACTTGTTTTGCCTGAAGCATCTCTTCCCTGGTGGACCTCAAAAACATCTTGCTTGTGTTGGAGGCCTTGCTCGTGGTTGTCCGACCTTCTCAAGTGAAGCAGGTGGCAACCTTTCAGTCCCGGCACCTTGTATTTGAAAACCCTCCCTTTTGTCCATCTGTCAGGCTTCTTTTCTGTTGCTTTTCTTTTCTTTTCCTTGTAGCTCAAGGTGGCCTGACATATTTCTCCCCCTCCACCTTTTATCCTCACAACAATCCTGTGAGGTGGGTTAGGCTGAGGGATATTGACTGGTCCCAGGCTATCCAGTGAGCTACCAGGCTGAATTAGGGATTCTGGCTTTTAAATGGGGTTTGGTGTGTGATACTGAACTAGACGCGGGTAGCGTTGTGGGTTAAACCACAGAGCCTAGGGCTTGCCAATCAGAAGGTCGGCGGTTCGAATCCCCATGACGGGGTGAGCTCCCGTTGCTCGGTCCCTGCTCCTGCCAACCTAGCAGTTCGAAAGCACGTCAAAGTGCAAGTAGATAAATAGGTACCGCTCTGGTGGGAAGGTAAACAACATTTCCGTGCGCTGCTCTGGTTCACCAGAAGCGGCTTAGTCATGCTGGCCACATGACCCGGAAGCTGTACGCCGGCTCCCTCGGCCAATAAAGCGAGATGAGCGCCACAACCCCAGAGTCGGCCACGACTGGACCTAATGGTCAGAGGTCCCTTTACCTTTACTGAACTAGAATTGAGTTTTTGTTCTTGATTTGCTTGCTCATTTTATGTTGATGGTTTTAACATATTGTTAGCTGGCTTGGAAATCCATGCAGTTAAGAAGCAGGATAGGTTGTAGAGGCGATGCAATGTGATAAATTTTGGGTTTTAACGTATTCATCTGTTATGGATAAAAAAGGTCAGCCCTCTAGTTCTTCCTTTGTAATGTTCTTCCTCTGTAATGAAGGACTAGAGAATTGGACTTCAGTTATTTATCTAATTACATTTGTGATTCACTTTTCGTAAGATATCTCAGAGGGATATCACAATAAAAGGATCAGCAATAAAAACAATAGCATAATTTCATGTATAAAGATGATATCATATACAACTAAAAGCAATTTCGTAAGTGAAAACAATTCCATAAGTGAAAACACTTCCAGAAGTAAAAATAATAATTTCAAATCTGGTGCAGATGCAACCTGTTCTATCTTATTCAGTAAGACAGATAATTTGTGAAAATGTTCAGTGGAGCAAGTTAACTAAATAAATACTGACTCTGTGCTATCATCTGCTTTGAGCTAACTTGCCATGCTGTCTTTGGAAGAAATGAGTACAGTGGTACCTCGGGTTAAGAACTTAATTCGTTCTGGAGGTCCGTTCTTAACCTGAAACTGTTCTTAACCTGAGGTACCACTTTAGCTGATGGGGCCTCCCACAGCTGCCATGCCGCCAGAGCATGATTTCTGTTCTCATCCTGAAGTACAGTGGTACCTCGGGTTTACATACGCTTCAGGTTACAGACTCTGCTAACCCAGAAATAGGACCTCAGGTTTAGAACTTTGCTTCAGGATAAGAACAGAAATCGTGCTCCGGCGGCACGACAGCAGCAGCAGGAAGCCCCATTAGCTAAAGTGGTGCTTCAGGTTAAAAACAGTTTCAGGTTAAGAATGGACCTCCGGAACGAATGAATTACTTAACCTGAGGTACCACTGTATTATGTTGCGTGACATTTGGTCCTGACCACACCCCTTCAGTACGCATCATTGCTGCATCACACTTTTGACTCATGTTAAGCCTGTGGTCTACTAAGACCCTGAGATTCTTTTCACATGTACTACTGGCAAGACAGGTGTCCCTCATCTTATATTTTTGCAGCTGCTTCTTCCTGCCTAAGTGCAGAACCTTACATTTGTCATGACTGAAATTCATTTGGCCATATCCCCTGTTGCTTTCTGAAGCCGTTTGCTAAGGTGGGGG
This sequence comes from Podarcis filfolensis, assembly GCF_964270895.1. Lineage (NCBI taxonomy): Eukaryota > Metazoa > Chordata > Lepidosauria > Squamata > Lacertidae > Podarcis > Podarcis filfolensis. Next base: position 68,535,583 of record NC_139611.1, on the reverse strand, counting down.
GGGGGGTCCACAAGAGATACAAAGCATTAGCTCCCTGTTTCCTTCCCTTCCTCCCCATGTAATTGGAGTGCTTCCCTCATCTTTTGATCTTGCTTACCCTTTTATATCTTTCCTGTGCTCACACCTCCTTTCAGACCGTGATTATTCCTAATGAATCCTCTTGCGCTGTGATGTATTTGCTCGACACCGGCCAATGAATCACTCCAACATCTCTGTCTGTAACTAATAGTCTGTGGGATTTCTCATTAATTATGTGCCTGTAACTTTGCTACTTTTTTTGGTGTGTGTATGTGGTAGGGGCATGTTCTGAGAGATGCTGCAGAATGAGTAAGTCTCTGCTCTGTCCTCACCCTTCCCCTCTCCCTCTCTTACAGATCGCAGCCCTGGAGAGGCAAATATTCGACTTTCTGGGTTACCAGTGGGTGCCCATTCTGGCTAATTTTTTACACATCATGGCTGTCATCCTGGGCGTTTTTGGCACCATTCAGTACAGATCCAAATACCTCATACTGGTAAGTACAATAGATAGCCAAGAATAGCCATTTTGGTGCCCACTCCCCCTGATGTTTGGACTTCCTACAGCCCCAGCAACAGGGATGGGGAATATGTGGCGCTCCAGGTGTTGCATACATTTTATGAAATAAATATATAATCTCCTGACTGTTTTTTTTTTAAAAAAAGCAACAACCTCAGAGTGGTTTGGACTCCAGCTCCCACCAGACCAGAAAGTTGAGGAATCAAAAGTTGGGGTTGCAGTTTTCACTATTCAAGCTGAAGTACCATATTTTTCGCTCTATAAGATGCACCAGACCACAAGACGCACCTATTTTTTGGAGGAGGAAAACAAGAAAAAAAATTATTCTGAATCCCAGAAGCCAGAACAGCAAGAGGGGTCACTGCGCAGCGAAAGCAGCAATCCCTCTTGCTGTTCTGGCTTCTGGGATAGCTGTGCAGCCTGCATTCACTCCATAAGACGCACACACATTTCCCTATACTTTTTAGGAGGGGGAAAGTGTGTCTTATAGAGCGAAAAATATGGTAAATCCTTGCAGATTTGTCCTGAGGGGGTGCTGTCTCCCCATGATCTGTGCTGAGGACAGCCACACAAATGTGTTTCTCCTCTCCAGAGAAAGTCTCACCGAGTTCTGGTTCCAAGTACCAATGGATCCTGAGGGAAGGAATAGGGTAAATATTTAAACTTGCCAATACAGTAGCCGCTTCATGAGAAACATAATCTGTGTGGGGATTTGAAGGGGGGAAAGGTCATTGGATCTTACAACACAAGGCTGGGGCAGATGTTCATTAATGGATGAAGTCTGGCTTGCTCGAGCTTATCCATGTTCACAATCTTCGGTTGCTGCAACCCTGTGAGGTAGGCTAGGGTGAGAGGCAGTGAATGTCTGATGATCACCCACTGAGCTTCATTGGGGATTAGAACCCAAGTCTCCCAGGACTCAGTTCAACACTCTAACCCATGGGTAGGCAACCTAAGGCCCGGGGGCCAGATATGGCCCAATCGCCTTCTAAATCTGGCCCGCGGATGGTCTGGGAATCAGCATGTTTTTACATGAGTAGAATGTGTCCTTTTATTTAAAATGCATCTCTGGGTTATTTGTGGGGCATAGTAATTCGTTCATTTCACACACACACACACACACCCAAAATATAGTCTGGCCCCCACAAAAGGTCTGAGGGATAGTGGACTGGCCCCTTGCTGAAAAAGTTTGCTGACCCCTGCTATAACCCATGGGTAGGCAACCTAAGGCCTGGGGGCCAGATCCGGCCCAATCACCTTCTAAATCCAGCCCGCAGATGGTTTGGGAATCAGCGTGTTTTTACATGAGTAGAATGTGTCCTTTTATTTAAAATGCATCTCTGGGTTATTTGTGGGGCCTGCCTGGTGTTTTTACATGAGTAGAATGTGTCTTTTATTTAAAATGCATCTCTGGGTTATTTGTGGGGCCTGCCTGGTGTTTTTACATGAGTAGAATGTGTCTTTTATTTAAAATGCATCTCTGGGTTATTTGTGGGGCATAGGAATTCGTTCTCCCCCCCAAAAAAAAAATAGTTCGCGGCCCCCTGCTGAAAAAGTTTGCTGACCCCTGCTCTAACTACTACATCATGGTGGCTCCCCCTGAAAAAACACAAAAAAAACCACCAGACTGATGGAGAGGCAGAACATGTCTTCAGAGCAGCTCACCCCACAGTATATTGTTAACTGTTGCTCTGCCCCTTTCTCTCCAGTATGCAGTGTGGCTCGTGCTTTGGGTTGGATGGAATGCATTCATCATCTGCTTTTACCTGGAAGTAGGACACCTTTCACAGGTAATTACCTCTGTAATCATACCGAGTGCACGCCCTTCTCGAACCACTGATCCGCCTGACAACCCAAGGCTTTTCCATCCATCATTTTTGCGCTGCGATTGCTCAGTCAAATAGAGATGGGAGTTCAGGAGGTGGCTTGCGTGTCAGGAAAGTGCCACGGCCATTTGGGGGAAATTCATTCCTCCTCTCGCTGGTGCTGATGTTGCCGAGCAGAATCGACTCGTCAGGCCGACGGGGAAATCCGAAACGTTGCCGTGCACTATAAATCGAGGGGTTTTGGCGGTTTCTTTCTTATATTTTCGGAACGTGTGCACCTTCCTCCCCAAGGAGCAAGACTTTCTTTTAGTGGGATGCAAACATGCTGCAAGGAATGAACGGTTAAATCCCCAGTCTAAAATACTCATGCTGTTCTTTTTAAAAAATAAATAAATCATAAATTTATTGGTTTTTACATTTTTATCACAATCATATCGTAACAAGTAACAACAAATTAAATTCCCCACTTTCCCCCTCTCCCCCCATGACTTCCCCGAACTTCCCCTTCTGGCTTTTCCTCCCCCATATAAACTTGTCTTGCTTGCAATACTGTGCTTCAATATTATATTCTTTAAATTAAATATTGTTGTATTCTTCTCATTTTAACTTCATCTTTATAGCTTCTATATTTACTTTGTTAGTTGTAAGTGTTTAGTCAAAACCTACTAGTGAGTCCATTTCTTTACATTGGTTCCATAAATACAACATAAATGGTTCCCAGTCTTTTTTAAAATCTCTATTGTCCTTGTCTACTCATGCTGTTCTACTAGGAAGGCAGAATGGGACTGAACGGCTGACTTTCCACTTTTATTTAGCAAATTGCTCCGTGTTTAGGGGAAAGCTGAGAAGGTTTGCAAGGGAATGAGAATGCTAGTGGGTGGAAGGGAGGAAAAGTCTGGCTGGACCTTAGTGCTGGATCAATACCTGTTTATTGGGTGGTAATTCAACTAAGTTTTCTTCAGAGTAGACGCAAGTAAATTATGAAATTAATGGACCTAACATAGTCATGCTTCTTAATTTCAATGGGTCTACTCTGAGTAAAACTTAGTTTGATACCATGCATTAATTTTAGGACCCAGTCCAAACCCCCAGTGTGTCACACTGGAAGTTGGGTGTGGATGGGGCAGATATATTTTGTGTATTATTACATTTTCATCCCACCTTTCCTCCCAGGAGCTCAAGATGGTATGCACCAGGCACAGGCAATCTTGGCCTGCCAGATGTTTTGGCACGACAACTCCCATCATCCCTAGCTAACAGGATCAGTGGTCAGGGATGATGGGAGTTGTAGTCCCAAAACATCTGGAGGGCTGAGTTTGCCTATGCCTGGTGTCCTCCTCCTCATTGTATCCTCACAACAGCCCTGCAAGGTAGTTTAGGCTGAGAGTGAGTGACTGGCCCAAGGTTACCCCATGAGCTTCTTGACTGAGTGGGGATTTGAACCCTGGTCTCCCAGGTCCTAATCCAATACTAATCACTACACCACACTGTTCCACGTAAGACATACTGTCCATGTAGCCACTCCAGAGTCACATAATAAGAGGATGTAAGATGGTTTCCTGATCAATCTTTAAAAACCCTTCTGAGTATCTTCCTTGAGGGGATCAATGCATTTGTTACTGAGCAGATGGCAAAATATCTAAATGCTGTTGTGTGTTTTAGATCTTTAGCAGAATCACATAGTCAGTTGCATCTGCCCTACTTAATGCTGGCATAAGGAAGTCATTTTCAACAGGGTTGATGTTTTGTGGGGTGGCAGACGTCACTCCTCAGTGCTTGTAAACAGGTTAAAGTGCTACACAGAAAGGCATTTGGTCAGAATGGCAACTTAAACTGTTGGAATATGCGTAGCTTGCGGATCTAACCTATAGAATAAGAGAACAAGAAGAGCATTCATTTAAAGAAGATTGGAAAATGTTTATTGAATATATGGGGGGAAATTGTGTACACTTGAAAATGTTGGCAGCATTAAGATAAATTCAACAGTGTAAATAAGTTTTGATGGAAGTAACAATGGAATACTGAATGGTTTAGTTTATATAAAATATGCAGGGATCTATGATATGCAAAATGAACCATGGAAAGAGAAGAAGGGAAGTCATTGATATATTAAGGTTGTCTAAATAAATATTCTAAATTGTAAAACAGAAAATTTGATAAAAATTATATATAAAAGGGGGGGGAGAGACAATTGGCCCCCAGTCAACAAAAGAGCATAGGAATCTACCTTAAACCAAGTGAGTACATTGGTCAATCTAGCTCAGAATTGCCTGCACCGCCCAACAGATAATATCCAGGATTTTGGACTGGCTACATTTCCAATCTGGAGATGCTGGGGACTGAACCTGATGCTGAACCCAGAAGCAGTTCTCTTTGTGGTGGGGGACAGAAACACTATACTATCTTCTCAGAAGGTGGGCAGCTGTTGCTTACAAGGAGGAAGAGGTGGCAGAGAGGCTGTGCGGTGCAAAAGCGCTAGCAGGATTGGAGTGGCGGCTGGTTGCAGCTGATGGGAGTTGTCATTCCAAACTTCTGGAAGGCATAAAGTTGGGGAAGGCAGACTTAAGGTCTTAAAAATGTGGATCTGTGTATAGTTCTGGTTGCCTCGCCTTAAAAGGACATTGTAGAGTTGGAAAAGGTTCGGAAAAGGGGAACCAAAATCATTAAGAGGAGGGAGAGACTCCCCTATGAAGAAAGCCTGCAATGTTGGGGACTTTTTAGTTTAGACTTGCAGGGATGCCCAATCTTTTTTCAAAGAGGGCCAGATTTGATGAAGTGAACATGCATGAGGGCCGACCAAGGTTGTTGAGCTTTTCTTACAATTTTATCCCAGGACATATACTGCCATGGGGGCCAGATTAAATCGACTAGGCCCCCGAAATGGACTTTGGACATGCCTGGTTTAGAGAAAAGGTGACACAATAGAAGCTAATAAAATTTGGCATGGCACAGGGAGAGAAAATTCCTCCCTCTTTCAGAAGACCAGAACTTGTGGACACCCATTGAAGCTGAATGTCAGAAGTTTCAGGACAGATAAAAGAAAATACTTCTTCATGCAATGCATAGTTAAACTATGGAACTCCTTGCCACAGGAGGCAGGGATGGCCACCAACTTGAATGGCTTTAAAAGAAGATAGGACAAATTAATGGAGGAGAGGGCTATTAGCCATGATGGCTGAGCTCTGCCTCAAGAGCTGGAGGCAGCAGTGACTTGGGAGGCTACACTGGAACACTTTTGATTATCATGTGCCCAGGAACATCTTACTTCTGAGAGTCCCTGGACCCCTCCAGACCAGTGTATTCTGCACCACACCACTGACATAATAATAGTGCATTAGCGATGGATTTACACTGGACCATCCAGACATTCATTAGTTGTGCTGTGGTGCTTCCTCAGTGTTACTGCATTGCTGCCATCTGCAGGGGGCACTTTTTGCACTAGAGTGCAAGAAAAATGGGGCAACTCACCACCGCCACTGAAACAAATGTGAGATAAAATGTTGCAGGGCTTCAACAGGAAGCTACATGCACTGATTTCAATTCAAGCAGGGTGTCTGCCCCCCAAACCTTTGCAGTCACCAACAGTTTGGAAAGCAGGACCACATAGAACTAGCCTGGTGCTATCAGGAGCACAAATAATCATGAATGCACCTCTGGATTGTGGGGGGCGGGCGGCTTGTGTCATATGCTCTTTAGAAGGACTGTAGCTTTTAGGACAATCACCTTTGTGAAGAGATTTCAAACATGGGGCTTGTCCTGGAGCTGTATCTGTGATGAAAGCAGCTCTTGAAAGTGAAACGAAAGCCCTTTGTTGAATCGTCTTCTTTTTTCTATTCTGTTTTGCTGAACAGGCCAGACATATTGATTAGAGCCAGCCGTTCCTGGAAGGAAGCCCAAAACTGGCACTACTGTCTCTATCATATTTCAGAACGAGCCTTTCCCGCATGCGTGTGTGCATGTGTGTAATATTTAGGCTGTGTCCTGGTTCCATCAGGGGAGCCACAGTTGCCCCAGGCCTTGCTGGAGCAAGAAAGAGGGTTTTTGGTGTGTCTTTGATTATCCAGACTGTGGCCCATCTCATTCTAAAGGAAGCATAAAAAGGAGAATGGAAAGCTGTGGCCTCTTCGTCCATCTAGCTCGGGACTGACCAGCTCTTCAGGGTTTTTGATGGAGGATATTGCCAGTCCTAACCGGAAGTGCAAGGAAGTGGACATGTTAAGCAGATCCCATATACAGTATCAGAGGCTTTCAACCTTTTTGAGTCTGCAGCTCCCTTAACCAACTACATGCTTTCTGCGGCATCCCTGTGGGGATCAGGAGACCCTTGCCTACCAAGCTGGCAGCCTCTCACCCTTTCTCGAAGACCCTCCCTTGTGGAGTGTTCCCTCAGCCTCCTCTCCCCTCCCCTCCCCTGGGAGTCCTCTGGGCAATTGCTGCCCCTGGTCTCTGAGCTGCCCCCCTTGCCCCAAAGAGAGGTTCCTCCTCACACTGCCCCACAGGGGCCTGGGAAGCACCTCCTGGCCAGACCCAGAGGTACCATTCTCCTGGGGAGCTTGTAGCTAGGGCTGCTGCAACAAAGAGGCAGAGACACAGGGGGACATCAGAGGAGAGAGGGAAAGAAAGAGGGACAATAAGTAACTCGCTCTCCAAGATTGGAGACTTCTGTATCCCAAAAACAGCACCATTCACAGTCAGGAGTGATTCATCAACAGGCTTGGGGTGTCATCAGGGTTTGCAGAAGTACAAAAAGAGCTTGGAGAAAAAAATCTAAGTGGGAAAAGACCCTCCCACAAGCTGGCCAGTGCCCACAGAATACAGACTGAATGTTGCAGGTGGTGAGGATGGAATGGAGTGTTCTGGAACAGGGCAGGGGTGTTTGGAACCCTAAGCAGGAACACTCCACACTACAGTGTTTTGTGGCAGTTCCCACTTTCAAAATGCCAGTAGTTCATTATAGCATTCACTGGATATATTTGCAACTCAAGAAGAACTCAGTGGGTTCCCTGCCCCATCTGACTGGGTGGGGTACTAATAGTAATAGTAATCGTAATAGTAGTATTAGGTAAAAAAGGTAAAGGACTCCTGGATGGTTAAGTCCAGTCAAAGGTGGTTATTGGGTTGTGGCGCTTATCTCGCTTTCAGGCCGAGGCAGCCGGCGTTTGTCCACAGACAGCTTTCCGGGTCATGTGGCCAGCATGACTAAACCGCTTCTGGCACAACAGGACACAGGATGGAAACCAGAGCACACGCAAACACCATTTACCTTCCTGCCACAGCAGTACCTATTTATCTACTTGCACAGGTGTGCTTTTGAACTGCTAGGTTGGCAGGAGCTGGGACAGAGCAACAGGAGCTCACCCCATTGCACGGATTCGAACCACTGACCTTCCAATTGGCAAGCCCAAGAGGCTCAGTGGTTTAGACCACAGTGTCACTCGCGTCCAATAGTAATAGTAATTGGTAATAGTATTACAAATAGTAGTAGTAGTAGAATATGCCCAAGGAGAATAATAGTCTCTTCATTCATAGTCTCTTGCACATTCATTCATGCATTTAGAATTTTGATGCAACATTCAGCTTTTGCTTTTTTTTTTGGCAGGCTCAAAGCATCCATAGAAAATAACACTGCTGAATGCAGTGATGCATTTGGTGTTGTAAGTGGGCACTTGGAAACTGTTCCATATGCTTCTGCCAGCGCTCCATGACTTCCGCCACCAGCTACCTTTCCTTGTGGCTCCAGAGAGTCAGAGCGACCTCAGCCATGCCAATTTGATCTGAGTTTCTGGAGCCTGTAGTTAGGAATCACAGCTTGTCATGAGAACCTCTATTGCCTTTGTTAAATGCTCCGGGACAATCGTGGCAGATGGATGGAATGCATCTCTCCCTGAAAGCTCCCTCTGAAAGGCCAGTGCCAGGAGGCAGCCATACAGGGGCAGCTGTCTTGTAATATGTTCTGCTGGCTGGTTGTGAAGCTGGGCTGACATGGTTATTGAAGGTCCTGGCAGGTAAACAAAGCAAGGCAGAAATCCCTTCTGCCACTAGAGCCCTGCAATCAATATTGTGTTCTACTGCGGATGGAGGGACAGAAGCTCTGACAAGGGTTTTTATTATTATTACTACTACTACTATTTGTCGAATGATAACTCGGAAGAACATTTCCTACACATGCATAGAATTTTAGGTTTCTAGGTGGCAGTGGCATAGATCCTTGCTTTGAGGACTGAGTACTGAGAAGTACTGTTTTGGGGGGACAGGGGGCAGGCTGGTGTGGAGGACTCCCTGGTCCTGAATGGGGCAACTGTGCCCTGAAGGAGTAGCTGTGCAGCCTGGGAGTCATTTTGAACTCACAGCTGTCCATGGAGGCACAGGTCCATTCTGTGACCAGGGCAGCTGTTTACCAGCTCCATCTGGTACACAGGCTGAGACCCTACCTGCCTGCAGACTGTCTCGCCAGAGTGGTGCATACTCTAGTTATCTCTTGCTTGGACTACTGCAATGCGCTCTATGTGGGGCTACCTTTGAAGGTGACTCGGAAACTACAATTAATCCTGAATGCGGCAGCTACAGTAGACTGGTGACTGGGAGTGGCTACCAAGACTATATAACACCGGTCCTGAAAGACCTACATTTCTCCCAGTACGTTTCCGAGCACAATTCAAAGTGTTGGTGCTGACCTTTAAAGCCCTAAATGGCCTCGGCCCAGTATATCTGAAGGAGAGTCTTCACCCCCATCGTTCAGCCCAGACACTGAGGTCCAGCTTTGAGGGCCTTCTGGCGGTTCCCTCACTGCGAGAAATGAGGTCACAGGGAACCAGGCAGAGGGCCTTCTCGGTAGTGGCACCCTCCCTGTGGAACACCCTCCCATCAGATGTCAAGGAAATAAACAGCTATTTGACTTTTAGAAGGCATCTGAAGGCAGCCCTGTTTAGGGAAGTTTTTAAAGTTTGATCTTCTATCGCTATTATTATTATTCCATTGGGAGCCACCCAGAGTGGGTGGGGTATAAATAAATAATAATTATTATTATTATTATTATTATTATTATTATTATTATTATTTTGCTTTCCTGTGTCCTGCTTCCTTAGGACCGAGACTTCATCATGACCTTTAACACATCGCTGCATCGCTCATGGTGGATGGAGAACGGGCCTGGTTGCCTGGTGACCCCGGTGATGAACTCCAATCTGGCCCTCGAAGACCATCACGTCATCACAGTCACTGGGTGCTTGCTTGATTATCAGTATATTGAGGTGGTGAGCAGTGCAATGCAGATATTCCTTGCGGTAGGTGGTACCAGCATCCGTCTCCAGCTGACTCTTCCACCACACTGATCCCTAAAAAACAACTGAGACACTGAAGGTGATTCTGCCCACTCGTGTGTAACAAATTTCACACCCATAAACACTAGATTTATAGAATGGGTTTGCTTCTGATTCCTTTTTTTTTTTTTTTTTTTTTTTTTGTCCGGGGAGCTAGAGAGGTCTTCTGGCTAGGAAGAGCATATTAAAATGGCTGTATTTATTTGTTTACTTTCGACTTAAAAAAAAAAATCTACCAAGAAACCAAGCATTCCATTTTGGTTCCCTGGCACTTTGTGTTACTAGCATACTCCAATTTGCTCCCTGCAAGTTTGTATGAAATGAAAAAGCAACAGCAACCTGTCTCTGGGAAGGTGAGTCTGGAGGTGTAGATAAATTTGAGGGGCTTCAAGCCCTATCCACCCATTCCCCAGTTGAAAAAAAAGTCATCAAAATAAAAATTAATTTCTTCACCAGACACTTGACAGTGCATTTCTAGACCCATTAGTCATGTTGAGTTCAGTTCCTAAATTCCTGGCATGAGAAAAAAACGAAACAGTGATCCTGTCTAGGATGAAAGATGCAGAAGGTTGAGAAATGGACTGCGGGATAAACAATTGGGTTGCAGTCCTCTCTGCACACTTACCTAGGAGTAAGTCTGCTGTATTCCATGGGGCATCCTTCTGAGCTGACATTCCTTAAAATACAAGCAAGGAGATCCTTAAAAAGAAATAGCACAAAGGCAAGAAGATTTTTGGTTTGGGGTTTTTTTGACAAATGAAGGAGGGCAAAGACACAGGGAAACACACACAGGGAAATGAACATAGTGCAAAAATAATTGGCATTGAGAGAGCAAATCATATGTCCTAGAGGATGGAAAGCAAGAATGAAAAGCAACAGACCCAGAACTCAACCTTGAGGTTAAGGCCAAACTGCTAGCTATGCTGGAAGATGTTTTATTGATATTGTTTCCCTTACGAAATGCTGTTATGGAGGCTCCTTGTTTGATCAGTGAAGGAGGGGTGGGGGAGCGATTGATCCTCTCCCTCGTACTGTTTTCCTCTAAATTATGAGTGCACAGCTCCTGTTTTTAACCAGTGTGCAGTGGCTTCTGGTGTACCTTGGAGCTCAGTTCAAGGGTGCTGGTGAAAATGGCTTGGGAATAGGATGCTTAAAGAGAACCATTATTTCCTGCACCTATCTTTCTCAAACATTTAACATCTGCATCAGGTTGTTGTTCTTGTTGTTGTTACAAATTATTACCTGCCTGTCACTCTAAGGTCCCAGGGCAGATTACAACAATTAAAATGCAACACTAATTTTAACAATGCAGTATTGCACAAGATTAAAACAGTTTGAAAGAACTTAAAATGTTTTTGTGACTGACATTGACTTTTTCAGGTTCTTTTAGTAACCCTTAGGCTTGATTATTGCGATACCTCTAGCGCACATGAGAGTAAACCAGGCCAGGCCTCTTTTTAAGGCGTAGGTCATTTTAATGATGCTTAACTTGCCCATAGGGGTGCTCAGCTGGCGCCAGGCTTGTGCAGAACTTGTCTGAAGCCCAAGGCCAGAGTCCCTGATCAGCTGGGAGGCATGGGCTGGTGTACCGGCCATAGCTGGCAAAAGGCACCCTCAGACATTGCCATCCCCTGAGCTTATAAAAGCAGCAACAGGCCAAGGAGCATCCTTCAGCCTGCAGACCTGATTTGGGGGTGGGGTGGGGGAGGAACGCACAGGATTTAGCTGGGCCTGGATATCAGCATATTTAATGCACACACACAAAATAGTAATCTGCAGGTCGATTCCTTTGTTAGAGCTGATTGGAAAGTCACAGAGAAGCAAGCAAGCTTTGGAATTCAGTACAGCAACAACAATTTATTTATACCCCACCCATCTGGCTGGGTTTCCCCAGCCACCCTGCGTGGCTCCCAACAGAATATTAAAAACACGATAAAACATTACACATTAAAAACTTCCCTGTACAGGGCTGCCTTCAGATGCCTTCTAAAACTAAGGTAGTTGTTTATTTCCTTGACATCTGATGGGAGGGCGTTCCACAGGGAGGGCACCACTACGAAGAAGGCCCCTGCCTGGTTCCATGCAACCTCACTTCTCACAGTGAGGGAACCACCAGAAGGCCCTCAGAGCTGGACCTCAGTGTCTGGGCTGAACAATGGGGGTAAAGACTCTCCTTCAGATATACTGGGCTGACGCCGTTTAGAGCTTTAAAGGTCAGCACCAACACTTTGAATTGCGCTCAGAAACTTACTGGGAGCCACTGTAGGTCTTTCAGGACCGGTGTTATGTGGTCCCGGCAGCCACTCCTAGTCACCAGTCTAGCTGCCGCATTCTGGATTAGTTGTAGTATCTGGGTCACCTTCAAAGGTAGCCCCACGTAGAGCACATTGCAGTAGTCCACACGGGAGATAACTGCACTTCATCCATTGTGTGGGTTATTCAACAACAACAAAAAGCCCAAACAAACAATGGCAACAAAAATGGTGGGTGGGGGTAGGTGAATGGAAGTAAAAGATTCTCCTGGACTAGATCAACAGCGCAATCCTATGCATGCCTAGTCAGAAGCAAACCCCCTTGAGTTCAATGGGATTTATTCTCCATGTGTGGTCCCAGTAAGCACAATACATCTCAGCCAGCATTTTCTTGCCCCAATCCCTGGCTTTTATTTCTGATACCCAGCGGAGGAAGAGTGCTAATGAACTCCAAAACTGGCTCACTTCTCTTTCACTTTGAAGTTGAGCCCAATCATGGTATTGCTCTTGATCTTGTTTTGATCTTGAGGGCCAATGTGGCTGCGTGTGTGATTTGATTAAGCTATTCAGCCTCATCTTGACCATTTCCGATTCTCGCCGAACTGCCGCTGCTGTTTCCTTGCTTTCAAATAATTTGCTTTTCTCTCTTCCCCCCTCCTTTTCTTTTCTTTAAAAAAAATAATTTTATATTTTGAAGCTCTTCGGATTTGTTTACGCCTGCTACGTCAGCAAAGTGTTTATGGAGGAAGAAGACAGCTGTAAGTACCTTTCATCTACAAATAATTGGAGATTACTTGGCTATGGAGTACTCCATTTAGGGGTAGAGGGAGTGTGGCATGTAGCTCAAACTGTTTATATGACGCAGTAATCGAATATGGTTCAAATGCCATCTTGGTGGCCTAGCAGGGATTTTGAACCTAGGTCTGCCCAATTTAAATCCAGCATACTTATTAACCCATGGGTAGGCAAACTAAGGCCCGGGGGCTGGATGCGGCCCAATTGCCTTCTAAATCCGGCCTGCGGACGGTCCGGGAATCAGCGTGTTTTTACATGAGTAGAATGTGTCCTTTTATTTAAAATGCATCTCTGGGTTATTTGTGGGGCCTGCCTGATGTTTTTACATGAGTAGAACTTGTCCTTTTATTTAAAATGCATCTCTGGGTTATTTGTGGGGCACGTTCACTTTTCCCCCTTCAAAATATAGTCCTGCCCCCAACAAGGTCTGAGGGACAGTGGACCAGCCCCCTGCTGAAAAAGTTTGCTGACCGCTGACCGCTACCCTAGATGGACTCCCTGTGTTTTGTGGGTACCAATTCATGTGGGGTTGATAGTAAACAGGGAGATAAAAGCTTCTTTTATTTATTACATTTATACTTCACTTACCCTTCAAAGAAACTCAAGATGGTGCCTGTGGTGCTTTCCCCTCACACTCTCCCCACAACAATCCTGTGAGGTAGGTTTTGAGAGAGAAAAAGACACCACATTCCAGCAAGCAGAAGCTAAAGGTTTCTACATTCCTCCCCTTCCAATTCTCTCCATCCAGACAAGCAAGGACACATTCCAATGAGGCGAAACCACTGGGGCAGCACAGCAGGGCCTGGGGAGAGTCCTGGGGGCCACACAGAGAATCCTGAGGGGCCACATTAGCCCTACGGGCTGGATTTCCCCACTTCTGTTCAATGCCATTCACCTCCGATGCCTGCGGAGGAAGGCTGGAGTCCCCGAATGCAAAAGAACAATGAATGTATCCTCTAGCACGGTTAATTCGAAAATGTTTCTGCAAGCAAATCACCCTGCCAGCCTGTGGCTCATGTTCAGATAACATTCTAAATAGATGTAGCGGAAAATTAAAACCTTTTGTGTAAAACAGGACACTGCCTGGCCATTGTAATAAGTTGCTTGGAATATATTTGAAGCTGGCAGAGGCTTATTTGCTCCTGATAGCTTCCAAACGGCAGCATCTGACACAAATGAAATTATTAATAAAGTTTACACATGAAAAAACCCATTTAGGGAGCAGCAAATTATACGTATCCTCCTACTCAGAGCTTGGAATACAGGCGGAAGCTGGTCCTTCCCTGCATGTTTGTCTTTCCTAACAAACTTCAGAGAGAGCTCTCGGCTTTGACAGTCATTCATTTAATTCCAAATCTAATCAGACAGTCCATTATAGAAAGAAGAGACTCAAGCTCAGCTATGGCAAAATTAATATTAGAAGTGTAACAGAAGCAGCTCTGAATGCCTCTCACACAATATGGAATGGAAAGTCAGAAGACCAGGCTGGAAAGGGGGACATCATTGCTCTATCTATGTATCTATATTGCAAAACATTTTTAAAAACAGTACAGTGGTACCTTGGTTCTCAAACTTAATCCATTCCGGAAGTCCGTTCCAAAACCAAAGCGTTCCAAAACCAAGGCGCACTTTCCCATAGAAAGTAATGCAAAACGGATTAATCTGTTCCGGACTTTTAAAAACAACCTCTAAAACAGCAATTTAACATGAATTTTACTATCTAACAAAACCATTATGAAAGCAATAATCATTGTACTGGACTGTAAAATAAATAAGACAGTATTGTAGATGATAAAAATTTTAATTATTATTTTCTTACCTGCACTGATGATCGTTATTGTTTGGATGGGGGGCTTTTATCCATTTCCGCAGTCATACAATCAATCAATCAATCAGTAGCTGAACTGGGTTCCACACAGTCACAAAAACAAATTAACCGAAAGAGTCTCAAAAACGAAAAACACAAAATAAATAGCAAAAACAAAAGTGCCAAACTTAATCCGTTCTGGAAGTCCACTTGACTTCCGAAATGTTCGAAAATCAAGGCGCAGCTTCTGATTGATGCAGGCGCCCTGGAAACAATAGCCAACAGCCGCATCGGACGTTCAGCTTCCGAAAAACGTTCAAAAACCGGAACACTTATTTCCAGGTTTTCGGCGTTTGAGTAGCAAGGTACCACTGTAATGTCAAGGCTGCCAGAAATAGTGTCTTTCAGCCATCAAATTCATGAGAAAACAGATGTTTTTTAAATTCCTCTTGAAAGACAGTAATGAGGGAGACAAATGCATCTCACCAGGTGGAAAAGGGGCCTCAGAAATGATGATAATAATCAAGAAGTTGAGTTAAGAACCAAAAATCTCTAGAGACACTTCTGTAACTTCCCTTATGCGCACACCATATATTTAAAGCACATGGCTTTGCCCCAAAGAATCCTGGGAGCTGTAGTTTGCCCCCACTCACCAAGCTATACTTTCCAACACCCTTAACCAACTACAGTTCCCAGGATTCTTTGGGAGGGGTCATGTGCTTTAAAAATGCATGGCGTGTCTGCAGCCTCCACTGCCACGTTTTGTGTGTTGCTGCTTTTGTTGTTTGGTCTGTTGAACCTGAGCTGTTTGATATGAATGCTTACTCCTCGTTTTTCACCCCGCAGTTGATTTCATTGGGGGATTTGATTCATATGGCTACCAGGCACCCCAAAAGATGTCACACTTGCAGCTACAGCCTTTGTATACGTGAGTATTTCTCATCTGTGGGGATCAGGGATGCATGGGGGCTGCTAGACAATGCCCTTACCTAGATCCTCTTCCCTCCATGTTGAGAGAAGCCATATGTGTCCCCTTCGCTAAACACTGCACCTATCCTGCCACTGGCACTATGGGCTGCCATATGAGGGTGAAATGTTCAATGGGGAGGGGATGCACATCAGTCAGTTCATGAAATGTATGTGGGATATTGAACCACCTGCAATCTAAGCCACGTGTAAACACAACCACCCTATTTATTTAAACCGGATTTATATACTGCTTGATCATCAAAAGCAGTGTATATAAGATATCAAATTACTGATAAAATCAGATGTTGGAAACAAGTTAGCCTTTAAGCACCTCTTATAGATTGACACAGACAGTCCTGAGCTCTGACGCTTAGGGATGTATTCAACTTAAGTTTTACCCAAGAGTAGACCCATTGAAATTAATGGGCCTAACAGAGTCCTCTCCATTAATTTCAGTGGGTCTGCTCTAAGCAAGACTAGCACTGGATACGACGCTTAATTTTTAATACTGTTTTTAGGAAATTGCATTGAATGCCATTGGGTGTATCTTTTAAACAGTTTTTATGTAGAGCGCTTAGAACTGTCTAGCATATAAAAATATTGTACATAAATAAGAATGAATGAATGAAAAAAATTAAATGGGCCCTGTTTCATTCAGGTTTTTTGAATGGTTCTGAATTTAACTCACTGCCCTTAATGGTGTTTGCTGAAGCTTTGCTGCCAGCCCTGGACTAAATCTGATGCCTTTGCTCTGTTTTGCTCTTTTAGCTCTGGATAACTGTTTCCTTAACTACAGTGAGCTGGCCCCTGGGGACATTTGCAAAAAACGCACGGCAAGCAGGGTGCCGAATATGATAAAATGATTCCAAAGCCAAATGGCAGTCACCTCCTCTGGAGATCTGGTGTGGCCTGAAATCCCGCCCAGAGACAACACAGTGACTCTTCCTGGGTTCATTTCCTCCCCTCCTTTCTCTTTAACTCCTTCGTTTGAGTGGCCACAGAGAGTTTTCATGCACCTGGACGATGATTCTGGCACAAGTTCTCTCTGCTCAAGACTGAGGAACCAAAAAGAAGCTCGACGCTCCACCTGCTGGCCAGTGTTTGTAGTGGTGCTGGTAACTCCAGCAAATTTTTTAAAAAGGAAAATCAAGCAAGGGCAATATTATGTTCCAGAGAGGGCAAGGAAAAACCCTATTTTTAAGGAAGACCTTTTTCGGGTTTTGAAGTGTTGCTCTTTATTTCTCTTTTTTTTTATTGTTCCGGATCACTTCCTGTTGTCCCATTTGCTTCTGAGCAAATGGCTTTGCAATGTGGCACAGGCTGCAAGAGAATCCATACATTGCAATAAAGAGTGAGATAGATATATATATCTGACATCTGGAAAGGGGAGGCTCCATTAGGTCTGAAATCTGTTCTTCCCACTCCCATCCCCCATATACCCAAGGCTTCCCAATTCCGTTTACTATTTAAATGAGCATCAGTTAAAAATCCAACTCCTGGTAACCGCCGGAGAAGACAAAATAGTTCTTTGATCATGGAGACAGAATTGAATATATGCGTACTGTGACAAATGTGTGGGTTTATTTCTGAGCTGGTATTACATCCCAATGATTCCAAGTTTATATGTGAGAATCCAGTGGGAGCTATTCCATTAGGCCAAAAGGGGAGGTGCCCCACCAACCTCACCCTACCCTCAGCCAGCCCCTCCTTCATCTCAGTATTGCCCCTTGTATAACTCAGCAAGGAGGAGGACGGGAGCCAAACCTAGAATTAGTTGTCTTTGGCTCTGGCTCTGCCTGCTGTGGCTGGCTCTGCCCACCATTAGTCCCTTTGTCCTTTGCCCTAACAGTCCCAATGGGTACCAGCCACCACTGGGAGACATAGTGTTTCCAAGAGGGTGCCAAGAACCATTTCCGGGAACATGATAAATGCCTTCCAAAGGGCCAGAATCTCATCAGCTGGTTTCTCTTTCTTATTTTCTTTCTGTAAATTGGTGATGCAGGACCCTCTTCCCTCCAGGTGACCTACTTTCTCAACATCTCAGTGCTGGACGCTGCAGGGTCAGTAATTTCTGCAGCCTTCTCTAACTTGGTACTCTCTAGATGCTGCCAACCTACAACTCCCATCATCTGGGACCACTGGTGGAAATGGAGATCTAACAACATCTGGAGAGCATGGTAGGGTGAGGAAGGCTGTCATAAGTTTTCATAGCCTCTATCTATCTATCTGCCCAAACACACAAAAGCTTGTTCAGAATTGGTCGCAGTTGCCTCATTCTGACACCAGGCAGTTCCCAGCAGTGGCTGGTGGCACTCGCCTCACCTCCCATCACCAGCATCACTGTAGCTTACCAGGCATAGGCCACGGTAAGGGTGGTGCAGTGCAAATGCACCAGTAAAGAACACCAGATTGACTCTAGTAGTGTGTTTGCACCACACAGGCATTGCCACCGCCTTGCCCTTCTTCTTCCCACTAAGCTGAAGGTCAGGTTAGCACCACTCCCACCATGTGCTGACCACCATTGCCAGTCCTTGTCACTCCAAACTAAAGTCATTGCTACCAAGCCGTGTTCATAAAGCCAATATATTCCCAGGTGTGGGCTCCCAAGGAAAAACTTCTCCTCCTTTAGCTCTTCCACATTAAAGTTGCGGTTTTAGTCATGTATTCCTATTTACAAAAATTCTCATCCTGAGCCTCAGTTATTGTTTCACACATACTTTTTCTTGTAAAGCTGAATACACAGAGCAGTCCCATTGAAATTGATGGACCTAACTTAGACATGGTCATCACTTTCAGTGGGTCTTCTCTGAGTAGGACTAGCATTGGATACACCCCATACCATTTCAATACTCACTGCATACGCCTGACTTCCTTCCCACTTCACTATGCAAAAGACCGATAGACATGCGAACACCCTGCCAATTTAGTCATCAGTTTCCCCTTCCCTTCGGATGAACTGTCTACCTTTTTTGGTTTATATATCACCATTTCTGCATATTCAGTCACATGCTCCTTCATTGCCTCCTTTTTTAATATAGTGGGGGTTTTTTAAACAAAAATATGAAAACTGTTCTGAGGATGTTGGAGTAAGGATATATTCGTGATGGCTTAAGTACTAGCCAATCCATGCTGTGCACATTCAACTTCTGCAGACTTGAACTGTGAACTAAACCCTCACATGAGAATTGTCCATCTCACTCCAACACAAGTGTGCATCTTGAGCCACTCCAGTAAGGTTTTGTTTGTACACAGCTAAAATGTGACCTGTGGCTAAATAAAAATAGAACCCATTCCTCTCTCTCAGAGAAGTGTTTCCACTCAAGGAAATCAGTGGAGCAAAATAACAAACACTGTGAATGATAGGGCAGGTGCTTCAGACCCAGAAAGTGATGAGCCTGGGACTTGAGGATGCCTAGTGGCACTAGTCTTTCCTGGAAGCTCTGTCTCCTGAAGCCAGCCTTCCTGAAGCTGATGTGCTCCAGATGTGGTTGAACTCCATCTCACATTAGCCCCAGGCTGTATGACTAGTGGTCAGGGATGATGGGAGCCACAGTCGAACAACATATATGGAGGACAGCAGGTCGAGAAAGATTGCTGGAAGGTATCCCCCCTAATCTCACTTGTGATGGTGTGAGCAATAGTTATTCATTCCACGGTGGGAGAAATGCAGTCAGTACTTGCTCAGGAATGCCTTGAACTGCCGTAATGCATTAATGCAGGACGGAGAGCTGGGTATGTGGGAACCTATAATTTTTTTTGCAGCTGGAACATAGCATACTGTACAAAGGTAGGCATTCCATCCGTTGTTCACCCACTTTGGGCCTCTTGCCCCACCCACCACTGCCAACCCACACCCATCCACCCACCAAAAAAGCTGCCTGCCCTCAGATTGAATAAGATTCTGAGCAGTTGGGTTAGAAACTGCAAGGCTAGATACTTTTCTAGACCTGCCTTCCCCCAATTTTTGGTGCCCTCCAGACGTTGTCATACTGCAATTTCCATCATTCCCAACTGTGGACAGTCCTGGCTGGGTCTGAAAGGAGTTGGAGGCCACCAAGTTGGTGTGTCTGGTTCATCTGGTTAATTCTGCACCAAACATAACTGTGTCCTAATAATATGGCTGACTGCCAGCCTTTATTTGCACTGCTGAATATCTCCCATATGATGAGCATGGCACATAGAGACAATAAATGGGGACCTATAAACCCGAAGTATGTGTGTGCATGCACGCTGAAGTCTGCTCCTTTTGCCTGCCTGCAACTGGTATTTCTGGAAGAAAAGTCCATGTGCCATCAGTTTCTTTTCCCCATTACCCAAATATACCTGATATAAGATGCTTGGCAGTGTATCCTGCCTTAGCCAGTCTGGGGCAAGCTGAGCAACTGGAACAGGCTTTAAGCATCACTTCTAGTAATATATTCCCCACTGGCTGAAAACTCTGCTCAGAGTTTTGTCCTGCTGAACTGGACAAAAGAATGTGGGAATCTCCTGATATGGGGGCAAGATGCGGCAGCTGTAGGACTTAGTTTTTGAATGAAAGATTGTGGTTTCCCCCAAAGCCCATCTCAAGCTAACCATTTCCCTTTCATTTGCAATCCATGTCCCTTCACTCTCTACCGATCTGATTTGTAAAAAGGCAGCAATCACAAGTGTTACTGGGGAGTAAACCCCACTGAGCCCACTGGGACTTCCTGCTGAGTAAACATGCATAAGATTGCGCTGTGACGCATGGAAGTAAGGAAGGGGCAGAAGAGTTTTTTTTTTTTTTTATAATATTTTTATTTTTCCATATAGACACAACACAACAAACATAAACATACAAAGACAAAAACAAAACAAAAAACATGTATCATTTCATATCCTAATTTCATATCCTATCTTCCCCGACTTCCTCATGCCTCCCCTTTCTGTATTCCAAATTCTTATCGATTGTTCAGCAAATCTTCCCTTATTTTAATTTAAATTTAGACTATTCTTCCTTATTCTCCTTGTCTTAACCATTGCTAATAGTAACCATTTACTTTCCAGTCCAACATCATTCTAACTTTCATTAACTTTGTAATATTTCTTTAAATAGTCCTTGAATTTTTTCCATTCTTCTTGCGCTGCTTCTCTTCCCTGGTTTCGGATTCTGCTCGTCATTTCTGCCAGGCCCATATAGTCTATCACCTTCATCTGCCATTCTTCCAGTGTGGGTAGTTCTTGCGTCTTCCAGTACTTCGCAATGAGTATTCTAGCTGCTGTTGTAGCATACATAAAGAAAGTTATATCCGTCTTTAACACCCCTTGGCCGAGAAGGGGCAGAAGAGTTCGCCCTATTGGTTGTCAGCAATTTTGGTAACAGAGCAGCTTCTCCTCATATCAGATTCAAGGTGAGCATTCTCAGGACTGAAAAAAAGGAAATACTATTTCCTCCACCCTCCAGCTCAAAGAGAAGGAATTTTATAATTGAGATAAATTTATTGCAGTTTCCCCACCATGTAGCTAGGATGATCAGGTGCAAACAGAGAACAGGGCTCGTGCAATGTTAGCAGTTGTTTCTTGCCATGCAAACTACACCTGCTGAAATTGCTTCCTCCATAAGCAACTATTAAAGGTTCAGGGGCCCCTGTCTTCTTTGGCATGCTGAAACCAACGTAAATTTTGCACAAAATAACATTTTTAAAGCAACATTTCAGTAGTTTTCTTTTTGAAGCAACTTTAGAACAATTTATTATAAATTTTATTTTTAAAGCTTTGAGGGCTACTTTTTTAAAAGCAAATACTGATGAATTGTAATGCAATAATGTTAAGTTTCAGTTTGAAAGTTTCAATGCTTGTGCACCTTGTTCTTCTAACCACCACTCCAGAAACCTCTTAACATCAAAAGGGATTCACAATTGGGAATGATGTGACAGGGAGGGAGGGAGGCGGACATAAATTAGAGCTCTCACCTGTCTTGCACCACATTTATTTCATTCAGATTGCAGCCTTTCTCCCAAACAAGTGTGCATAGGTTTGCATCCTTAACTGATTAATAGCAGGAGGTTTTGTCAATTGAGTATAAATTGATTCAATTGGAATATGTGGCAAAACAGTAGTTCTGAAGCAGGGGGAAAAAACATGTTTTAACCACGCAGCTGTTGTATTAGAAGAGATTTTCCTTTCTGGGTGAAAGGAACAGGGACTGCCTCTTCTTGCCATCAGCAAGAAGTATTTGTATTAAAAAGTCAATGTGCAGTTGATCTAGGATGGGGAGCCCAGGGTTCAAATTCCCATTTGGCCATAGTTGTTTTAGCCAGTCTCTATTTCTCAACCTAACCTACCTCATGTTATTGCAGCTAGGATAAAATTGGAGTGGGGTTTTTTGGGGGAGGGGGTGGAGACTACATACAGAATGTCACCTTGAGCTCCTTGGAGGAAAGGGAGCATAATATAAATGAAGCAAGCATGAAACCAACAAGTAAAAATGATAATACTTCTTTTAAACAAAACTGCCAGGTTAATCAGGGCTACTCGTTTTTTAGTTGGTCCAAAAGTTTTTAATCAGTCTAAACCATGGCTTGGGAACAGCTGCTCCTCACCCCTTCCGAGGTAGACTGGGGCTGATGACGCTAGGAACCCAACAACAAAGTAGTTGCTGGTTCATTTCCAGGCCCAATTCAAGGTGCTCACATTAGTGTTTAAAGCCTGAAATGACTTGAGGCCCCAAATACCTGAAAGAGTGCCTCCTCTTGGGTGTTAGGCTTGACAAAGGGGGTCCTAGTGTTGGTTCCAACAACCTCAGAAGCTCAGGGATGTGTGTGTGTTTGTGGTCTGCAGCAGCCCCTCGGCTGCGGAACTCCATCCCCACAGAGGTGCATCTGGCCTCCTCACTATACAGCGATTGCTGGAGACACATCTCTTCACCCTGGCTTTTGACACCTGAGTTGTATACTGTTAGAACCCACCTTTCCTCTATGATAGTAAGTTGTGTTAAACCTTTTTTAACATTGTGTTTCACCTTAGGGTGAATGGTGGGATGATGATGATAATGAGGATGATGATGATGATAATAATAATATAAAAAGACATGGGTTGTCTCATCCCCAATCTAATGTAAATGTTGCAGTCCTTATAGAAATTGTTGCAAGCCAGTTCAAGTTAGAAAAATTTCCCTGCAAATCCACACGCCCATCATATCCTCTCTCTGTACTTCTAAATCTCCTTCACATTACTTCCCCAGGTTGTTTCAGTAGCATATTTATAGTATTATTATGTTTGATTCTTGTGCGTCTCCCAATCTTCCACTGAAGAGCTCCAAGTGCCTTAGGAGAACAGAAAGCTGCCTTAGACCGGTTCACACTATTTGTACATCTAGACCTTTCACTCAATCCTTTGCTCACCTGGTGCCCTCCAGAAGTTTTGGTCTACAGCAGTGATGGCCAATCTTGGCCCTCCAGCTGTTTTGGGACTACAATTCCCATCATCCCTGACCACTGGTCCTGTTAGTTAGGGATGGTGGGAGTTGTAGTCCCAAAACAGCTGGAGGGCCAGGTTTGGCCATCACTGGTCTACAGCTTCCATTAGCCTCAGCCAGCAGAGCCGTGTCAGCTACGGGAAGGCAAAGTTAACTGTTTGTTTATACTCCATTTCTGCTAATACGGTTTCCAATTCAAAGTGGCGGCTGGTAATCTAACAGGCATGATAGAAAAGGAGCATGCGTTGAGAAAGGAAGAGGAGATTAAGCAAATTCAGGCCCTGTTTCAAGCAAAATGTTAGCTCCAAGCTCCATAAGGACAAGGCAGAAGGTGGCCACTGTGCAAGGTAGTTCTGGGAGGCAAGGAGGCAAATAGCCATTGGTCCAAGCTGACTTCAATAGAGCTGTTTTCTCTCTCCATCTCTGACAGCCAGGTCAATGGTTGTGCCTTTGTAAGGATTACTGGAATGAGTGGGAGAGAGTGGATCCTGAAGCAGTGTTTACTTGCACAATGGTCCAAGAGCCTATATGATTCAATGCCTCAGGGGAAGATATGAACATAGGAAGCTTCCTTTAGAATGAGTCCATCTAGCAGCATGTTATTTATGCACATTTGCAGAGGTTTTCCAGGGCTTCAAACAGGAGACTTTGCCAATCCTACCTGGAGATGCCAAGGATTAAACATGGGACCTTCTGCATGCAGCCCCTAACTCTAACCACTGAGATACAGCAGCTCCCAAGATGAGAGGGTGATTTTTTTGGCTCTTTGGATACTTGAAGATTCTTTAACTTGAGACCCTTGTGTGCATTGGGGGTAACCAACATGGCCTCCAGGTATTGTTGGACTACATCTCATCATCATTCCTGACCATTGGCCCTGCTGGCTGGAACTGATGGGAGTTGTAGTCCAATAACATTTGGAGGGTTCCAGATTGACCACCCCTGATTTTACACAATAGAACTGTGCACAGGGATAGCACTTGATTCTTGGACAGGCTGAGTTCTGCCTAGGGACGCTGTGCCAAAACCACACAGAACCCAGGACGGATCCGTGCTCATCCTAAAGCCAAGCTGGAGTCTAGCAAGGGTGATGATTCCATGATCCAAACCCAATATTGTTTCAGAGCTTCATATCACCAATGTAGACCATCTTGGGCTTCATTCGTCATATATCTCCCCTCCAATTTCGCAGGACGGCGCTAGGTCAGCTGTAGGGGAACCTGAAATTGTGAAAAGACCTGTGTTATTTGTCAAGGACAGCCCAAGACATTATACTCCCTGAGGCTAGAAATAAGACGGTTGGCCCACCAATTTTGAATACAGAAGCCAACTGGATTGTCAGTCAAATCACTTCCGACACTTCAATCAGTTCAACATTGGCGACAGAACAGTGGCCCTCTACTGCATCTGGAGGCAACAGCCTATAGTTAGAAGGGACAGGGCAGACACATGTAATTGTACCCTCCCAGACACTGACACCAAGGTTTGCCTCCTAGCACCTGCTTCCTGAGGTGGCTTCCCAACTCTACCTAATGACAGGGCCGGCACTGTGTTTTCCTGTTGTTAATTTCCTGCAGTTACTTCATGTATAAAAAATAATTGCAGTTGGGATTCTGACTGACTCAAGTGGCTCTTGTTCCACAAATGTATGCTTTCGGTGTTTAGCTTGATGATGATGATAATTAATGATGAATAACCAGAAACAGAGCTATATTCACACACACACCCCCCATCTACACTAGCAAATCTTACGAAAAGTACTAGGGATGTGGGAGGGATTAGGTTTGGATGACTCCATGATTTGCATGTCCCGGAGAAATGTGTGAATTGAAATGCAGCTGTGCTTTGAAACCCGCCCGTTCCCGAAATTTGTGACGCAGTTCTCCAACTAAATAATGCGTACAAAACTGAGGGGGTAGTGCATATAATAGTGAAAATAACATACAACAAACGCATTATGTTAGGGAAGTTCATGAAGTGTACCCTAACTCCTTCATAAAGCCTACCCTAATCCTATAGAATGTTTCATTGGAAGTAAATCCTGCTTTTTTCGGTGGGGTGGAGTCCCAGATAAGTGGAGCCTAAGACTGAAGTCCGTAATGGTTTATACGAACGTTTGTGATCATAGAACCAGATTGGAGCATGGGTGAAAAATCCATTCAGTTTTTGTTTTGGGGCTTTTGGATGAAAATGCACTCCATCTCCTGTGGTTAAAAATGTGTATCTGCATGTGTGTTTGTTTATTGAAGGATGATTTTGGAATTGCCACAATTCAAAATTTGGTAGAAAGTAACTCCATTCTCCCTTGCACATGGACCTCTCTTCCCTCTTTCCTTTTTTTTTTAAAAAAAACACCCTCACAGATTATGGCACTGGTGCTTGGACATTTTTTGTTTTTTTAATAAATAAAATTGTATTTGTAATGTCAAAATATTATTTTTCTCTCTCTTCTGTAACTCTAACAAGTCAGATATGTTTCATTTAACGATAGCTGTTTGAATTTTGTGTATTTTTCTGATTTTGTGCAGTTGAACTGATTAAAATGGGTGATTTTTTTCACTCCCCCCTTCAGATTCTTCTGTCTCCAGCTGTGCCAAATACAGGATTTTAAATTTAATTTTGAACACTCATCAGGGTCATCTTTCCTCATTCAAGAAGGGGTGGGACACCTTATTTTCTCTGAGGCTCAAGGGCCTCAGGATCAGTGGCGTAGCGTGGGGGGTGCAGGGGGGGCCGGCCGCACCGGGCGCAACATCTGGGGGTTAGGGGGCGCAAATCCACGGTTAGGGGGCGCAAATTACTTGCCTTGCCCCGGGTGCTGACAACCCACGCTACGCCACTGCTCAGGATTAATCCTCTCATGGATTAATGCATTAGCTATTGATAACTATTAGTCACAATAATGGCTTGTCTACACAGTCTGAAGCAGTCGTGTTTCTGAATATCAGTTGCTGGAAACTGCATTTTTGTATTTTTATATTATAAACTGCCCTGTCATCCTCAGATGAAGGGCAGTATAGAAATGAAGTACAGTGGTACCTCACGTTACATACGCTTCAGGTTACAGACTCCGCTAACCCAGAAATAGTGCTTCAGGTTAAGAACTTTGCTTCAGGATGAGAACAGAAATTGTGCTCCGGTGGCGAGGCGGCAGCAGGAGGCCCCATTAGCTAAAGTGGTGCTTCAGGTTAAGAACAGTTTCAGATTAAGTACGGACCTCCAGAACGAATTAAGTACTTAACCCGAGGTACCACTGTATATAAATAAATAAGATGTGCTCGTAGAGTTATTGAATCGGTTCCCCCATGCATAGGAATGAGTTCTCAGTCCTTCCATTCAAAAATCCACTTCTGGTTTTCCCAAGTCCAAGCTTGCTTTGTTTTAGCAGCACATTTAATGTATATGTAGGGGGTCAGGATAGGGCAGGGAGAAGCCTATTGTTGAACAATTGGGTTCCACAAACCGGTCAGTAGAGCACGAGACTCTTAATCTCAGGGTCACGAATTTGAGCCCAACATTGGGCAAAAGATTCCTGCATTGCAGGGAGTGGACCAGTCACTAGATGACTACAAATCTTAAGTTGTGCAGATTTTACCTGTAAAGCCCTGCTCATCTACATGATCCTGCCGGGCTTTGTTGGACGTGGCAAACTTGCAGTGTGACATCCTGGCTATATTTTTGCAGTGTGAAAAGTAGCCAAGCTGGAGAGAGGATGGGGAATCATCCCTGGCAAATGTGTATGGAAGCAGGAACCTCTGGACACCTTCCTCCTCCTGTCACTTATCTCTGGCAGCTACTTAGCCATCAGCCTTGAACTTACTCAGATTTTATTACATTTTAATCTCTCCCCAAAGAGTTCCTTTCATGGTGCTTCTGGACCTGCTGCACTTGGAAGCCAAAAATGGCCTCGGCCAATTCTATCCACTGATACAAGGCAGTAGCTTTGTCTACACACACACACACACACCCTACAAAATATTTGTTATACAATACAGTCGCAGCAAAGACAAGAACACAGCACCAAGTCTCAGTCCTGTATACCTGAAGGAGCATTTCCACCCGCATCGTTCAGCCCAGACACTGAGATCCAGCGCCGAGGGCCTTCTGGCGGTTGACTCATTGTGAGAAGTGAGGTTACAGGGAACCAGACAGAGGGCCTTCTCAGTAGTGGCGCCCCCCCCCCTGTGGAACGCCCTCCCTTCAGATGTGAAGGAAATAAGCAGCTATCCTATCTTTAAAAGGCATCTGAAGGCAGCCCTGTTTAGGGAAGTTTTTAATATTTAATTCTGTATCGTTTTTAACACTCGATTGAGAGTCACCAAGAGTGGCTGGGGAAACTCAGTCAGATGGGCGGGGTATAAATAATAAATTGTTATAATTATAATTATAATTATTATTATTATTATTATTATTATTATTATTTGCCATTTGTGCCTCAGTTACTGCAGTGAGATCTATAGGGCAGGGTTGATGAACTTTATCCGCAGACTGAGGGCCATACTCCCTCTTAGGCAACCTCGCAGGGGCCGTGTGCAAGTTGTGGGCAAGGCCAGAGGCAAAAATGGACAGAGCAATAAGCAAAAAAGTTACCTTTGTACTGAATTGTTCAAAATTATTAGTATTCTTCACATGTTTTATCCAACATTTTCACCAAGGAGCTCAAGGTGACATTCATGGTTGTCTTCCTCCCCATTTTATCCTCACAACAACCCTGAGGTAGGTTCAGTGGCGGAGCTTCATGCCCCAGCACTGGGGGGCGGAGAACAAGCGGGGGGGGGGGGTGGCTGGCGCACGTCCCAAGGGGCGCGACGCGCGTCCTGGGGGTGTGGTGCCCAGTGTGGGCAGGGGGGCAGCTGTAATTGTTATGTACTGAAGTTCTCACCCTGGGCCAGCAGGGGTGTACTGTAGATAGTTCAGGTCCACATATGCAAATAAGGGATCGAAAGCAGTGGCGTAGCGTGGGTTGTCAGCACCCGGGGCAAGGCAAGTAATTTGCGCCCCCTAACCCGTGGATTTGCGCACCCTAACCCTAACCTCCAGATGTTGCGCCCGGTGCGGCTGGCCCCCCCTGCACCCCCCACGCTACGCCACTGATCGAAAGCGACGTTCAGTGATTGGATAGTTACAAAGAATGGTTACTGTTGCGTTCTAGTGGAGCTCTATATAAACAGGCTGGCTGAACCCTTCAGTTCAGTTCAGTTCTGGCCTGTGAATAAACAAGAGCTGTTTGAAGAATCGCTGTGTCGTCTGATATGTTCACCCACAACTTAACAGCGATGGCACCCCACCAGGATTGCGCTGCCAGGGGCGGTGCGCTCCCCCTGCCCCCCCTCTTCCTCCACCAGTGGGTAGATTAGGCTGAGATTGATGTGGCTGGCTTAAGGTCACCCAGTGACCTTCAAGGCTGAGTGGGGATTACTAGCACTAGACTCTCAGGTGCTAGTCCGAAACTCTAACCACTACACAACACAGACTCCTTTGCTATTCATATTTTCAAACATCTAACCATACAGTTCGACACAATAGGAATGACAAAAGAGGAGTGCTTCAGTCAGTTCCAGGAAAATGCTGACATCAGTTGTGTTTCATTTTGAAAAGTGACCAAAGTTTTCCCTGAGAGCCTGGGGAGTTATACCTATGTTCTTTAGGTGCCTAATAAGTAGCACAACTTGACCTCCAAGCCATGGTCCTTGGAGGAGCAGCCATAGCTATGTGGTGGAACAGCGTTCTTCGACTTTGGCCCCACAGATGTTGATGGACTTTCAACTCCTCATTCAGTTTGGCCAAAGGTTAGGGGTGATAGGAGCTGTAGTCTAACCAACACAAAGGAGAAGGTCTTCAAAAGGAACAACAGACAAGATCACAAGGACTATAGAAATAATGAAAATGGCATGGAAATTATTTATATGTAGGAAAAGCAAGACTGCATGTAAAATGAGAGAGAGAGAGAGAGTGTGTGTATGTGTTAACCACTGTAGTCTAACAATCACAACCTTTATCACCAAACCTCAAACTATTCTATTGTTATGATGACAGCTCCTGCACTGCATCCTGTTCTATGCTTCATCAGAGCAAAATGGAGAATCTCTCACAATGGCAGCTGTAGATCCTCTTCTTTGACTTTTCAGAACTGTGTTAATCTTTGTTCATCTTAAGAAATATATAATGCAATAAATAATGAGTGACATTATTTGAGAATTTGTCCATTTTGTTGTGATGAAGCACAAAACAGGATGCAATCCAGGAGACCTCATAACAATATATTAATAATTTGAGGTGCTTAGAGGAATTATTGTATTATTATGTAACTGTTGGCTAATGCATTACAGTAGAGAGAGAGAGAGAGAGAGAGAGAGAGAGAGAGGGAGAGAATGTTCTGAAATAATTTGGGGGTGTGTGGCTCCTCAAAGTCCAGCAAACAAACTAACAAAAATGCTTAAGCAATTCTAGAGTTTGCTAGCCTCTCAGTCAATGCCTCAACATTAAAACACGGTATTAAAAACAATTTCAAACAACATACTGTATATTGAACAACAGCAATACAGCATATACCAGTCTATCAACGCCCTGGTATGCAGAAACACTTTTATTTCTTCACCTGACCGCTCAGTATAAATTATTTCAGTATTTCCCAAAATTTAGAGAAAAATATTTCAGTTCGTTGATCTTTTATTTCAAGAAGAAAATGTACTTTTCCATTTAAAAAATATGTAAAACCTTGGATAATTAAACAATGATAAAAATGCAATTGTTGTGTTTGCAGAGGAAATCAGCCAGGGATCATTTCTGTAATTCGCTTTAAATTGCAGTCCTACATACTCATGCACCAGGGGAGTAAGCCCCATTGAACTCAGCGGGACTTCCTTCTGAACAGACACGCGTAGTAACGCGGCAATTGCTTTAGCGTTGCTTTGTGTGGACTCTGATTTCAAAGCGACTGTTCCTTTAACCGCGGTTTATAATCACAGGAACTACAAGTCCCAGAATGCACCGATGAAGTGGCATTGTTCATATCCGGTAAAAGGAGTAAGTGATGGGAGCTGTAGTCTACAATGATTGCCGTTTGGACCTGTAGGAATACATTTCCGGTGGGGACCCTCTTTTGTTTAAATTGGGTGCTCGACTTTTATGAATAAAGTAGCCAATATCTTGCACAAGTAACAACAGTGATTGTCTTAAAATGATCCTTGAGATGGAAGGGAACACGCGCTTGTGCGTTAGAGTACAACAAAGCATGCATTTTTTTTGAAGTGAGTCTGATCAACTCACTATGCAGAGGTTCGTTTGCTGACTGTATGAAGCTTCCTTACACTCAGTCGGGGCATTGCTCCATCTAGCTCAGTATTGTCTGCACTGACTGGCAGCGACTCTCCAGGATTTCAGACAGGACTCTCACCCAGCAGCTAGAGACCCTGGGGATCGAACCTGCTACCTTGCAAAGCACATTCTCTACCAGTGAGCTAAGGCCTTTGTCCCTTAGACCAGGGAACTCCTGGCTGCTTTGGGCTTGAGAGCGCAAATATTGTAGTGGATCAACAATAGTTTGCATATGCTGATCTAAATTGCACCTTAAAAGAGAAAGCAGCGGTTCTGTCTTTAAGTTCTGCATGTTTGTTTTGAAGTCCCATTAAGCTCATTGAGGCTCATTCCAAAGTAAGTGTGCATCGTGTATTGTCTTCTAAATGTGACTTTGAAATGGGAAGTTTACTTTAATGCCAGAGGGTGCTGCAGATAATCTGGATGTATATTTGGCATCTGTTCCACCAGGAAAGGATGGGAGTCTGCTGGGGTTTTTTTTAACCTACTTGCAGATGCTCATTCTGTATCTGCTTAAATGTCTATCATTAAAGCTGACAAAGCCATTCCAGCACAATGCTGGTGAGAGGAGGACAGGTTAGACCGGTTTGCTTACTGAACAAAGGAGCAGCAGCTAAGCAAGGTTAGGACACACCAGTAGAAAGCCAGGCAGGATCCGCACATGCAGATGGAAAACCTGGCCTACTGAACATGTGAATGGTGTGCAGATGGGCAGGGAGTAGGTTACAGAACTATAGCGTCCCAATCAAGAGAAGTCCTAGTACTGCTATTTTCTGCCTTGGTTAAACCACACTGGAGTACTGTGTCCAGTTTGGGGCACCACAATTTAAAGCGGCTAATGACAAGCTTAGGGACGCGGGTGGCGCTGTGGGTTAAACCACAGAGCCTAGGACTTGCCAATCAGAAGGTCGGTGGTTCGAATCCCTGTGACGGGGTGAGCTCCTGTTGCTCGGTCCCTGCTCCTGCCAACCTAGCAGTTCAAAAGCACATCAAAGTGCAAGTAGATAAATAGGTACCACTCTGGCGGGAAGGTAAACAGTGTTTCTGTGTGCTGCTCTGGTTCGCCAGAAGTGGCTTAGTCATGCTGGCCACATGACTTGGAAGCTGTAGGCCGGCTCCCTCGGCCAATAAAGCAAGATGAGCGCCACAACCCCAGAGTCGGCCACGACTGCACCTAATGGTCAGGGGTCCCTTTACCTTTACCTTAATGACAAGCTGGAGCGTGTGCCAAGGAGGGCGACCAAGATGATCAAGGATCTGGAAACCAACCAAGCCTTATGAGGAACGGTTGAGGGAGTTGGGCATGTTTAGGACCCATAGCAATGAATTCAAGTTATAAGAAAGGAGATTCCAGCTAAATATTGGGGGGAGCTTCTGACAGTAAGAGCTGTTTGACAGTGGAATAGACTCCCAGCACAAGAGATGGTGGACTCTCCTTCCTTGGAGGTTTCTAAGCAGAGGTTGGATGGCCATCTGTCATGTATGATCTAGCTGAGATTCCTGCACTGCAGGGGGTTGGACTAGATGATCCTTGGAGTCCCTTCCAAGTCTACAATTCTACAGTTCTATAAGTCCATGATTCTGTTACAGACGGCAGTAAAGCAGCAACTGTTGTTGGCGTGTAATCTTTCCGAAGGAGCAAAGTCTAGTTGAGCGTAACTCATTTTGTTTTACAGTGGAATTAATTTCTGCTGTTAGTAAGAAGAACAGGGGAGGGGGGCTTGTTTATGTATAAGAAGAATCACGATAGCTATACGTGTGCATTTTGTTTTGCGGGGTGGGATACAGGCCTGCTATGATTTTCCTGCGCCTTTCTCGCCATGGGCGTTAGCGTTGCCAACTTCTTCAGGGACGGCTGCTGTGCCTTTCATGGCAAACAAAATATCCAGCAAGCAAATGCCCAAATGTGAACACGACTGAGGGTGCAGCTGTAGCAGCGGCAGCAGTAACAGAAAACTCCACCTGTTAAGTTTCTGCCTGTCACACCCCATGCCAGGCACAGTAGCAGGAGGAAGTGGGGAGTTGTTGACAGCCTCTTTTGGGGGTGGGATAAGGGGCATTTGACTGGAGGACTTGGTTGCCAAGGGTCTTTTACGGTTATGCAGCATGTATAAAAGGGAGAGGGTGCTTTTTTGAGGTGGGCCCCCCGCCCCGCACAGTTCTATATTTGCAATAAATGATGTGCAGCTATATATATTTCTGTATACTGTGTATCATAACTCTCATCCTCAGTTCTAAAGGCTTAGGCTACCTAGGTGTTTTTATTTTTATTTTTTTAAAGCCAAACCCAAGCACCCCGATTTCCCTTTTACGTATGTGCTGGGTCCCTCCGCCCCGGGGTGTGCGCGTGTGCGCGCGAGGCCACAACAAAGCCCCGCGCGCCTCTGGAGCTCGCGGCTTGAGCTTCCTTGTAAGCCGGCGGCGGCGGCGGCCAGGCTCGCGGAGCCTACCCTTCCCATGATGCAGCGCGCCGCCCCGAGTCCCCAGTGGGCCGCCATGTTGTTGGAGTGAAAGGCAGGGGGAGCGGCAGCCGGAGCTAGAGGCCGGGGGGAGGGGGGGGCCTTTGAGATCCATCTTCATCCTACCGTTCCGCCCGTGAGTATCCGGACCGGAGTGGGCCGAAACGGGACTCGGCACCCCAGGCAGCCCGATGGTAGAGCCGTATTGGGGCTAGGGGTTAGGCCGAGGCGGCGAGGCCCTTCCGAAAGGCGGCCCTGGGCGGGCATTATCGCCGAGGCTCTTCCTCGCGCTTGTTCCTGGTACATATTTTCGAGTCCAAGCAAGGCCTCTATTGTTGTTCCAGGAGGGGAGGGGGGAGGGAGAGAGGAAGGACCGATGGGGGGGCGGCTCGAGGGGCCCGGGACGCCCCCCTTTAAACTGTATAGCCCCCCCCCTTCCCGGAAAAAGCCCCCACCTTAAAAAAAGAAACAGCAGCTTATACCATCCCCTGGGGTGGTTTTGTTCTCTCATTCCCTCCCTCCCCTCCTTCCTTTTCTTGGGGGGGGGGAGGAGAGGCGGGGAAGAGAGTTTACTTCGGCTTAAAATAGTCTTTCCAAGCAGCCAGAGTGATTAATTTGCTTCATTTTTGGGGGGGCGGGGGGTGGTGGTTTGGTGGCGGTGGTCGGGAGGTGGCTGATTTCATGGTGCAGGATTGAACTCCAGCGATGTGGGGGATAAAAGGGGGAGTACTTTGGGGGAGGGAGGTGGGGGAAAAGTGATTAAACAGGGGGAGATAATTAGGATTTTCAAACGTCCGTAGGTGATGCCTAATTAAAATCGTCCGCGAGCAGGGCATACAGGAAATGGTGTACGTGACTTAAACTTTGTCTGCCACTGGTGTACAGGGTTGGGTGGGTAGGTATGTATGTATACATTGGATGGGGGGAGCTTCTTAGTGTCCGGTTGGGGGGAGTGGATGGTGTGCTGGGTGTTATACAATGGGGAGTGGAGGGTGTTTCTCTTCCCTGGCCCACAGTGAGTTAATACCTCTGGAGCTCGTGTTTCTTTGTAGTAGCTAGTTGGGCTTGTTTTGGGACCCTTGTGTTTGTTTTTTCCAGGGCGAGCATGGTGGTATAGGGATTTCTGTTTTTGTTTTGGTCCGGATGAAAGGGGCATAAAGAATACATGCAGTAATGGATTTCCTGGTTTGTCTCGTTTTTTTATACATATAGCTTGTGTGTTTATCTGTAAGTGAGCAACAATGAAAGGCTGGCTTCTCTCCCCTCTTAGGCCCTCGGCCCTTCTAGCTTCAAGTTAGTTCTTGGTGAAGCCATTCTGAAGTGAAACAAAGTTACGGAAGAGGAAGGGGCAGCCCTTTGTTATCATATGAACCCCATGGAAAACATTATCAATTTAAAGACTTCTATTTATCGGAGAGGGGCATGCCTGATCATGTAAGAACCATAACAAAGAACTGAATGTACAGTTTGATCCTTTGCATCTTTACTCAGAAGTGAGTCCCACCACTTACTCCCAGGTAAATTTACATAGGATCACAACTTTATGTCATGGCCCAGAATTAATGCTGCTTCAGTTCACTGAAATAAATAAATTTTTAGTGTGCTTAACTCTTGTGTTGGGCTGTGGTCTTAGAATTTGTAGGCAACAAACTTCAAACGCAAAGAGACAATTTTCCTAGAAAAAGGAGGATTTGATGGCTTAAAAATACAATATGGGGATAGCAATTTACCTTCTGGATTACAATTTTTAATTCCTTCCCTGGTATTAACCCTGGAAGGCTAGTTTCTATGTAGCAATTCAGTTGTATTTGTTATGCCATGTTATATCAGTTTTATTAAATTGTTTTAAAGTTTGTTTCTAGTTTATATAAAAGAGAAAGTTACACATTGTGATTCCTTTTACCAATCTGTAGTAAGGACGACAAAAAAAATGTTTTCTTTCTTTTTTGGTAATGTGGATATAGTTTATATTGAAGGGTGCATCTTTGATAAGGGCCACAGGCTTCCTTTTTGTTTGTAAATTAGCAGCTATCATAGGAAGCTGATAACAAAACTTGGGATTCAAGTGAGGGGGAAATAAACTGTGGTGGTCATGTGACTTGAACCACCCTTTATAGTTTGAAAGGTTCTCTGTAGATCAGGGCTTTCAAAGTGGGGATTTGGTGTCAACCTTTTTTGGGCAGATGAGAAATGGAGAAAGTCACCTTTTGTAGAACTTCCTCTTGTGGGCATGGGATGTTCATGTGGCGTGGGTTCACACTGAGAGAGTAGGCTGCTTTGGACAATTGGGTTGCCATAGGTGGTCTTTAGGCCTTTCCAGATTACTGATTCTGTGGCACTGCAGCTGTCTTGTTCTCTCTGCAGTACCGGAAGCTTGACTGAAAGTACATTGATAGGACATTCTGTTGTAGTGTTAGGGAGCAGAGGGATTGTGGCTGAATGAACAGACTGTGCTGCAAAGTGTGGGTTCTATCCCTCAGGTGTGCAGTGAGCAGATAAGAGTGGTGTGGAGCTTGGTAATTAGAGTTTGGGAATCCCTAGTGTAAGAGTCCTCTGTTTGCATGAAGTGATATAAAAATACCTTAGTTTTAAACTTAAACTTGCCATCATGCTGTTCCCCCTGTGCCTTTTCAAAAATGTGTATTTGCATTTAGGGATTTCCTTGCGTATGGTAGATTTAGCATTCGTTGGTGCTGCTGTGCCTACATAGGT
The DNA here is from genome assembly GCF_964270895.1 of Podarcis filfolensis. NCBI lineage: Eukaryota > Metazoa > Chordata > Lepidosauria > Squamata > Lacertidae > Podarcis > Podarcis filfolensis. Next base: position 68,500,154 of record NC_139611.1, on the reverse strand, counting down.
GGTTGTACAAATGTACCTTCACAACGCTGAGATTTGAAAAGAAAGCGACAGTTCTTAATTTTTTAAATCACATTTTCCCCACTATACAGTTCTCTTTTACTGCCATCGGTATTATCTTCCGCAACAACCCTGTGCGTTTGGCTATGCCAGAATGGACTGTACCTACCCTAAGATTCATCCAATGATGTTGATGGCTTAGTGGGTGTGTAGTCTTAATCTTCTATTCTAACAACTGCATCACACCAGCTCTCAGTTCTGTAAGGGAGCAGGAGGAAGTGTAGTGTATTGTAACTGACACATTTCTAAACTTTGTAAGCTGCTCTGGGAGCCTCTTTCGGTGGAAGAGCGGAATAAAAATGCTTCAAATAAATTACTTCTTGAACAAGAGCACAAAGTACTGGACTGAGGAACTGTTGCTTCAAGCCTGGACATGGTATATTGGGCATAGTGTTGCTTCAAGCCTGGGCATGGTGTTTTAGGCCTAGTTTTGCTTCTGTAATGCTGGAAATACACATTAAATTCCCGGTGTTAAAATCACATTTTTAAAAATTGAGTGATGAGATGACATGGGATATTCCAACCCATTTCTAGCCGTTTATCTTTCCTTTCATCTTTCGTTACAGCCAGTGGGCAATAGCCAAAAAAACTTGTATTCAGAATAGATCAATTGAAATCAATGGGTTTAAGTTACTTGATTCCATTGATTTCAGTGAATATGACTACTATGTATGACTAGTGTTAGATATTGCTTAGTGAGCATAAAGCTTGCTTTGTGCAATCTTTTTTTCTACTTGTACTTAAAGCTGTCTGCATGGGCAGTCACTCACTGAAAAATCTGGTTTGCTATTTTCACTGACTAAAATAGTGAAATACAGGGGTGCTTAAACTGTATCTTCAATTACTTGTGTGTTTCTTTGGACTAGTCATCAGGGCAGGAAAAGTCAATTGCAAGTTTTTAATTTTAGACCTGATAAGTTTTGTATCTTCTCCAGCCCCCCAATTTGACTTGTATTAATTTATTACATTAGTAATAAATTTTCTGAATCAACGCATTTCTGCAGAACATTACAACAGTGGAACATCTGCCACATTTTTCCATTTGTAAAAAAAAATCCTCCCCACATTCCTACAAGGTGTCTACAGGAGATGTGGGCTTTCAGTGGTGGGGCCTGCTTTGTGGACACTCCCACTGGTGCTATTGCTAGTACGGTGCAGATGGCAGATTAGGCATGATTGTTTCAGAGAACGTTTCGGTTGTGTATAATTGTCCAATGGCTTCTAATACCTTAATTTCTTTTTGCTGCCACCTTAATGATTTTGTTATGCTGCTAAGTGAGCTTTTTATTTCTGTTAAACTACTGTGCAGATTTTGAAAATTGAAAGACAGGGTATAGTTTTTTAAATGTTGCTTTTCTTTAAAAAGGCTTGGCAGATAATAATTCTTCTTGTTAAAGGAGAAAAGTGGGCATAACATAAACATAACAACTATGAATGGAAGATTACTTGTTTATATTTTCTGTCAATGTTTCCATATTTAGAAGGAACCAAAATGGGGGGAAGCCCATTGATTATACTTGTTTTTAGAATATTCTGTTTGTCTTGTACTTAATTATAGTACGTACTAGAAGAAGGCTGAAGTAATTTTACTTGAATAAAGATTCCCATCTGCCCTCATTTTGTTACAGAGTAAGATACTTGTTACGTATGGGTAACCAAACCAGAAATCTTCTAAGTTCTGTATCAGAATACAGTTTGGTTTTTGTTGCAACCCAGAGCACACTTACTGGGGCAGTTTGCTGTATTGAGACTTTCCTTCAAGTAAATAAGTTTGAAAGGGGGGTTTTAATCCTAACACATTTTTAAAATTAAGTACTGCTTCACATATATGTATTTACCACTTTTCATGTGCATGAACAAGCTATTGTGCATCAAACTTTTGTATACCCAACAAGTATAGTGGCCCACTTCAGTTGTAATGGAAAACCAAAGTTTCCTGCCATGTGATTCCCCCCCATGACATTCCCCACTCTCCCATCTTCCTCTTTTTGCACACCAGAGGATAAGATTGTCAGATTTTCCAAGGTACCCTACCATTTACTTGAAGATGAGCGCTCCTGCTTTCAATGGAATGCAATAAGTAATTGGAAACATGGCCTTGGGGTCAGTTCGCATGGGCATAGAGGTCACTTAATCTCTCAATTACATTGCTTGGTATTTGATTTGCAGATTAAATGTGTGAACTGATTCCACTTGCCCAATTCAAATTTAATGGTTTCTCACTATCTGAATGAGCATTGGGATTGTTTGTTCCCCTAGCCCAGGGGTAGGCAACCTAAGGCCTGGGGGCCAGATACGGCCCAATCGCCTTATTGATCTGGCCTGTGGACGGTCCAGGAATCAGCATGTTTTTACATTAGTAGAATGTATCCTTTTATTTAAAATGCATCTCTGGGTTATTTATGGGGCATAGGAATTCGTTTTTTTCTTTCCAAAATACAGTCTGGCCCACCACATGGCTGAAAAAGGTTGCTGACCCCTGCCCTAGCCTCTCCTTTTGGAGATCTAAAAAGTTTAGAAGCCACTACTTCTGCTTTTAAACAAAGTGCAGTTCCCCATTTTGTCTGAACCTTGGGAACAGTGGTTTGTAGAAAGTCTAGATCAGGGTGGTCCAGCCTCTTGAACGAAGTGGGGGGCAGGAGTACTTGGATACAGAATCTGGAGCCACACACTGAATTAAATTTCTATATCATAAATTAAAGTGTTAGCAATAGAGTTGATATTATTCGATATACACAATTAGTATATTTAATTAAATATTTATAATTAATTACATAATCAGTAGATTTTATTTATTAAACAGATCAGAGCCATTCTTATAAAACTAAGAGACGAAAAAGATCCGGCAGGGATGAAGAAGAAAGAGGAAAAGAGCATGCAAACAAGCAACCTGCTACAGCTGCTGGGCAGATTAGTGAAGTCCCACTCAACTTTTTTTTTGCCCTTTCCCCCTTCTCTCCTTTCTCCTGCACCCAGCATTGCAGTTGCCAAAATATGCAACACACACTAACGTGTGTGCACTTACACTCTCTAGGCCAAGTTAGGGATTCCCTGCAAATGCCTACCCCTCCCTCCTACAAGGAAGACAATGCTGGCATGACTGGAGAAACTGCCTCTTGCTCCTTTCCTTTCTTCTCCCTGCCCCAATTCTCATCCTGCCCCTGAGGAGGATTCTCAGCTGCAGCTGGGATGGGTGGCTTGCGGTGGTCATGAGCAAACCAGTGCAAAGTTTCCATGTAGTCCCTTCTAGTTCCCTGCAGCTTCGGTACTTAGCAAGGGCCTTGAGGAGCTTGTATTGGGCCACCCTGGTCTAGATGGTTAACAAGCCGCAGTCTAGTTGGATCCTGGCTTGCTTTCACTAACTATAGTTAAAACAAAACAGTGTGGATGCAACAGTAAACTATGGCTTGTTTAAAATGGGGCATGAACCTTCCTTTCTGTGTTGTTTAAGGAGCAATTTCATGCAGTTATCCAAATGCACATGAGCTGGTGTGTTTTCCAGTTTGAAAGGTTCCTACAGTCATTAAGCATTTGCTCTGAAAGGGTTATTCTTCGAACCAAGCTTTGTGATGGTGTTGGAGCGCTGAGGGTTTCAGCTCATGGACAGTTGATACACATTTGGTAGGCTTTTCTGCTGCAGACATGCCCTCAATGCATGAATAGCTCTTGGAAAGATTGTGTGTGGCACCATTTGGCATGCTTTACATGGTTACAATCATGTGACACTGAATATCTAAAAAGCACTATTGACTAGCCACCTTCTGTTCAAATGAACAGATGCTGCTATCTTCTGATGAGTTGAAACCACCACTCTGAAGCAATTTAGATATAATTTAGGGTGTTTATCTGGCTTATGCTTGGTACACAAAACCAAAAAAGTATGACATGCTAACTTTATGTGCTGTATAAATATCTCAGAAATATTTTCCCAGTGACAAAAAGTATTTGAATTGAAACACTTGATTAGGAATTGCAAATAAAGCAAACTGTGATTTTTGTAAGTGTTCTTAAAACGTGACCCACACACTCCTCTTACATTGTTTAGATCATATGGGGGAGGGGAAATCACTGAAAAGTGTAAACTTGGGCCAAGCTCTTAACAAACAGTTGTTTGTGTGCGGCCCAATAGCTCCCACTTTGCTCTTCCTCTGACTAGAGTGCATGAACAAATCAGAAAGGGGATAGCTTAGCATTACTATCTGAATCTGGGATCACTTTAAGAAACTACAATTAAGAAACTACAATTGCTAATCAGACTTAAACCATGTTTTGTAGTTGATTTACGGATTGTGGTTTGTTAGAGTGAAACATCCATGTTTCTGGTGTAACATTAAGCTATTCCCATGCTGGTTTGTTTACCCGCTTGTGCTAGAGAAGGGGAAATGGGAGTGATCAGGTGACTTGCACAGTATGATTTATTAAGCCAGTATCTTCACCTTACCATTACATGCGAATGTGGACATACTAATTTTAGCATGCCTAAGGAGCTGTGTGCTTCCTCGGAACAGCCACTTGAAAAGCTTTAGATTTCAGTGGCATTGCATCCATCCATTATATAGTTTAGTTTAAAATATTTTGAGTGTCTCATCAATACAAAAGGAATCCCAAAGTGTTTTACAGCCACAATTAATTAAAGTCATATTTGACTGTGATAAAAGTTGAGTAGAACGTTAAACTCATAATAAACTCAGTGGCCAGCAATTTGCCCAAAGGCCTGGGAAAATAAAATTTGGCACCAGCCTTATCTGTGAGTGGGAATACTTTTCTAAAAATAAAAAATTACTGCACAAAAATCAAGTAATCTTGTCAAATCATTGGCCGGTCTAGCCCAGTACTGTCTGCTCCAACTTTCCCCAACCTGGTGCTCTTCAGATGTTTTGGACTATACTTCTACCAGACTCAGACAGCGTGGCCAACGATTATGGATGATGCCAGTTGTAGTTCAGCAACAGGTGGAGGGCACTAGGTCAGGGAAGGCTGGCCAGCTCCAGTGCTGGCCTCTCCAAGGTCTCTAACAGGTCCCCCCACCCCCACCTCAGAAGCCTTGCTACCTGAGGTATTTTTAATCTGAAACCTTATGCTAAAAGAGTATATGCTGCTTAAACTGAGCTGCAGTACCTCCTTTCTGGCCCTGTGTTCTTCAGTTGGAATACAGTGGTACCTCTGGTTGCGAATAGGATCCATTCTGGAGGCCCGTTCGCAACATGAAAGGAATGCAACCTGCAGCGGCGCATCTGCACACTTGTGGGTTGCGATTCGCTGCTTCTGCGCATGCACATGATGTCATTTTGCGCGTTTGTGTAACCAACCCTTTCTGGTACTTCCGGGTCGCCGCGGGACGCAGCCTGAAAAAAACATGACAAACGTAACATGAGGTATGACTGTACTGATACCTTTACTGGGGCTTTGTGTGCAGTTCCCTCCCTCTCCCACCGTCTGCTTGACCCAGGGGTGGTCAACCTTTTTTTACCTACCGCCCACTAATGCATCTTTCTTTATGGTAAAATTTCCTTACCGCCCACCAGTACTTGATGGATGGAGGATTCAGCTTGTGCTGTAGAACCCCCTACCGCCCACCTAGAATCCTGAAACGCCCACTAGTGGGCGGTAGGGACCACGTTGACAACCCCTGGCTTGACCTCAAGTGCTGAAGACAAGTGCTGTTGGCACCTTTGTCTATTTTATTTCAGATTAGCCGTTGTACAGGATAATTTGGCTTTGGAGCGTGTGTTTTTGGGTCCAAAGATGCTTTCTGTGAAACGCTTTTGAGAACAGTAATTGAGGAGGTAAATCTTGCCTGACATGGTGAGATTTGATATCAGGAGCCATGGATGTGGTTATTAAGCTTATGCTGGTGCATGCTTTAGAGACTGGAGGAAACAGGCTGATTTAAGCATTTTGAACCTGTCTCCTTAGGTATTGGTGGAATGAGCGTTGCGTGTGTTTTGAAGAGAAAAGCAGTGCTCTGGCAGGACTCCTTCAGCCCCCACCTGAAACAGCACAGTCAAGATACAGCTAATCCCAACATGCCTGTTGTTTTGACATCTGGAACAGGGTCCCAGGCTCAGCAACAGCCAGCTGCAAATCAAGCCCTTGCAGCAGGGACCCACTCCAGCCCTGTTCCTGGATCTATAGGGGTTGCAGGCCGCTCCCAGGACGACGCAATGGTGGATTACTTCTTTCAGAGGCAGCATGGTGAGCAGCTTGGGGGAGGCGGAAGTGGTGGAGGCAGCTATAATAACAGCAAACATCGGTGGCCTACTGGGGATAACATTCATGCTGAACATCAGGTAAACAGTTAAATATTTCACAACTGAACAAATGAGCTAAGCAGGCCTGTGACAGTTGCATGCAGTGAATGTTATTAAAATCTGTGTATCTACATGAGCATTTTTCATTCTGTTGCCTCTTCAGCCTCATTTTATAGGACAATGCAGTAAGATAATTCCTCTATCTCTTAAATAAAAATGTGTATATATTTGCAAATTGTTTTATGCTTGTTGACTTGTTTCTGCCTTAGTTGGACCAGCAGGGCAGTGCTTCTCCCCCCCCCCCCTTGTCTTTTCAAACCCACTACTATTGTTAGTTTCCATAGTTAGAAAAATGATGAAACTTCTTAAAGCAGCACTGGTAAACCTTATTAATGTGCTGGGTTGGCAAGATGTCAGTGTTGTACCTGCTTGTGCCTCCTTCTCCCCCCCCACCCATGTGGGGATAAATGCACTCTTTAAACACTTCATTGAAGCATCCATCTCTTCTCCAGCTTCTTGGTAGACTTTTGTGCTCATTAGCTGGGGAATGCCTTTTAAAAAAATGGTGCTGAGCCAACTTTTCTGCTCAGCAACCAGGACAGACTTAAAAATTGGCTGTCAAATAGAAAAATCTGCCCAGCCACCCAAGAAAAACCTCATGCCTTGTGTGCACTATGTGAGCCTCTGGGCACTCCCACGGACTAAATGGCATAGGGGATAAAATTGTCACCTGAATCATCCATTGACAAGCAGTGGAAGCTGGAGAGTACAATAAAATCTGTAGTCTCCACCAGCTCCTTCCAAAATAAAAGGGATTTTTTAGGCTGTATAGGAAGGGAAGGGAAGAGTTACTGCTACCTGCTGTTGCTGTCTCTTGTGTGTGTGTTTGTTTGTGTGTGCGTCCGTATTTGTGTATAACCTATGACCTGTCTGGGTGGGTTGTATGTGTTTATGAGATGGGATGGCATGATGCTTATTTTGTGTGTGGGGGGGGGGGTAAAGGGGTGAAGGCAAATTTAAAGGGACAGCTATCCATAAATACACTTAGTTGTCTCTTAACTTGCATCCTCGTAATCAGCAGTGGACCCCCACTGAATCCTGAGTTCCGCACCTCTGAGCTAAATGATCTCCCCTCACTAAACTCACTTAAACTTGATGAGTGCTCAGATGATTACTTTTCTTTTTAAAAAATGCTATACCCTGTTCCTGAGCCAGTGAGGAGCTTTTTAGTAAGCCTTCAGTATGCCCACATACAGTATTTGTGAAAACTGCTGAAAAATAAAACTCTTTTATTTTTTTGGCCAGGTGATGGCCTGAGCATTGATGATAAAATGTGAAGTGGAGCTGTGTTTTGAGAAATTGCCCCACAGGGAAAATAGAATGTGCCTTTTGTGTTTGTCAAAAGAATGAGCACTCCAAAATGATTTGTGATGGTTATTGTCTTTCCTCCTGGAGAATTTGAATTGTATCTTGTTTTGAAGATTTATATTTGTAAATATGATTTCCATAGCACCACACAATAAGTAAAGAAGTCAGAGTACAGTGTAAATAAACTGTATAAAAATATCAAATGAAAGAGCAGTAACAAAAGAGGTAGAAACAGCATCCAGATGTAAAAAAGACACAAACCAGATAAGCACTCAATAGGAGGCCTGTTTGAAAAGTCCTCAAGAATTAAAACTAAAATGGTGGAGCTTTCACTGAGCAGTAAATGGGTTTTAATTTAGCACTTAAAACAGAACAAGGAACTTACCATGAAGAGATCTCTCTGGAGGACATTCTGTGAGTGGGATGTTGCCACTGAGTTGGCCATCCCCTGATTGCCACCCAGCTTATTGCCAAGGCGGAGGGTCCCAGAGAAAGGCCTCTGATGATCTTAGTGCTCAAGCAGGATCATATGGATCAGAGTTGATCATTTGAACACCCAGGTCTTAATTGAGCATCATCCTCTCCAGTGATGATACTCCTATCACAGGGTGTGTGGGTGTGTTTGGCAGTATCTCTTTCTCTCATGGAAGATACTAATCTGTCTGCGTTCTTGACATTTGTAAAGACAGTAGGCTGGTTGCTGCTGCTTTAGGTTCCGGAACTTGTAGGACTTGGTTACTGACAGACTACGTTTCTGTACAAGACCTATGGAAATTAGAAGAAACTGCTTGAACCATAATCTAGTGCAGTCTTTCTCAACCTTTGGTTCCTAGATGCTGTTGGACTACAACTCACATCATTCCTAACCACCATGGCTACTGATCAGGGATGGTGGGAGTTGTCATTAAAGAACATTTGGGGACCCAAGGTTGAGAAAGCCTGGTCTAGTGTATGGGACAATATGGTTTAGATCAGCTGTCCCCAATGTGATGCCAACCAGATGTTTTCAAGTAACTCCTATGTTGGCTGAGACTAAAGGGCGTTGCAGTCCAAAACATCTGGAGGACTCCAGGTTGGGGAAGGCAGCCCGATATTACACCGTACCATAAAATCTCTTCAGCTACCATAACTGTTCTCTTGTAGGGGAATTCTGCTGCCTTTAATAACGTTCTTCCTTCTCCCCTTCAAAGTAAACCACCCTTATCATTCCTGAATGACTTTTTGTAACTAGGTTGAGAGCCAGGCTGGAAAGTAGCTTTATGTTGTGCATTGTTTGCCTAAATGTAAATGTTTGTTGCTCAGGAGCTCAGTTTGTTGAAATGTGTTAACCTTACTATTGCAAGTGAACACTTGTAATGTGACCTATGTTTGTGAAGTGTTGGGAGGGTGAGTTTATGAAGAGCAAGTATGTTTTTGGTGGTAGTATGTTTTGGAGCATTATAAACTTCTGTGTTACCTACAAAAACACTGTTGCAATAGACATCAAAAATACCAGGGAAGCGCAGGAAATGAGAATCATGGAAGTATGGGGCATCAGCAGAGAATACAGAATTTGACTAGATATTGACTTAACCCTGGTGAGGCTACACCTGGAGTACTGTGTCCACTTCTGGGTGCCACAGTTCAAGAAGGATATTGACAAGCTGGAACATGTGCTGAAGAGGGCAACCAAGACATTCAACAGCTAGTAGCTGTTGATAGGCTTGTCTTTCCTGAATTTATCTATTCTCCTTTAAGCCACCCAAGTTGCTTACCTTCACTACCTCCTGTGGGAGTGACCTGCAGGAACAGGTGCTTCCTTTAATCTGTCCTAAATATTCCAATGTTCAGCTTCATTGGATGTCCAAAAGATCTAGTCTTATGAGAGAAAGACACTTCTCTATCCACTTTCTCCACACCATGCATAATTTTACAAACTACCATGCCACCTCTTGCTCTCCTTTTCTCTAAAGTCCAAAGTCCCAAATGCTGCAACTTTTCCTCATAGAGAAGTTGCTCCGTAACCCATAATTGCATTATATGATCCAGGCCATACAATCAAATATTTTAAACAGCTGCAGCACTGTTTCTGTACTATAGAAAAACAAAACACAGAAATTGTCCCACGTAAATGACTCTTGATATGTAAACCTGAACATTCCTGTTTGGAGTTGGTCAACTTGCAGCCTACAGAGCAATCTTAATCTGGTGTCTGGCAGTTCTATCAAAGTTCAGTGAAGATGTGGTTAAAAAGTCACACTTACTGTTTCATAAGGAGAAAAAAGATTCGCAGTGCAATCCTGTACATGTCTACTCAGAAGTAAGTTCAGTGGGGCTTATTCCCAGGTAAATAGGTATAGATTGCAGCCACAGAATTTTGCGGTTGCATCTCTCTGGGTTTCTTGGAGAAGCAATGAAACACTATGCATTCCACAATGTTGCATTCCATGCTGTACCTTCACAATTGATCATCTCATATTGCCAAAATGCACTGTGACAAGAGCTATGGAATGCCTTCAAAATAGTAAACCCCTTGAACTCAACCTAATATGTCACTCGTGATCACATGCATCTTTGTGAATCATAGGCAGAAAATATCCCTGGCTTGGCTAAGGGAGGGACATGGTGACCATATTTGTCAGAACCTGCTGAAAGAGGAGGCCCTGCCTGTGTCTGTTTTACAGTGTTGTCACAGTTAAACACGTTGCTCAAGTGTGCACATCTTCAAAAAGCTTTCTGAACCCAGACACCTGATCTGTGCCATATGGGCCTTGCGTCCTTTTTGGTGAAGATATGTTGGCATGCTTGCTTTACATAGATAAATACAATAGGCTGATTGTCCTCTTGGGAATAAGTGGCACATGGCTGCTTATAGAAGACAGTCTTTGACTTGAACAGAAACTTAAAAGGAGGCAGTTTGAACCATGATCTAATATGGCACAAGACTATATGCTATTCTTATTCCTACTTCCAGCATAACCATATTGCCTCTAAGTACTAAAAGCATGGTCCTCTGACTTCAGGAGCAATTCATCCCATAATTTGAACTTCCTCTGTTGCCAGATCTCTGAATTGAATACTTTCCCCCTTTAGAAAAAATAATAATTGCCCAGTATATCTTTCAAATTTAAAGTGTGTTGGTTAAGGGGAAAATCCTGTAGCTTCTGAATATGTCCCATGACTCCAGAACTCTTGTTGCTCCTGACTTAATGCCTCTTACTTTTGACTGGTTGCTGCCCCACTTTTTTCTAAACTAAAAAACCCCAAATATCATAACTTTTCCTTGTAGGAGAGTAGTTACAGTTCCTTGATCATTTTGGTTGCCTCCCCCCACCCCCCGCCAGTATTACTTCCTTTTGGAGATATGACAGCCAGTATGGTATCTTATGCAAAGTGATGAATATCAGGAATCTGTACCCACAGTGTTCTGGGGCGTTCGTCCAACATCCTACCTGAACTGATTTGGGGGTACATGTGCAGGGAGAAGAGGGAGAGCTCTGTTGCACTAGTGTGATTTATGACTCCTGCAAGGGCAATTATTTAGTTGAATGCAGCCCTATGTTAATAGAAGCTCAAGTCTGATTTGGTCAAATAAACCATGGTTGAGGTTGTCTTGCTTCTCAATCACAGTTCCTTTGAGGGGAAACAACGAATAATGCCAATGTCAGCCTCTGGTTTGTTTCCTCCCAAGTGAAGAGCTACTTGGGAATGCTTCAGCTGCATACCAGCACACTGGTCATTCACACATTAAATCATAGCTTGATGTGAACTAAAGCAGCGGTGGAATTGATGTGGATGAATTTGATAGTAGCGTTGAAATGTTCATCTACATACAGGTTGACCTTTTATTATTGGTACTTTAGTGGCTGACAGCCCACATACACACATTGCTGATGGTTCAAGAGAATTACTAATAGCTGAATTCTTCTTTCTAGCTAAAACTTGGTAGAGGGTGTTTCATTAATTGCTGCTTTAGAATGGGCAGAATTATAGAAGGCTTTGATTATTCTTTTTCAATTTTATTAATATAATCTGTTTTGGTTGGCTATATGTCCAAAAATTCCCATTTGATTTCCTTTGTGTCTGCTAAACCTCCTTTTCTCTTATTAACTTGAATATATAAATATGCTTTTTTGTTCTGCTGTTATTAGTTATATTGGTATACATTTGTGTTCCCCCCCTTCAAAATATGTTTACTTTACAGACCTAATTATGTTCTGCAAGTCATATGCAATTGCTTATATGTTGTTTAGAATTGGTGTACAGTTGTTCTGTCTTTTAGTTTTATAGGCCATGTGACAAAGCTTCTTTCACCTGTTTTTCTTGAATCTTTCAATGTTTAATAGGTTCGATCTATGGATGAATTAAATCATGATTTTCAAGCACTTGCTCTGGAAGGAAGAGCTATGGGAGAGGTAAGTGAACGTATTTTGTTGCATTTCTTTCTTTATTTCCTTCCAGGTAAGCCCAAACAGTGTCCCCTTTTCTCTTGGATACTGCCCTGGCCCAGGCCTGTCTGTCTTTTCAGAGATGGAACTATAGAAGGTGCTCTCGCACCATTTTCTGAGATGCAAAACTCAGTATACTATAATGGTATTTGTCCAGGTACTATATGTTTTGCCCCCCCCCCAACCTACATCTATGCCATCTTAAATTGTGTAGGAGGTCTCTTTTACCCATGAATGCTACAAAGCAGGGTTTGTGATTTAGAACGGATTCTTGAAAGAGAGGTGGATCTTGCACAGATTTGAGATGATCATTTGGTGCTGCAGTGTAAATGAAAAATGAGCACTTGAATAGCAGCAGTGTGTAGTGTAGACCATTATTCCCCAACTTTGGCTACCCAGATGTTGCAGAACTACAATTCCCGTCAACCCTGTCCAATGGCCAAATAGTCTGGGACTGAAGGGAGTTGCAGTGCAACAACATCCAAGATTGTGAAAGACATTAGGGATGTTCCACCCTGAGTAATGAACACAGGAAGCTGTCTTATGTCTGGTCAAAACTATTTCTCCATCTGGCTCAGTATGAGCTACTCTGATCATACCCATCACCTGATCATTTAATTGGAAATGTCAGGAATTGAACTGGGGATCTTCGGCATGATAAGCGTGTTCTCCAAATAATGAATACTGTGAATCCATATTTATTTGTGTGGTGGATGAATTAAGACCAGTGTTCGAAATTAGCCAGGTACATTTTGGATCTGATTATTGGCCACTTGCAACCAAGTGAAGCCATCTCTGCCATTTTGTGGTGCATGCCTTGGGATCATTGGATCTTGACTGTTTTCACACACTAATACCATATCCTGTATAATTCTATCAGTTATATTTTATCTGCACAATCAGAATGAATTTCAGGAACCAAAATGCTTTTTCTGTGCAGCCTGAGCAGGAGCAGTGAATGAAGTTAAAAGCTAATTAGTTTGTCTTCACTTTCCCCACCCCACTGCCCTACTCACAGTTGTGAAGAATATTCTTACATTATGAATGGTCCATGTCACCATTAAGAAAAAGAGGTAGGAATAGGCCAATATTTACGTGGACTATCCATGGATAAAGTTCGCAGAAGTTCTTAACCTAGCTCAAGGTTGCCATCTAAACTAGCCAGATGTTTAACTGATAATCAATCACAGCCCCGTTGATCATTTGAAAAATACAGATCCTTACGCTATATATAAGTCCACTTTAGAGACCACTTTTGGTTGTGGGGCTCAGAAAGCAGAGTACATGTATATGGGTTTTTATTCCGGAAATAATACCAAAAAAGCAGGAGATTATATGAATAGAATATTCAAAGATGGCTCATGAAGCCCACACAATCCTCCATTGTCCATTCTTGACGCTGATATTAAAGAAAATCCACTGACTGATTTGCAAAATGCTTGTCTAAGAACCAAGTATGCTAACTTAATTGCTTCATAATTGGATAAAGGATATCATCACTCTAATTAAAGTAGTTGCTAGTATGCCCCTGAATATGATTCATGTTGACGATGACAGTGAAATAAGTAACAGGAAATTAAGTAGTTCTTTGGCGGGAAACAGTGGTATATGCTGCACTGGAAGATTTGGAGAATTAATTTTGATTGGGTGTAGGGAGAGAACAGGGCAGACTCACAGTTTGTGATACCCTTTCTGCCCCTTAAAGGATCTAAATGGCATGATCCAGCAACCTTCTAATGTACTAGCTTTTACATTTGCCAGCACTGAAGAGCTTTGCACATACATAATTATAGAGTGAGTGTACAGATAATGGCAGTCCAAAATTTCACAGTGAGGCAGACTTACTAGCTTGCCTCTCGATTGAATTCATAGAAATGAAAAATCATAAATAGAAATTGCTCACTAAGAATGTCTCTGTTGTCATACTGCAAAATTTAGCACCTGAGAGTCAGCAGTTTAAGCTAATCATGGCATGCAGACACCTTGTATCATTGAAATTTATGTAGCCCCCCCCTCGATAATCTTTTCCATCCAACAAACAAGTGAACTGTCAAAAAGTCTGGGCCTGTAGCAAACAGCTGACTCCATGGTATAGATATCTCGCCATGGAAATAGTTTGGCAGAGAGTATCTCGCCCTAAGAACGGATGACTTGGATTACTTCATGACTTAGAATACCAGAAAAAGAGCAGCTGGTTGGCTGGGGAACTGAATAACTAAGCTGTCAACCCTGTAAGCAGTGAATAAAGTTTCCAGCCACCTAACTAAATGACTAAATAGTTTTATCTATTTTGAAAAACCAAACAATACCAATGTTTATTTTCATGATGCTATCTGAATTAGTCAGCTTGGAAAAGAGATTGCTAGGCAAATAATAGTGAAAAAAATAAAATGTTTGAGGTTTTTTACTTTACAGTCGAGCAGTATATAATTTTTATTTAAAAAATAAAATGTAAGCATGAATTCTAAACACAACAAACAGTTGGTTTTCTATATAAGCTGGGAAAGGAATAAATATAAGAGACCAGGAAGGGAGGCAAAGTGTTCCCAAGGCCTATGAAAGGTTTAATAAGATAGTGAGCGAATATTTATTCAGGTTCACAGCCTTAATAGCCAAGCTACTGAAATTCAACACACCTTGAAAAATACCAGAAGGTGTTTTGTTTTTAATAAGCCAGATCTTGGGTTTGATTTGTAAAACTCTGGCCCCTCCATGTGCCATGGTAACGGTATCTTTCCTTTGAAACACTGCATAACCCAAGAAGACCGCAAGGACTGCATTGTCAGTGCTTTAATTGACTCTGATTCAGTTTGGCATACTGTGAGCAGAATAAGTGAAGCTTGATTCTGCCCTTTATAAAGATGTTAAATAAAAAATAATGAATAAAGGCAACTGGTTAATGGTAGAGTGTGGGAGGTAGACTTTCAGGATGTACTGGTGTTGTGCAAAAGGAATAGAAACCTGCCAGGACCTCAGGGCCAGCAATCTCCATGTTTGCCAATGGAAGAGTCATTCTCAGAAAGATTTACAAATTGATGTTGTTTATCACCAGCTAAACGTACACAGGAAAACCATTCTGACATATATTGTGGTAGTTGTGATGGAAAGGTGGTATGCAGTTGGTAAAATGCTTGGTTTGTGGCATGACAATGCCTCCCTTCACTCTGCCACAGCTGTTTCCCAGGCGTAAGCATCCCATGTAACTTACTCTTGTTCTGAGCGTATACAGGGCCTGAGTTAGGCTGGTATGGATGTGGGAAGGCTAGGGAGATCTTTTAGCTGGAGTTCATACTATCTCACTTCCTTCTAATAGCAAAATCAGCTAGAGAGTGCCAATAGAGTTGTAGCCAAAACAAGACAACTGGGGACACTAGAGAGGGCTATCAGCATGCTGGAGGGGGGAAAATAACTTAATAATCCCCCGTCAACCCCCCAACCCCAGCACCATGTGTACTAATCATGCTAAGTGGGCACAGAATGCTGAATATGTATTAGAGGGGGAAAATCGAGAAGCAGATTCAGGGATGGAATGGAGTTTCCTGTAGACTAATAATAATAATATAATTTTATTATTTCTATCCCGCCCATCTGGCTAGGTTTCCCCAGCCACTCTGGGCAGTTTTCAACAGAACATTAAAAACAGAATAGATTACATTACAAACTTCCCTAAACAGGGCTGCCTTCAGATGTCTTCTAAAAGTCGGATAGTTGTTTATTTCCTTTACATCTGATGTGAGGGTGTTCCACAGGGCGGGCGCCACCACCAAGAAGGCCCTCTGCCTGACTACCGCTGGCTAGCATGAACACTGGGCAGGAGCACTTCACATTGCAACATTTTACTGCAGGTCCCACTTGTCATTTATTATTTGAAAGGTTCTAAGATGTGCTGGATCATGTATGTATGGAAATAATGAAAAGAGAACCTGCCTACAGGCTCACAGTCTATACAGCATGAAGGAAAGGGGACTTGTTTTTCCTGTTCCAGTTGTTCAGCTCCTGCTTGTTAAACCTAAGAACCCCACTAGATCACACCCAGCAGTCTGTCTAGTCCTGGACCCTGTTTTCCAGTTTGCTGCTTCTGTGGAGCCTAGAAGCCTCCACCTCATTTTCTCCTTCCTCTGGTGCTTCCATCATGGCTTAATGAAACTGGCTATTAATGTGTCGGTTTTCTCCATTATTGTGCTGGACAGGACGGAATAATAATGCATTTGCCCCCTTTCCAGAGCTAGATCTCTTCTTTCACTCCACAAATTGGTTTTCCCATGTGTCCGCCAACCCCAAAGCTTCAGTTCTTCTGGATATTTTTGGATACAGTATTTTTGGTCTGGATTGGAGAGAGAGCAGCAGAGAGATCATTTAAAGGGTGTTTAGAGAGTGTTCCCCACTTAACACAATTTTTGCTTCTGCATACATGGGCCTGGAACATAACCCCCGCATAAGTTTGGGGAACACCTGTACTAATATCTTAGTTATTTCTTAAAAGATAACCTTTAAACATATGGTATATTTCTCATTTTGTTTTACAGCAGCTTTTGCCAGGTAAAAAGTTTTGGGAGTCTGATGATTCAAGCAAAGATGGACCAAAAGGAATATTTTTGGGTGATCAATGGAGAGACAGCGCTTGGGGGACATCAGGTACCTCAAACCATCACGTAAATCATTTGGATCAAGTTTTTCTACTCTTTTCTTTTCTCTCTTCTTCACAGCTCCTTAAAGCACTATAGTAGAAACATTTTAGAAAAGAGGTAAATAATATCCCTAAACAGTTGTACAGTACAGTTAGATATGCAAGGTTCTCCTATTTAAAATTTGTTTAATGCAGGGCTTTGCTGATCTGTCTGTGTTTGTGGGGGATGTGGAATGGACAGTTGAGGACAGGTCTAGCTCTCTTTGTCACTGTTTTCCCGGGTTCTGTGGAAGGGAGCAACATGAGAGAACGAATGAAAATTACTGGAGAAAGATGTAGATAGTATCCCATGAGTAATTACAAGGCAGATCTTGTGGCTGCCGTCTTCATCAGTTACCAGATGTTAGTTTGAATTCTGCATTTTCTTGAAGTCTGTAGTTCTCTCCCTCCTGTTTTCGCCTTACTTTTAAGCTGTTCAGAGGAAGTTAGGAAGCACATTATCTGAAGATGCACAGTAATCTAATGCTGAGCCCCTTCAATTTTGCTGCTGATATATGTATAAATATAGCCATTTGTTTTTGTTGCAGATCATTCTGTTTCCCAACCAATCATGGTTCAGAGAAGACCTGGCCAGGGTTTTCATGTGAATAATGAGGTTAACTCAGTGCTGTCCCCACGATCGGAAAGCGGTGGACTTGGAGTTAGCATGGTAGAGTATGTGCTGAGCTCATCCCCGGGGGATTCCTGTCTCAGAAAAGGAGGATTTGTAAGTATAGTGGATGATATCTGGTGTCACTGTCTCTAAATCATTATGTCTGTTCCTGTTACGTCGAATACATCATCACAGTTTTGGAACAGTTGGGAATCTATTACATTCTAAATGCCCAAAATACAAAGCTGATACAGGATAGTTTTTTAAAGGGACGGGAAGTGAACAGAGTAGCTAGGCCCAGAAGTGAACGTCCAATTGCTTTTTAATGATAGGCACTGACAGTTTATTCAACAGAATTAACTCTGAGTAACTTACCTTATTAAGATCAAGATTGTATGTCACAATTCTGCAAGAATGCAGGAAAAGTGCAGATTGTGGCATTAGGTGCAAAATTCAGCCTCCTGAAATTATATCTTTTGTCCTGAAGAAAAGGATAGTTCTAGTTTTTATGTTCAAACAGGTTCTGAAGGAAGCTCAAAAGTCAGAGAGGCAGCTGAGTAGGGTTTCCATTATGTGTACACAATTGCATTCACATAATGTTCAGGGGTGGGGATTAAGTGCATCAAAGATGCCGCTATAAATTGCACAGTAAAATAAGTAACATCAGTAAAGCTGAAACAGATTTTAGGGTGATGTCAAATGCTAATTGTAAATTTTCTTGATGCAGCGATGTGTGGTTGTTGTTTTTTTAAAAAAGAAGACATTGTGAAGTGCTATATTTTACACAGGGGCCAAGGGATGCTGAGAGTGACGACAATGATAAAGGGGACAAGAAAAATAAGGGCACATTTGATGGTGATAAATTAGGTGATTTGAAGGAAGAGGGAGACGTAATGGACAAGGCAAATGGATTGCCTGTACAAAATGGAATTGATGCTGATGCAAAAGATTTTAGGTAAGTATGTACCTATATGTGAGTCCAAAAAAGTACTGGAACTGTAATTTAGAAAGCAGTAGAGCAGAAGGGGGGGGGTAATTGGGTTTCACTTGGGAGCTGATAATTGTAATCAACATTTGTTTGGTGTTCCTTTGAGATCTGAAAAGAACACATTTTTGCTCACGCAGGCCAGGCTGGGTTCTCTTTCAGCTAGCCTACTTTCTTCCCATCTGAAGGCTTCTCCACACCTCAGAGGTGGCTTTTCAAGGGATACAGTGAGTTGAAGCAGGAGGCAGGAAAATGCTATGCTGTCAACAGAACTCTGCTTATGACTCAGGGCCAATGAATAATCTGTGGTAAAATATGCTGCTGTGGCTGGGCACACTTTCCTATAGTTAAGAAAAGTGCAGTGACAAAATAGCAAAACAAATGCAACTTTTGTTCATGAAAGCAGCTGTGAATTGTAGGTGGGTTGCAGTCTCCCTGAGCAGGCCCATTTATAAATGGCAGGAAACATGTTTGGGGATGGGTAATGAGAGGCAATGCCTTGGGGAAGGGTACAGTTGGTGTAGTACAGTGTCTAGTGTATATTTGAATAGGGAGAACACTTGGTGAATGAATGCACCTTCCATTCACTAGAAGCTGAACTTTTGCAGCAGGGAACCTTTTCTATGCATGTAAACTCCCTGTGCGGTTTACACCCATGATCTAAGTAGGTGTAGGGCAACCTGCACAAGTAGAACTGCTTTCCCTGCATGAAGCAGGCTACAGGGTAAAGGAAATGTGATACATCTGGAAGGGGTGGAGGGTGACGGTAACTGAAGAAGAGATACGGAATCAAACCAAGGAGGGGTGAATGATCAGGGCAGGCAAAATATAGGCGACAAAGCCCACAAACAGTGGCTGCAGGGAGGATCCTCTGTCATCACCCCATTTCCAAGTTCAGGAGAAGAGAGAAGATTGCCATATCTGATGGGTTGGGGTGGTAAAGGGTGCTCTCCAAGGTGAGTGTTGCAAACAAATTTATTGGCAGCTATATGAAAGAGAAGGCAAGGTCTTTAAAAAACAACTACCCCAGAGTTTTAGATGTAGTTTAATAGGGCAGATATTGGGAATAAAGTGGGAGACAAGGGAACTCTTAACAGCTTATAGCAGCAGCAACAACAACAACAATAGATCTACAATACAAAATAGCCAGGTGATGGTGGTGAGTTATTTGGTGTTTCAAAAAGATGAGAAGGGAAAAAAGACACAACTCAAAAAAATTCATTTTAAAACTGTCCTGCCATTGACACTGATGGTGTTTTTTTTAAAAAAAATAAAAAATAAAAAATAAGAATTTTGCTCTGAGTAACTGTTTTGTGATGCTTTTTCTTTTTCTTTAGTCGGACACCTGGTAACTGCCAGAACTCTGCAAATGATGTGGATCTTTTAGGGCCAAACCAGAATGGATCTGAGGGCTTAGCCCAGCTAGCTAGTACGAATGGTGCCAAGCCTGTGGAGGATTTCTCCAACATAGAGTCCCAGAGTGTTCCACTGGATCCCATGGAACATGTTGGCATGGAGCCGCTTCAGTTTGATTACTCTGGCACTCAGGTACCTGTGGATTCAGCTGCAGCAACTGTGGGCTTATTTGACTACAATTCTCAACAACAGGTAGATCTTGCATTGATTAATATGGATCCTTCCCCCCCCTCTGTCTCCTGCAGGGCATGGGTTTGCACACACAAACCTATGCACCTGGAATAACCTCTGTGTACCAACCATGCAATTTTCTTTTGATATGTATAAAACGGCTGGATATCCCCATCCCTTTACCCCTCCCTTGATATTTCTAACTGCTCTGGGCACTTGCACTGTAGATTAAGCATATAGGTTGTGCACTTCAAAGCTAGGGTCATCATAGCTGAGGAGCTTACTCCGCTCAGTAAATGAACATCAGCTTTGGTTTGCTGGCTATAGTGTAGGAGGATCCGTGTAGCGAGAGCTAATTTATAGAAGTGTATATTTTATAAAATATTACCCTGCATGTGCTTTCCACTTCATTCTATTACTGTAAGATCCTTCTGCACCCATTCATTGCACAGTCCTTTTGTGGCAGGAGCCACAGCTGCATTCTCAGGAGGGCCATGAATCTGAGAAAAATATCCAGCTTAGCTCTTCGATGACTGCATACAGAGTTGTCACTTGGGACACCCCACCTCCCTCGAAGCAGGCATTAGACTGGCGGAAAGTCAGAAAGAAATATAAGAGTAACTCTAAGCAGACTGTGACCCTCTGAGGCAACGAGGTGCTAACATTCATAACATTAACAGCACTGGATTGAAAATAACCTGCCGGACACATTTTGAATCTTTTCTGACTAGGCTTTAATTGGATGACCTAGGCCTGGTGCCTACCAAGTTTAGCCCGGTTGGAGAAAAGTTCACACAACTACCTTTCAACTGAGAATTTTAACTGAGTTGTAAAACACATCTTTAAATTTGATTTCTCAGCTGTTCCAAAGACCGAATGCACTCGCTGTTCAGCAACTGACAGCAGCACAACAACAGCAATATGCATTGGCAGCTGCTCATCAACCGCACATAGGTAAGTCTTTCAGTCCCTTGTTTATCAGTAGAGTCCAGGTTGCCTTCTGTTGATCATCAGCATTTCTCCAAGTTTCTTTCAAAACAGCATTCATTTGTTTTGAAAGGGTAACGCAAGGGGTAATATAGGAACTTGGGTTGGTGGGATTGGGGGTTGGAAAGGTTTGAGATTCCACTGTTTGTAACTCTGGCAGGGTGTGAGCATCATATTTTTGGCTCACTCATGTCTAGCAATGATGACACTCTTGCCCTCACTGAGAACATTGGTTCTGTAATGAGAGTTTTTTTAAAGTACTCATTTGCTCTGAGCCAGACATGAATGGGCTACTTGCAATATTCAAACCAGTTGTAGTTAAATAATTCTGTGTTTTTCTCTGAATAGACCCAACAACGTGGATTAGCAATGCCCATTATTTCTGGTTTTCCTAACAAAACTGGTTGAATACATTCTTTGTTACCTTGCTCTCACGTTCTTTCCTTTGCACCATTAGAAAATGGATATACATGTAATTGCTTATATGGGCGTTTGGTTGAAGGGCAAACGTCCATATTTGCAATTAATAATGAGAGTTGAGTAAATAAGTAATTCCTGGGTTTGACCCAAACACTGTATGTAAGGATAATCACTTCCACCTCCAGGGTTTACATTCCCTTTTAAATTGTGATCAGTACAATTTTCCATAATAAGAACTTCAGTGTTGCTTTTTATTTATTTTACGCTAGATTTTCAAAAGACCATTTAACCTATATTTTGTAAGATTTATATATGTTGTCATGCATATTTTGAAATGTATATGCAAGGGCATACAGGCATCTGTTTGCTTGTTTTTTCCTTCAGTTATTTTGTTTTGCCACTTAATATTCCTTGCATTCGTTGTTGGCATCCCAGAAAGGGATATGTGGATGCCTGAGAGAAAAGTTCACACCGAGAGCTTTGCCCCCTAACTTCCCTACAGATGTTCTCTCCTGAAGAGGCAAGCTTTTCTGTAAACTGCACAGCTGCTTGTCTCCGAGGTGCAAACAGCTTCACAAGAAGGCATGCCTCACAGTGTGCACATATTGTGTCCCCATATGGTGTCCCCCTGCTTCTTTTTGTATCCTGCCAGTGTGTGTATCCTGTCTGTTTTAGGACTTCCTACTTCTCCAGTCTATTATTAATATGCCTTTGCATTGTTCTGAATTCTTCTAAGAGAATTCTCAGAGTCACAAAGGAAGATACACACACATGAGTAATAAGGTTCTTGGTAGAAGTAGTTAGTGTGATGCTAGTGTGATGTTTGCTGTGACTAATTTCCAGATATCCCTGGAATAATTTTTGTTTTTATGAAGTGGTTTTCATCTTTTCAATTTCACGGCGTCCCAGAGCTGACACAAAAATCTAGGAAGCTTTCAACGTCTTACAGCTGAACGTGAAAATTTGTATATTGTACATGCTCTCATCTGATTAAAGAAACCTTGGTCAGTAAATTGTATCATCTTCAATTAGATCTGCAGATGAGAGAAAAACAACAACATTGTTCTAATGTGGCCTTCCACAACCTGGTGCCCCCTAAATATTTTGAGCCATCATCAAAATCATCCCTGACAATTGGCCATGCTGGCTGGAACTAATGAGATTTGAAGCCGCAGTAACATCTGTAGGGCACCAGGTTGGGAGGTACTGTTCTAAAGGGGGGGGGGAAATGCTCTCCTTTTGAATGATGTACACATGTATTACAACAGGCATTCTCTTACAAAAGAGGAAGGGCATGACTCCTCCAAGGCATCACTTGCCACCTTCAGTTCATGCCCACCAGTTAATCATGGCTACCTTTTTAGTCAATGGAAATTAATAGACTTAAGAGACGGCAACCCTAATCGCTTGTTTTCTGAGTGAAGCTTCTGACTTTTACAGCTCAAATTTTAGACCCGTGTCTTTTCCCATGATAGATAAGTCGGCTCAATCTCCAAAACACGCACACACACAGGCAATCTTTCACACACACACTCACGTTTTGGTAGGGTTGCAGTTCTAGTCAAGTTTGTTTTTACTGACAGGTATGTTTTCAGCAGGTTTAGCTCCTGCTGCCTTTGTGCCCAATCCGTACATCATCAGCGCTGCTCCTCCAGGAACGGACCCCTATGCGGCAGGGCTTGCCGCAGCTGCAACGTTAGGTGAGATGCTTAATGAGATGTATGGTTATTTTTAAAAAATATCTATCTATCTTATCTATCTATCTATCTATCTATCTATAATGCTGTAAGTTTGGGGAGTTTCCTGCTCATGGGTGGAAAGTTTTTACACCTTGCAGTAGAGCACTGGATCAGAAAGCATAAAACTGAACCCAAAGATGTTTTGCTTCTGCAGCACAAGTAGCAGCATGAGAACAACGGTAGAACTGACCTGTTATAGCACCAACCTATCATAGCGCTGTTTTTCTTCTGCTCATGGTTGTTTGGCTCAATTTTTGCTACTGAACAACATGTCAAAAGTGATCCTGTGAATTGGGGTCATGTTGGTCTTACTTGCATGCAAGGGCTCTTGTGTTCGAGCGTCTTCACAGCTTAAGCAGCTGAAACCATAGCAAGCTTAAGATAATAAAGGGAAGTCATACAAGGCTTGGACAGCTGGGGTTAATGCTCTTTCTCCCCACCCCCTTTACTGTATACTGTTGTACTTCTGTGGGAAGGAAGTATCCCCTTTCAAAATGAAATATCAGATGGATGTCCAGCAGATACGCAACGTTGTCTAAAGCATAAGTTAGATTGTATGCGTTCATCAATATTCTCTTGTGAAATTGGTCTGGGAGATGAGAAACTATAGCAGGATTGCCATGGTACAGGAGATTTTTTAATAAAGGGCTTGTGATGACATTTTCGTAACCACGTTTTAAATATTGGGGCCACGGGGCTATTTTATTTGTTATACAAGTGTCTCCCCACTTAAGCACAGGTTATGTTCTGGGCCTCCGCATGCATAACTGAAATGAAGTGGAGAGCATCTTCTAAAAAGCCTCCAGTTGCTGCTCTCCTACTTTCCCCAATCCAGGCCAAAATATCTGGAGTTGAAGCTCTGGGGCTGGCCAGAGGCTGGAGGGTGCATGGGATAGTGGACTATGCTGCTGCTGCACTACCCTGAGTGCCAGCTCTTAGGCGGGAGGCTGAGCAGCTGAACCTGAATTGGAAATAGAAAGAGGGAGCGCATGATTAACTCCACCTATTTCTGCCCCATTCTGAGACAGCAACAGTTGGGAGGCCATTTCCATATTTTTTGGAAAGTGGAGGTGTGAAAGCATGGCACTTCTCACATGGCTCTGTCCCAAAATGTGTTTAAATATAGGAAATTTCATGGAACATGGCCAAGGACCTGGTTACCGTATTTTTCGCTCTATAACCTGCACCTGACCATAACACGCACATCGTTTTTAGAGGAAAACAAGGGGGGAAAAAATCTGAATGAAACAGTGGATGTATCATTTTTGTGCTTCATGCTGTGGCCACAGACATGTGATCTGATGGTGAATTTGGGGTGACCCAATGCAAAAATCCTGAGAATCCCTGTGGATCCATGCTTTGTAACCACGTTTTTGCACCATTGTGGCCCCAGGCAACAGTGGGTGCGTGATTTTTTTTGGTGCAGGCTGTAGCCATGGACATGCTATGTGATCTGATGGTGAATTTGGGGTGACCCAATGTAAAGATCCTGAGGATCCATGTGGATCCATGCTTTGTAACTACATTTTAAGTGGGGAGGGAAGGAAAAACACAGAAGGGACAAGGAGCATGAGAGGGGTGTGCAGAGAAGCAGCTGGCTAAGAATGCAGGAGACGGATTTAACGGGAGGGAGGAAAGAAAGGCAAAAGCCCCCCCCCAAGCCAGCCCTCTCTCTCTCTCTCCCTCTCTCCCACCTGCATGTTTTCTGGCTGCCTGCGAGGAGCAGGGAGAAGAATTAGAAGGAAGGACGCTCTGCTTTCCCCTCTGCTTGCCTGGAGGGGAGGGGATTTGCCTGCTCTTTGTTCCGTTTGAGCAAACACAGCAACGAAACACAAGCGGGTGGGCAGTAAGACCCTGAGGCAGAATGCAGGAAAACAGCAACTTCCTCTTTTTAGGTTTCCCTTCTCCGACATGCGATTTGATTTTTGCCTGATTTTTGTTCCTGCACTCGCCCTAGTCGGCTCCAGGGACCACACATTCGCTCAGTAACATGCACAGACATTTCCCCTTCCTTTTTAGGAGAAAAAAATCTGCGTGTTATAGAGAGAAAAATACGGTACTTGAGCACCACCATGGGATGCTGTTACGTAGAGTTACCATGACATAGGCCAATCCCATTATCTCAGGCCCTATTTCTTTATATCAATTGGTTTACTCATGTCTAGCAATGATGACACTCTTGCCCTCACTGAGAACATTGATTCTATAATGAGAGCTTTTTGTAAGTACTCATTTGCTCTGAGCCGGACATGAATTTTCACCTACTTGCAATATTAAAACTATTTTAAGGAGATGCATACTTTTATCTTGAAGCCCTCCTTGAATAGATGCTGGTGGTGGTTGATAAACGCTGCTCATTCTTCTCTTCCCTTCTAGTAATACATATGTTACTAGAGAAGCATGGAATTGGAGTTATGGGGAAGGGGCAGTATAATGGCAATACAATCTGGTGCCCACCTTTTAGAGCTGGTGGGATGGGTTGTAAATGTGTGATGTGCTGATCTATCATCTTTTGACAATGAGAAGTTTGTGCTGTCATTATGACTACGTGGGAGATTTTGTGTGAATGCCTAGAGTGGTAGCTTTGGTTATTTTGAGCCTGGATGCAAACTCCTGCTCAGCCATGAATCTTCAGTTTGTGTGTTAGTGTGGTGTAGTAGCTAGAGCAGGAATGCAGAACCTGTGGCCCTCCTTAACTATTGTTGGACTACAACTCCCATCTTCCCTATCCAGTGGCCATGTCAGCTGGGGCTGATGGGCGTTGTAGTCAAACAGCACCTTTAGGACCACAGGTTATCCAGCTCTGGGACAGAGTGTTGAACTTCAGCTAAGCAGGCTTGGGTTGAAATTCCCACTGAAATGGAAGAGCAATATTTTTATCCAGGATAAAAGAGGATGTAGAACTATTCATATACCTTTGAACTCCATGTAAGACAGATGACAAAAGCATGTAATGAATGTGTGCAGTAAGTTCAAAAGCATGCTTTCAGCTTCTGTCTACTGATCTCTCTTCTTTTTCTGGCCAGGAAAAACCAAATTATCAACTCCCTCTTTAGAAACAGTCAATGCAAGCTAGTTACTTCAGTAAATTCAAATTAAATTTTTTGCTCCAGCATACACACAAACATTAATTCGATACTCTGCACAGCTGGTAACAACAGCTCACTTAATTAGAGACTGTTAACACCCCAGTCAAACATGCAGGTAATCTGAAAAAAATAGCATTAGCAATTCATTTATCTAGCCACAGATGGGGGTGGGAGGAGTTTGATTAAAATCTAGGTGATTTTAAATCATGGTTTAAATTGCCATGGGAAAAGTACTGATCTTTTATTCATTTAATTAAAATCAAGCTTTCCGTCTAAACTTCAGATACCTTCCTAAACAAAAGTTGCTTGACATAACCTGGTCTTATGGATCAAGTAGGGGCTTAAGTCTGCATTATCCAGGCAAATGTTAACTGTATAACAAAAAAAACCAAAAAAAATTATTTTTCACTGTTTTAGCAAATGGCACATTAAACATTGCCTGTTTAATAAGCCTTTATTCACAACTTGTGTCAAATATTAGCATGGTAGCTAGATGTTAATTATTCCACGGAGACACTCTTATTTCAAAACATAGATTTCAGTTTATGAATATTTATGTCTGTCTAGAAGCCAAACAATAACACAAATGTGTTTATTTCTCTTCTCTTGGAAAAGCACTGTTTTTGTTTTTAAACTACATCATGGGTAGTTAGAGGTTGTAAGATAGGAGAATAGGATCACCTAGAGATTAAACAGGCTTAGTGGATTGTCTTGAATAGGTACAGGATGTCCTTTTCTGAAGTCATATTCTGGATCCCAGTTTCTGTGATGAGCGACTAGTCCCTGACCTCGTAATATCAAACTGATGTACATAAGAACAGAAGAAGAGCCTGCTGGATCAGGCCAGTGGTCCATATAATCCAGCATCCTGTTCTTACTGCCACAGACCATATGCCTGGAGCGTTCTGCCTCCTATGGTGTCCAACAACTGGTATTCAGAAGCACTGCTACCTCCTAACTGGAGGGCAGAGTATGGCCCTTATGGCAGGAAGCCATTGACAGCCTTCTCCCCCATGAATCTGTCAAATCACCTTTTAAATCCATCTAGGTTGGTGGCCAGCAGTGCCTCCTAGGTGAATGAGTTCCATAGTATGTGGTGTGTGAGGAAATACGTAGTTGTATCTGTCCTGAATCTTCCAACATTCAGCTTTTTTGGATGTCCAGGAGTTCTTGTATTATGAGAGAGGAAGGAAAACCTTTCCCTATCCACTCGCTCCATACTGTACATAATTTTATAAACTTCTATCGTGTTACTTCTTACTCACCTTTTCCCCAAAACGTAAGATGTTCCAAATGCTGCAGCCTTTCTTCTTAGGCAATTGTTCCACCTCCCATCATTTTGGCTGCCCTTTTCTGATCCTTTTTCAACTTGACAATATCCGGTTCGAAGTGAGGCGACCAGAACCACCGTACACAGTATTCCAAATGAGGTTGTGCCATAGATTTGTGTAACGGTGTTATGATATTGGCATTTTTATTTTCAGTTCCTTTCTTGAATTTCCTATCATGGAATTTGCCTTCTTCAAGGCACACCAGGTCGGCATCTCCATCGAGCTGTCTACTGTGACCCCAAGGTTTCGCTCCTGATCAGTCACTGCCAGTTCAGACCCCATGAAATGAAAAAAAAAATTGCGGCCTGAATGCATCACTTTACACTTGTTCACATTGCTTTGCTTTTGTCATTTTACTGCCCACTCAGTTTGGAGAGGTCCTTTGGGGAGCTCTTTGCAATCTCTTTTTGTTTTAACAACCCTGAACAAAGTATCATCAGCAAACTTGGCCACCTCATTCCTCACTCTTAACTCTAGATTGTTTATGAACAAGTTAAAAAGGACAGGTACCAATATCAGTCCCTTGAGGACTCACTTTTGACATCTCTCCATTCAGAGAACTGTCCATTTATTCATTCTGTTTGCTTCCTGCAACTTAACCAATTCCTGATCCGCAAGAGAACGTCTCCTTTTATTCCTTGGCTGCTAAGCTTATGCAGGAGTCCTTGGTGAGTTATTTTGTCAGAAGCTATTGTTTATCAGCCAGATCACCTCTATATCTTATGCATGTTGACAGTCTGTAAATGTATATTTTCTTTCCCTGTGATCTCTTGTTAACAAGGGAAAGACCTTTAGCTCAATTTGTTTAATATTGAGCACTGTGTTTGACAGATGCCCATTCTTTATAGTTTTAAGTCGTTATACGTGTAGGCTTCACTTCTAACGCATTGAGTCAAACTAGGCATAACATTAAATGTGTGAATGCATTTAATAATGTGTATTTTACTTCAAATGTCTAAAATAACAGCCACATGGGTGGAAGGTTAACCCTTTTCTTCAGTGCTACAGTCCCAGCAAAAATCCCATTTAGAAGAGCTATAATTGATCTCCTGGGGGGGGGGGGCGGCGACGGCTAGTTTTTGGCAGGACCATGGCCTTTTGCTGACAACCTTACAATCTTCCTCCTCACTGTTGCCATGGGGGGGGGGATAATCCTAAAAACAACAAGTAAGGTAATTATTCCTTTCCACAGCTATTACTTTAGATGTTTTTTTAAAAAAGACACATTAAGGACATCCATACACTTTACACCATCCCTTAGTACTGTGTTTAGATTTCATTTCCCAGGCTATTCTAATTAAATGAACTTGAGGTTGTTATGTTTTTTAAATAAACTGCAAGAAAACACCAGGGACTTGTCACTTTTTCAGTACCTGCAATGTAGCATGTTTATAAATAAGTAGATGCTGAAATGTCACCGGGCAGCAGTTTGGACAAGCAATAGCCACAGAATGATACAAAGCTCTGCCATCCAGCACCTTTTCAAAGGCTGAATTGGGAACCAAGCCAGGCTAAACAGCAGCATTGGAGGGTGGTGGGGGAGCAAAGACCTTTCCAGTGAAATGGTTGAGAGAAGAAATAACAATACAAGTACAGCATGGGGTGCTTCAGGTTTTTAAAGACTGAAGAAGGCTGCTGCTGAAAAGTGCCCACTTGCTGGCTGAACAAACTGTAGAAAAATGGCATAAATTGACAAAATGTGCTTGACCATGAAAAGGATGAGAGACAAATGGGACTTGTACGATGGTGAGCTGGTCAAATGTCAGCAACAGAAAAGGGTGTGAATGGCTAGAAAAAGCTGCATTTTTAAATTTCTGTATGAGAACAACACACACACACACATATATATTTTCACTCTCCACCTTTTATTCATGCATCTCAAATAGGGATAATGCCAGCAAGGCATTGTAAATATTTGCACCAATAAGACAATCCTGTCTGTTAGAGGGTTTAAAGGCTTGGTAGCAAAAGTATATACATTACTTCTGAGTAAACATACAGTGATCTGAAAAGCTTTATGATCTAGAATAGCTTTGCTAGTTCCAGATTAGAACTTTTCAATTGGATGAATGGGAAGCACAAGCACCTTAGGTGAAATACTTTATCTGAGCAGGTGGATGATGTTCTTAAAGACTTGCAGTGCTCTTTTTGCCGAAAGTGGCAGACCATTGCAAATGGAGGCTAAAGCTTTGTTATTCCACTGCCCCCTACTCCCACTGTGGAGGAGTAAGCAAAACCATTCTCTTGTTCTGAATTACACAAAAGCACCAGCAGGAGATAAAGTCAGTCCTCTGTTGATATTTTAGGTCCTGCAGTTGTCCCTCATCAGTACTACGGAGTGGCTCCCTGGGGAGTATATCCTGCCAGTCTCTTCCAACAGCAAGCTGCTGCTGCCGCAGCTGCAACAAATTCCTCAAATCAGCAGACCGCTCAGCAGACGCAGCAAGGACAGCAACAGGTGAGCACCAGTGCGCTTTTGCACCAGCCATTAATTGGCCTGAATCTGCAGCCTTTTTTTCAGGCACAGCTCTTTTTTAAAAAACACACATGAGCCTTTCTTGCTGCAGGAAGGGCTGAAAAGAGGAAGCGGAATTGTTGCCTAAGGATTAAAGTACTTAAGCTGCCCCTGCTCCCTTTACATATGTCCTAGTTCATCTGCATAACTTGGGGCCAGTCAAGAAGGAGGTAGATTCTCTGTGATGTGTTTTGTTAAACCAGCAACGGGGAACCTGTGGCTATCCAGGCACTGTTGGACCATGGCTGTGATCATCCTTAACCACTGGCCACGCTTGTTGGGGTAGAGATGAAGTGGGAGTCCCAATAATACCTGGAGGGCCACAGGTTCCCCATTCCTGTCTTAAACCCATATTAGATGCTCCCAAAGTATTGGGTGACTTTGTGGTGTTTTGAGAGGCACAGTTGTTGGCTGCTGAGTTGATCATCTTTAGCGACTCATGTGGAGTTCTGATTTCCAGGCTCCAAAGAATCAATGAGCAAATTGGAAAAGGAGCAAAGGGGCCTTCTGAGGCACCTAGATATCACAATGCAGTTGTGTTTATTTCATTAATGTGGCTGCTCCATTCACACACAAACTATAGAGGATGAGGAGTTCATCTTTTTTGACATCAAGGGGAGCATGCAAATGAGGGGAATTTAAATTATGTCCCCTCTCCATACCTTGCTGAGCTGCATCGCTTCAGGCATTTTCCCTCTGCAATCTGTCTCACTTCCTGTACTGAAGTTGAGCTGGTCAAAAAGTGCTTGAAGCAGTGCATCACAGTGTGGAAAGGATGAGGAGCTAAGATATGGTTTCACTTCCCAAACCTGCATGCTGTATTTCACGTAGAAAAAGAAAAAAATTCTTCTAGCTTTTTATGTGAATAGGGCAGAAGCACAAATGAATATACACGGTTGCCCTTTCATGCCTAGTTTACCTTGGAGGGGATTTAAAGGCTCTTCATCTGAGCACAGACTTGAAAAAGCTGTGGACGCTTCCTCCAGGGAAGAGATGAAATCTTTGAGGTGGAGGTGGCAGCAGAGGGTGTGTGCTGACAGTTTGTAAACCCTTAAGACTTGAGTATGACAAGAAGTGGGTTTAAAATTGCAAAATGTAGCTTATGGTTACATTATAGCAAAAACTTCTCAAGATCAATTTAGCAAATCAGAATCCATTTTTTCTGAACTTGCTACAAGAGACTACTGCAGAGTCAGTGTGTTGTAGCTGTTAACAGTGTTGCACTAGGTTTGTGGAGACACCATTCACATCGCAACTCAGCCTTGAAGCTCACTTTTCCTGACCGTCGGCCAGTTGTAGTCTCTCGGTGTAGCCTACCTCACAGGGTTGTTAAGAAGATAAAAGCATGTGAGAGAGGAGGGGAGAGGGTTAATTATACCACTATCTTGAGCTCCTTGGAGGGAAATATGTAATGTGAAAGTAATAATAAACAAAAATTCTGAAAGTTGCTCATTAATCAGGGTTTAATAATGGTCCCAGTATTAGGGACCGTGGACCTGGTAGGGTTGTCTCAGGCATTTGGGGTTTGGTGCCTGCTGTGCTAGTGTAGCATCAACGGGATAGGTTACTGAAAGCCAGCAGGTAGAACATGTATATGTGTATTTGTGTATAGTAATGGAGAAGAGCATCTTTCTTTGGCCACCCCAGTTGTCCTCAAAGGTCTGGCAGTGATGACACTCTTGCCCTCACTGAGAACGCTTGTTCGGTAATGAGAATCTTGCTTTGTACTCAGGTGTGCTGAGCTGGACCTTCTTAAACAGAAAGCAGCAACAATGTTAAAAGTTGCCAGTTTCTTCCTTTGCCCATTGAAAATGCATCCGTCCCCTTTTGAGATATCCAAGACAAGAGTGCATATTTAGGAATATATTTTTATAGCACGGAGAAGGTAATAAATTCCATAGCCATTGCAAGACCTCCCTCGGTAAAACTGAAGTAAAATACAGTAAGCTTATTGCTATTCATTGCCAAAGGAAGTTCAGGCTGTATTTTAAATTAGATCAGCTTCCAGAAGTTTGTAGAATTGCGGGCTTCGGTCTGTTAATTGTCGATTAGTCAATAGTTCACACATTTTGGCAGTGCTTGGTAGCCAGTGTTTGTTTTTTCCTAGTAACCAATGAGGCTGCTTTTTCACTTCCTGCTCTATGGCAGCAAAGTGAGTGTTTTCTTCTTTGTACTTGGTATCCTACAAAGTTGTTGGTTTTTTTACTGGGAATGATTAGTGGAGAGTGTGTGTGTTTGCAGTCCCCTCCAACCTATGACGCTGATGTAGAATGGCAGCACAGAATGCAGACGAGCTATTTTGAAAGTGGCACCCTTTTGTTTCTCTGTTCTGCCATTGAAAAGCCATTTGAATGTATGAAACCTTTGGTGTATACTATAGAGGCTTTTCCTGTTGTTTGCCATAATCAAATTTGCAGTAGTCACTGGCAGTCATATTCCCAGACCACTGTGGCTAACCAACTATAAGGATTGCATAACTCCATTTGCTTTCTGTGCCTTAGGTTCTCCGTGGAGGAGCCAGCCAGCGCCCTTTGACACCAAATCAAAACCAACAGGGCCAGCAAACTGACTCATTAGTGGCTGCAGCAGCAGTGAATTCGGCTCTTGCTTTTGGGCAGGGGCTGGCAGCAGGAATGCCAGGTAGGAGCTTTTGGTTCCTTGTAGCAGCAGATCTTCCTAAGCTTTAAAAGGAGCCTAGAATTTTTTCCGGGCCGGTGGACAGCGGGCACATTGGGGGCATTGCGTTTAATAAGACAGTAGTGTTATGTAAAGTCTCTAATATGATTAATTGACCTGTTTTTGTAGGTTATCCAGTGCTGGCTCCTGCAGCTTACTATGACCAAACAGGTACTCTTGTGGTGAATACAGGGGCTAGGAATGGCCTAGGAGCTCCGGTACGACTAGTGGCCCCTGCTCCTGTCATCATCAGTTCCTCAGCAGCACAAGCAGGTAAGCCTCCCTATAATAGTTTGGGATAGCAGTGATTTCCTGTACTTCCGTATGTTCGTGATTGATACAGTCAGTGTATTAGAAATCCAGTGAAGCAATGACCCTCCTATAGAATTCAAATTATATTGAACATTGAAGGTGGTGTCATTTTACATGTCTAGGAAGGCACAGCACACACTAAACTAAAAAGTCACAAGCTAAAGCTTTGTGGTTCAAAAAACCTGGCTAAAAAGGGTAGAATTATAGAGTTGGAAGAGACCGCAAGGGACATCTAGTCCAATCCCCTGCAATGCAAGAATCTTTTGCCCAATGTGGGGCTCAAGATTAAGAGGTTGAAATTAAGAGGCTCATGCTTTACCAACTGAGCTGTTTCGCTTCTTCCCACACCGTTTGGCCCCATCCTGGGGCCCAGCCAGAGCAGAAAATGTTTTAGCTGTGATTTTGACTACCCTCACAAATGTAAAGTCAAGAGTATGGGCAATATTTTTAGGCATGTAAATGAATGTACATAAGAGAGGAAGGAAAAGGCGAGGCCTTGACTTAACCTTAAGTGCTGCCCAGGATCCTAGTGTAAAAGCAGCTGAACCACTTTGTGAAGAGCACCATCAAAAGCTGCATCAGTGTGAGCGGTCAGTTGTATACATAGTCTAATACAATTGCATTTAATTTTAGAAGAAGGGATGTCTCAGAACAAGGGCAGTAATTTTATGGAAAGCTGAAAAAAAGACAGTTGGGAGGTTTTAAATCCTTTCATTACATCCAGAGCTTATTTAAGACCAATACAATAAAGGCTTACGTAAAATGTATACTGCTACAAATTGGAAATGGCAAAACACAAAGCAAGTACCTGAAAATGTTGGCGTGATTGAAAAGCCAGAGATGGTAATAGGCACGAATGTTTCCTGTAAGGCAGCCTTCACCAACCTGGTGCTCTGCAGATGTTTTGGAAACATGGCTCATTTCCAATGGATCAAAGAGAACATCTGGAGAGGGGCACCTGGTTTAGTAAGACCACCAGAGGCGAAAAGAGCACAAACTGGCAAACAACATACCTTGACCATAAATCAAGCCAAGATGCATTAGCCAATTGCTAATGAGAGAAAGGCTAATAATAGTTTTCTTCATATGCATTAGGAAAACTGCCAGAGAAGCAGCAGGACCATTAGACAGACGAAGTGGTTTGCCAGGGGAATAGCAGGCAACCTAGATGAATTCTTAGCATCAGAATTTGCAGCAGAGTTCAGAAATGCATGCACCTGAGCCATTTTTTCCTTCCAGAAGTAAACTTGAAGGAAAACAGAGAAAATAGTACATCAGGACTCCTGGCGAGAAGTGAATGCATGTGAATAGTCTATGGCAGTAGACTAGGACTCCTGGCAAGACTCGAGGTCTACCATTCATAGTCAGTGGGCTTCTGGCAGGACTTCTGCACCAAGCCTGGCCCATGCATTGTTGGTAGCAACTAAGACAGGGGTGGAGATTGTGGTGCCTTCCAGATGTTTGACCACAACTCTTATCAGCCCTAGCCAGCATGACCAATGGTTGGGGGTCATGGGAGTTTGTCGTTCAAAACATGTGGAGGGCAACAAGATGGTGAAGGCTGCCATAGGCCAAGGTAACAAAAATAAAATTCCAACATTTTAAAAAAAAATTCTGTATCTCAGTGGGTTTTTAAAACATTTTACCTCAAATTGAAATTAAAGGCACACTTCACTTGTGCCTTCAGAGATCTGCTTCTTAGCATGCTAAAGAGTAAGAGCTGTTTATGCTCAGAGCAGCCCAGCAGTGCTGCCTCCAGCCTGGGATGGAGCGAGCTCAGAACTGATAACAAAGGAAAGGAGGCAACCCTTGATTTAAGAGAGGCAACACAACTGCTTTCCTCTGTGGAGGCTGATTGAAAAGAGAGAGGTCAGAGCAGTAAATCCTTGTGGAGATGTTGCAGCCAGCCTTTTCTAACTTCAGGCTTACGGGAACCTTTATAATTTGTTACGTTGATGCTTTGCGGCACATCTGGGAATTGCTGACCTAGGTGCTAGGTGGAAATGGTGTCTGACCTGTTTTGTTCAGTAAACGACAGGTGAAGATGCACAGATGATGTAAATGTAAAACGGGAGCGCACTATAAGCAGGTTTCCCAAATTGCATTTTGTTTGTTTTAAAAACCTTTTTCCTTCTTTTTGGTAGCAGTTGCAGCTGCTGCTGCTTCAGCAAATGGTGCTGCTGGCGGTCTAGGAGGAACGACCAATGGACCATTTCGCCCTCTAGGGACTCAACAGCCGCAGCCACAGCAGCAGCCCACCAGCAACCTGGCATCCAGCTCCTTCTATGGCAACAACTCCCTAACAAGCAATTCCCAGAGCAGTTCGCTCTTTTCTCAGGGCTCTGCCCAGCCTGCCAACACTTCCCTTGGCTTTGGGAGCAGCAGTTCCCTTGGTGCTACACTGGGGTCTGCGCTGGGAGGCTTTGGAACAGCAGGTAGGAGTTGTGGTTGTCTTGAAGGGGAGGGCTGTGTGTGATGGGCGAGAACAAGCAAATCAGTTCTGAAGAAATTTAACCGTTGTGCCCTTGATATACCCAGTAGCAGAAATCTACTTCCTGTAGATCATGTCTGATGGCTTCAGTTGCCACATACCTTATGTATGTACCAATGAATGTTTTCTTTCTCTGCCCTTTCTCCAAAAGAGCTTAGGAGTGCTAGTCCATATGGTCCTCCTTGTTTTCTCTAAACAGCTGTCCTGCAATACTAGCTCAGGGCCCCCCAGTAAGTTTTATTGCTGAATGGGGATTTGGAGCCAGCCCTCCTCCATCTTATTCCCAGCATTATTCCCACTGTTTCGTACAGCTCTCCACTAAATGTACAGTGTAAAATGTGGAGCAGGAAAAAGTATTCATCTTGGACATCCCGTTAACTTTAAGGAGTTCTTAAATGTCATGTTCAAATATCTCCACATTTCTTCTGTTTGCACTTCTCCTAGGCCAAAGCATAGTACCTCTCCTTGTTAATATCCATATCCTCCCTTTCCCAATTGTTCAATGCCCCAATCAGATTTATCCTCCCATTTCTTCCTTTTGCAGTTGCAAACTCTAATACAGGCAGTGGCTCTCGCCGAGACTCTCTAACGGGCAGCAGTGACCTGTACAAGAGGACATCTAGCAACCTGACTCCTATTGGGCACAGTTTTTATAATGGCCTTGGGTTTTCCTCTTCTCCGGGGCCTGTTGGCATGCCTTTGCCTAATCAAGGACCTGGCCATTCTCAGACTCCACCACCACCTTTATCTTCCCACGGATCTTCTTCCAGTTTAAACCTTGGTAAGGGGGTATTACAGCTGTTGCTCTGGGGTGGAAATAGGGATGTCTGTCTTCATGCTACTGAGCGACAGTTTGGGAAAATCATATCTCCGCTTAGGAGATAGGCCAAGAACAAGCTATGTATGAACTTTTTGTTTCCACATGTCCCTTCGCTCTGAGCTGCAGTTAAACTAGAAAGCTTCTGATTTAACCAGCTTTCCATTTTGTCCCAACCAGGAAACTATGATTACCAGCTTTGGAAGAAGGCAGGTTATTAAACCACAGTTTGAAGTTGGCTTAATATTTGACCATATTCCAAGAGCCTGGTAATCATGATTTCCAAGGTCAGATGAAAACAGGGAAACTGTGATTGGTTAGAGGCTTCCTAGTTTAATCATGGCTCATAGTGAAGGGGCTGTGTTTGTGGGCAAAAGACTTATGCATTCAATTGTGGCCCATTGTTTGGGTAAAGCACTGCTTAACCATCGTGGTTGCCTATTTGGCTTGCTCTCTGCATATTCTAAAAGAAATTGAATGTCATATATTCATAATCGTTGGTGTCACCTCACACTAATAGCCTAATCTCCCTGTTACAAGTTATGGAAAACATTCAATTTTTTGAAAAGGTTTAATAGATTTTCTGATCCTCCAAGAAATCCAGAATTAAAATTTAAACCTGCTGCCCATGTTGCATGACATGATAGAATAAACAGGCTCTAAGAATCAGCACATTTGGTTTTTCCCCCCCGGGCAACAAATGTACTTGTTAGATGAGTTTCTCAATATTTTGCCATCATTTCATGTCCTCCTTGTTGTGGAGAAACTACTGCGAGTTATTTACAACAACACCACACACACATGGTATGTTCCAAATGTCTTGCACTTAATCTACTGTAAGGAAAATAATCTGGACTTACATGAATGACAAAGAGGAAGTGCCATCTGTGTATTTGTGGGGTGGGTTTCTATAGAAGTTAATCCTTAAACAGAAGCATAGGAAAGCACCTTATACTGGTCCATCTAGCTCAGTGTTGTCTACACTGACTGGCAGTGGCTCTAAAATTCCAGGCAAGGGTCTTTCCTAGCCTTTCCACTCACAAATTGATTGCACTATATTGCCTTATTCATGTGTTTCTAATAAATCATGCTGCAGGCTGAAATAATATGCTGTGCCACATGTCATGATGTGCAGCTAAGACTAAGGAGTAGTGTCCCATTATAATGGGCTTCATTAAGCTTTCCACCTTTGCATTTTTTTAAAGCAAAAATGTGACAGACACTGGGCAAGAGGTAATAGGTGCATCTTAAACCCATTCTTCAAGATGTAAGGTGGTATCAAGAATGAGACACAGCAACCCCTGTCACTCAGGCACTTCTACTTTCTCTTTCACAGACGAGAATAAGACTTTCGTAATGTCCAAACTCAGGAACTATAGTTAAACTATTGTTAATAAGAACAAACAAGGATCTATAATGCAGCTTGATTTTGGCTTTTTCACACTAACCATAGTATAAACAAAAGACAGTTCCCTCAGTTGTAGTGTCAGGAGGGAGTATGGTTAATTTAAAAGTGGAAGCACTTGATCCCCTCTCCATAGATGCCAAAGTGGAAGGGAATGCAAAAGTCTGAATGAAACAGTCAGCCATGCAACTTTTGGGTTGCAGTGTTTAGATTTCTCCTTATTATAGTATGCTCTGCTCTGGTTGCAGTCTGGGTTAATAAAAAAAAATACATACATTGTATTCACAGCCCTGATTCTTTCCACTCAGCTGCCTGTTTAGTATTTTGACAAGGATTTTAAAACTAAAATCACGGTCCCCTTGCAGGAGGGCTTCCAAACGGAAGTGGCCGTTACATCTCTGCTGCCCCTGGAGCTGAAGCCAAGTATCGCAGCGCAAGCAGTGCCTCCAGCCTCTTCAGCCCCAGCAGCACACTCTTCCCTTCCCGTGTGCGTTATGGGATGTCGGATGTCATGCCCTCTGGTCGCAGCAGGCTGCTTGAGGACTTCCGTAATAACCGGTACCCGAACCTACAGCTGAGGGAAATTGCCGGGCACATCATGGAGTTCTCCCAGGATCAGCATGGATCCAGGTGAGATGGGGAAGCTAAATGAGAACAAATCACAGGGTTGCCCTTTTGTACAAACGCTCACAGGTATGTAGGGACAAGTGGGCATATGAACATCAACCTTACCTGTAGTGTCCTCTGGCATGCTCACTCCACTTCAGCCTTCCCATGTTGAAGGAGAAGGTCTGAAGGGGGCTTCCTAGCATGTTCAACTGAAGGTGCTTAGAAACCTCCTTGCAGCCAGGACCCTTCATCCGCAGGGAATCTAGGGATGTGACTTAATGCCTCTTGTGGAAGGCACCAGGATGTGTCGGGCTTGTTTTCTTCAGCTCTCTGCTAGTGGCATACTCTAATTTAACTCATCTGAGTTAAAATAGGCATGGAGTTTTTATACAGAGGGCAGGGGGTTAGACCAGAATAGCTCTGTGGTTCTTCTCCAGTTTGCAGCTGATCCTCAATTAAGCATGTGAGGCAGCTGAATGACTTTCGTCAAAATTTCAGCTCAGATAAAACCATAAACCCATTCTTTTTAATTGCAACCTCTGCAGATTTATCCAGCTTAAACTGGAACGTGCCACCCCAGCGGAACGGCAGCTTGTATTTAATGAAATCCTACAGGCAGCTTATCAGCTGATGGTTGATGTATTTGGAAACTATGTGATCCAAAAGTTCTTTGAGGTGAGTCATATCCATGATGCTAACTATTTCTAGTAGTTGAACTGCTTCCATCTTAAAATAAGAGGACAGTCTTAATTTGATTCTAATCTGTATGCTGTCATTCCCTCTAGTTTGGCAGCCTGGAACAAAAACTTGCCTTGGCAGAACGTATCCGTGGCCATGTCCTCTCCTTGGCTTTGCAGATGTACGGCTGCAGAGTTATCCAGAAGGCTCTTGAGTTTATCCCTCCAGACCAGCAGGTAATTGTAAGTTTCCATTTTAACTTTACTACTTGATGTTGAATGTTGTTGTTCAACTGTGTTACCTTGTTGTCCTTTGTTGTGTCTGTGTGTGTTGTTTTTTCTTTTAGTTTTTATGGTGCATCTGTTCTGTGACCTGTTTTCAGTGTGCAAATAGTAATAAACCTGCAGAGATCAGGGCTAGGGATTCAGGGCCGAGAGGAATACTGTGAGTGAGTTTTCAGATCAGTTCTGTCAGAAACTTACTGAAGAAAGCATTTCTTAAGGAACTTTTAAACGTATGTTCTCCTTTTGGATCCTCTCTCTTGGATCAGAGAAGTGCTGATCAGTGGCTAGCTCTCAGTCAGAAGGAACAGCAGCTGAAGAGATCCAACTTGCTCTCTGCCCCACAGATTAACAGCATGCTATGGAAATCCTCTCCTTGCTAACTGCAAGAATAGATGGAAATGTTCCTTCCCTTGGATGGAGTCATAGCTGAGTGGTAGAGCACATTTCACTGCACGCAGAAGGCCCCAGGTTGAATAAAAGGATCAATTTGCAGATGATAAGAAAGGGCTGTTTCTCCCTAACACCCTAGAGAACTGCTGGCAGTGGATGATACTGGTTTAGATGGAGAATTGATTTGAGCCTGTTCAAGGCAGCTTCTCACTGCCCCTGTGTTGCTTGCCAGTTGCGATTCTGGTGGTGCTTTCTCTCTCTCTCTCTCTCTCTTTGCCCCCTCCTTCCATAGAACGAGATGGTCCGGGAACTGGATGGACACGTGTTGAAGTGTGTGAAAGACCAGAATGGGAACCATGTTGTGCAGAAGTGCATTGAATGTGTGCAGCCCCAGTCCCTGCAGTTTATCATTGATGCGTTTAAGGGGCAGGTAAGTGTGTTGAGGGTCTGTGTATTGGGGGAGTGGGATTTCTGTAAGATGCTGTGGTTATAGTGGTGAGAATCTGTAGTGTGTTTCTTGTTTGACAGAGCAATGTGAGCCAAAAGATAGGCCCCTGACGTGAGAACACTACACCCCAAAACCCCACTCTGAATTTTCCCCGGGGAACAGGCATTAAGAGAGTATTCCTTTTTAATGTTATTAAGCTTGCTCCTAATTCCCTGCTGAAATTGAAGGTCTGAAGCCAAAGTTATATAGGAGAGGTAGATTTTGATCAATGTTTAAAAGGTAGCAATGTGTATATTGTAAGGGAGTTCCAGCAATGAAGAACAGCAAAGGAGCTCCTTTCAGGAAAGCTGGTGGAGCAAAGGCTATAGCAGGTGTATAGCAGCATTATCTTTTTCTCATGAACCCATTTGTGACCCAGGAGACCCTTGGCTTCTCCTATCTAAGAGCTACTTCTCTTTTCCAGAATTGGACTCAGCACGAACTTTTAAATGGTGATACATATACATCAGGGCAATGAAAAGGTTTTTGAAAGCTGGGCTGACAATCTTAAACTCTCAGCTGCACCTGCCTGTTTATAATAAAGGTTCTGAAGTGGAGCAGGCTTTGTTTCACAGCTTTCAGAGCCTCACTCTAGCCGAATAATCATCATATTCTAAACCTTTTATGTCCTGCAGAATATTTCAGT
Organism: Podarcis filfolensis; assembly: GCF_964270895.1. Classification (NCBI taxonomy): domain Eukaryota; kingdom Metazoa; phylum Chordata; class Lepidosauria; order Squamata; family Lacertidae; genus Podarcis; species Podarcis filfolensis. Next base: position 68,459,324 of record NC_139611.1, on the reverse strand, counting down.
TTGTTGAACTTTAGGCTGTTCTAAGGAATTTTCCCCTGTCCTCACTTGTGTCTGTTGAACTCAGGTGTTCGCCTTGTCTACCCATCCATATGGCTGCCGTGTCATTCAGAGGATCCTTGAGCACTGTCTACCTGAGCAGACACTCCCCATCCTGGAAGAGCTTCACCAACACACAGAGCAGCTTGTGCAGGTAGTGCTTGGGGGTAAAAGAAGGTTGCCTGCAAACCATAAGGACTCTTGTGCCTTTTAAGGCTTGAATAGACGCTAGAGATTTCCAGGGCCCGTTTTATCCCACCACAGTGCTGGGATTGTGGTGGAATCTTCCATTCTGTAAATAAAGCTAGACAAGCCCTCTGAGAGTGTTTGGGGCTGGCAGCTCTGTTACCAAAGTTATTTTAAAACACTCCCAGAATGACTTGCCTATGATCTTACTTGGCCACCTCGGTCAGCTTCTTTCTTGTATTTGAAAATTTATAACCCGCTATTTCATAAAATAGAAAAATGCAGCTTACAACATGCCGAATCCAGCCTACATTGCTCACTTGCTTCACAAGCATATATTCACAGCTCCTAAGGACTAGAAACTCAAATAGAAGCTTTGAATTCTGGAAGCCGAATGTTGTACCCTATACCACATTCTGCAGTTTGTTTCTGTCCTGTCATTTATGTGCTCCTACAGAATGGTAGCAATCACACCCCTGAATATAATATAACCTGGGCTTGGGGTGGAGGTGTGGAGTGTTCATAATTAAACTACGATTGGGCTTACAGTCACATGTGAACAAGGCCACTAGCAGTCTCTTGCCGTGATGCAAAATGTGTGTACATTGTATGGTTTAGGACCAGATTGCCAAAAGTTATGCTTGGGGTAAAATATAAGGTAATGTTTATATTTAATTTGTAATTGTATGAAATATCAACTTGGGGACCTTATGTATGCCACCATGAGCTCTGAGAAGGAGAGGCTGAACGTAAACAAGTTCCCATATACATCAGTAGTTTCATTTTCATTATAGGTTATTAATACTGGATTTGGCTATGTCCTTAGGTGTTTTTGAAGAGCGTTAAGAACTTTTGTTGTTCCAGAACGCAGCACCAGGTTGTTAACTGTGTTCCACTGTATTCATACCATCTTACCAGTGTTTAAAGGTCTTCACTGGCTCCCAGTCTGATCCCAGTTTCAATTTAGAGTACTGGTTTTAAGCTCTAAAAACAGGTTGGGACAAGGTTATCCAACGAACCGTTCTTGCATGTAAACCTTTCTGTTCCTGAAGCTCATCTTCTGAAAGAGGCTGTACTCCATTTGCCTCTGCCTAGAGGGGTTAGGCAGTGGGAGGTGGCATGGGACAGAGCCTGTTAAGTGATGGTGCCCCATTTGTAGGCTGCCCTCTCCAGAAATATTTGCGGCACCTCCTCTTCTATCTTTTAGGCACCAAATTAAGACGGTATTATTTACTTGGGCCTTTGGTGAGTTTTACAGAGCACTCTGTTATTCCTGATGCTTTCTTGTGTGTTGAAGTTTTATCATTTTATTTTTAAAAAAAGTTTATGAGGTTTTATTGTCATTTGCTGTGTTTGTAAGCCACCTTGAAGGCGGCTCCTTGTGGTGGGAAGGCAGAGTTCAAATGTCACAGAGAAAGAAAGAAAAAAACAATGCGAGTTCTAAGGATTTCTGATACACGAGGTTCTATTAGAGCTGATGTGCTCCTGCTTGTCTGCCCAACAGGATCAGTATGGGAACTATGTCATCCAACATGTACTTGAACATGGGCGACCTGAAGATAAAAGCAAGATCGTGGCCGAAATTAGAGGCAATGTGCTGGTCCTGAGTCAGCATAAGTTCGCCAGGTAATGTGTGTTCCTTGTGGTGTGTTTTTTCTAAACACGCGCAAACACGCACAACTCTAGATTACACCAGAGGGTGTGGGGAGAATCCAGCTTAGTGTACCATTACAAAAACAAGAATTACGACAGAAACTAGAACAGGATTTCTTAGTGTGATGTGAGCAGAATAGGAGACTTAATTTCCAGTTGTTTACCATAGCTGCTAAATAGTGGCCATTGTTAGCCATGGTGCAAGCTTTCATTGGAGTGTGAGTGTGTGGGTGTGTGTGAGATAAAATAAAAAGAACCCCTTGAATATAAAGCTTATGTGTGGTCTTGGTTGAAGTTCTTGCTGGCTTAGTTCAGATGGTATCACCAAAATGGCTTGGAGCTATGGGAACAGATTTTTGCATCGTGATTCCTTCCCTGCTTTCCTGGTTGAAGGTGCCAGGTGTGCACATGTGCTGTGGCATAAAGCAGTTGCTCTAGGATGTATATACACCTCTTGTTTCCAGCCCTTTTGTGGATGCATCAAGTCTTCGCTACCCCTGCCTCTATGTCAGTGAGCCAACATTAGCAAATGCTACCGGCAGATACATTTTGATGAGCGGTAGGGAGACGAGAAACGACGTCTGCATCCAGCTTCAGGCATCCTAAAGACTTAAAGTCAGCCTTGGCCATTTCTATTATTTACCCATTCTGCATTCTCATACAGCAGTGGAGATGCTAGTGTCACCATTCAAATGTTAAAATATATACTGTTGATCCAGTATAAAACTCCTCTCTGCTTTGGGGAGCATGTGGTTGTTTTTTGGGGTGCTGTGCTTGGGTATTGCGGATAACCTGTGGCCCTTTTGCTTTGCTGCAGCAACGTTGTGGAGAAGTGTGTTACGCACGCCTCCCGCACTGAGCGTGCCATGCTGATTGACGAGGTGTGTAGTATGAACGATGGCCCTCACAGTGCCTTATACACCATGATGAAAGATCAGTACGCCAACTATGTGGTACAGAAAATGATTGATGTGGCAGAGCCGGCCCAGAGGAAGATTGTCATGCACAAGGTAAGCGGCTGGCCTGGCCAGTTGTAGTGAACTGAGCAAAGCCGGGAGAGAGCAGGGGAGGTGAAGAAAGAGTCCTAGAGAGACCAGCCAAGAGGCCTGGAGGACTCCACTCTCTTGTCCCAGGGAAGTAAAAGTTCTCACTGCTCTCTCTCCTGCTAGCATTCTGTCTTCTTTGTAGATTTTACATACACCTTTAGCAAGGTGACTCGAGTCCTGAACTCTACATAAATTAATACAAGGCAAGCAAATTTCCACACATTTGCTTATTTTGCATCATTCTGCTTGTGCATTGTCATAAGGAGGGTGGGAGAAAAGCTATTTAATTCAAAAGCACTGCAACTCTCAAGGGGCCGGGTGTTGCTTGTGTGTTAATGCAAATAATACATTGTCGGGAAGAGCCACAAGGGCAAAGCCTCTACAGGTACTTAGAACAACACAGGGCAGCTCTGGAGGAGATAGCTCATACAGGTGCATGGAAAGATGGTCTTATTTTGAGTGATGAACATTGGCAAACTAGTTTTTCCTCAGTTATTTTTTCCTCTAAATCACACTTAGAAGGTTGTCAGTAGCAGTAACTAGTGGGGAAATTAGCAATAAATAACTACAGTAGTACAAGTGCATTTTTTTATTACACTTGCATCTGATGAAATGGACTCTGGCCCATAATACATTTGCTGCTGTCTAACATGTCACAAGATTTGTTGTTGTTGTTTTTAATTCCAGAGGGATAGTCTTTTACAGTGAACACACACAGAAGTCACCTTGCAGCACTGGTTTATTGCGACAGAAGCCTTTTGTGGATCTGATGAAATGGGTTCTAGACCTTGAAAGCTTACGCGGCGATAAATCAGTTGGTCTTTAAAGTGTCACAAGTGTGTTTATGCAACCCCAGGCATATTAATTGACTTTAATGAGCACTTGAAACATTTACATAGCACTTGAGAATGAACTAGGTTCAGGAAACGTAGTAGCCGTAGTACACATTTGGTGCAGAAGAAAACAAGGGTTTTGTTGCAGATTCATTTAGAATGCACAATAGAAACAAAGGATCCCCAGCAAATTACCTCTTGTTTTTCTTAAGAGGTGTTTTGCCCCGATTCAGTCTGCAATCCACCCTGTAGAATTCAGTTTGCAAACATTTCTCCATTTCAGAATAATGTGTAGGGCTCATCATGACCTATAGCTTTGGTTACAGGAGTGGTCCTCTGCATATTACTCAGGATTCATGAGCATCATTTGCATGGGTTGTTCCTAAACTCCTATAACCCTCTTGTTACCCTCTAGATCCGGCCTCACATTGCCACTCTCCGCAAATACACCTATGGAAAACACATCTTGGCCAAGCTGGAGAAGTACTACATGAAAAACGGGGTTGACCTCGGGCCCATTTGTGGACCACCAAACGGTATCATCTGAAACAATGAGCTACAGAAGAGAGAAAGTTACCACCTGGAATTTACAGCCAGCAACCACTCATATTCCAATATATGCTTTGAAAATATTCATGGTTGCTCAACATAGACGTGAGAACTACAAGAAAAAGAAAAGAAAAAAGGCAAAAAGACCCTTTGTAAATTTCTTTAATTTTATTCTGCATAACATGTACTAATTATTTTTTTAAATACTTAATTGCCCTGCTGTTTCAGTGGTGTATAGAATTCTTGTACATAGGCAACAGATGTACATGGAAAGCCACATTTTTTTTGTTCACTGATGTAACTATTTCAAATATGGAAACTTTCAGGGTGGCTAATCTGAATTTAAATGAAATGCCCATTTTTAACTCCTCTACCTTAAAGACAGAGCTTTTTTTTTGGAAAATGCCTGTTCTGTTCTCTTTTAGTCAAAACTCAAAAGAGAAGTATAAAGTTTTAGTTAAATTGCACAAATCTGCATTTAACAGTTTATAAATTAAAAAAAAAAATCAATTTGCTAAAGCTACGATTAAGATAAGTTTTTAAGTTTCAGAGACTTTTAAAATTCCTTTTTCTTAGTATTAACGTGCTAAAGAATTAAGCTTAGCAGTAAATATCGGGAGAGAACACACACCAAGGAAGTTTTTAAACGTAGACAATGGGTGTGTAGTTACTGCCTACTCCTGTTTCTTCTGTTAACACGGAGGCAATTTTTTTATTATTATTTAGCATGTAGAGAAAAAAAAAATCCAACTCAACTTTGGTCTTGCTTCTATAAATATATAGTGTATACTTGGTGTAGACTTTGCATATATAAAAATTTGTAGTATTTTCTTGTTTTGATGTCTAATCTGTATCTATAATGTACCCTAGTAGTGGAACATACTTTTGATTGTACAATTGTACATTTGTAAACCTCTGTAATGTAAATGTGGAGAAGTTTGAATCAACATAAACCCATTTTTGGTAAGAAAATAAATTAGCAAACCCTGTGCATTTCAGTGTATATTCACCCCTTTTATGGTCGTAGCATATAGTGTTGTATATTGTAAATTGTAATTTCAACCAGAAGTAATTTTTTTTTCTTTTGAAGGAAATGTTCTCTTTATACAGCCTGGTTAATGTTTAAAAGAAATGCTTGGTTTTTTATTTGTCACCTAGTCAAGAGAGTAGCAATCCTTTCTAAATGTTCTACACAAATGATTCAGTTCAAAAATAGTGTTTATTTGACTCTTTAAAAAGAAAAAGTAATGTTTTACTTATTTTGTGGCAGTAAAAAAGTGCAGAAAAGTACAACCCCCCCCCCTAGTATTCCTTTACAATCAGAGTTCCCCTTTCACCTTGTAAAGTGTGAATCACTTTGCCTTTTTGTACAGAAGATAAACTGTATTTTGCATTTTGTCTACTTGTAAGTGAATGTAACATACTGTCAATTTTCCTTGTTTGAATATAGAATTGTAACACTACACGGTGTACATTTACAGAGCCTTGTGTATATTTCCAATGAACCTTTTTGCAAGCACACTTGTAACCATATGTGTATAATTAACAAACCTGTGTATGCTTATGCCTGGGCAACTATTTTTTGTAACTCTTGTGTAGATTGTCTCTAAACAATGTGTGATCTTTATTTTGAAAAATACAGAACTTTGGAATCTGGGTTTGTGTTTCATTTGAATATTTTCAATATAGTGCACCAGGTCAAAAATATTCTTACTGTTTGTCTGTCTTTCTTTCTGACTTGAAAAGTATCATTTGATGGAACTGTTAAGATCTGAGTAGTTTCTGTAATGGAATATTTATTAATTGCGGTTACATACTGTCTTTTGTCAAAATACTCAAGGGCTTACAGCAGAGCTTTCCAAACTTTTCATGTTGGTGACACACTTTCTAGACATGCATCATTTCGTGACATGGTAATTCAGTTTTACTAGCAAACCGGAGGTTAAACTAACCCCTTTCCAGCCCGGGGAGGAGCGTTCACGTGACACATTAACATGTCGCAGCACTCAGTTTGGAAAGCTCTGACTTATAGCATAGAGTCGGGGGAGAGATGATAAAAGATGAATGGAGAGAGAAAAATACATGCCAATAGGATTCATTACATCAGGCATCCCCAAACAGCCCTCCAGCTGTTTTGGGACTAAAATTCCCATCATCCCTGACCACTGGTCCTGTTAGCTGAGGATGATGGGAGTTGTAGTCCCAAAACAGCTAGAGGGCCAAGTTTGCCTATGCCTGAATTATATGATGAAGTCACATTATGACCAGGCAGAGTTGTGGTTTTTCGGTCAGGGGGGTAGTGGAGCAGAAGGCAAAGGGTTAACTGCTCTTCAGGAAGAAGGCAGGGACTATTTAAGTCCTTCCTGAAGGGGAGAAATACTCTACTTTCTTGGCTCTGCCTTCTGGAGAAGAGCAAGGTGGCTTGCTGTTCCTGAGCTCTCTTGCTTCTGTGTAGCTTATAGGCCCTAAGCCTAGAGCAAAAAAGGAAAAGAATGTGGAATGTGAGGTTGTCTTGGTGTTGTGATGGTGCCTGATGTTCTCCATTGTGCACAGCCTGTTAGTTTGCAGTGAGGTCTACTCTGGGTAAAGAAGGAACCAGCTCTCATTTGGAGTTTGTACCCACTTATCAGAAAACTGGTGTGGAAACCAATCTTGTCTTCTCGGGCAAGAAGAATTCAATCTTGCTACCAAGAGAAGCATAGCTCCTGACTAGTTCTTGAAAGCGGGCAACATTAAGATTCCTTTCTTTGTGGCTCATCAGCATTTTTGAAGTAGCTTTGCAAAATGTGAAGAGCCCAGAGCAGCAATTTGGGCACACTGCTAATACAATCTAAGGTGGGGATACCACAAGTAAAAATGTTGGAAACAGCTAAAAGTAATTTGCAATCATAGAAATAAGGTGCCACCCCTGGGTTTCAGTTTAAGACCCTGAAATCTCCGGGGCTGAGATGCTCCTAATCTGGCAACCCTCCTGGACCACCCCACTCCTGAGCAGCTGAGGGTGGTGGGGAGAAAAGATCAGCAGAGGGGGGCTTGAACACCTGAGGGTGTCTAGGGAAGGAGCCTAAATAATTCTGGGCTTTAAACACTAATATGAGCACCTTGAATTGGGTCCCAAAATAAATTGACAACCAATTGATTTACCACAGTACTATTGAATGAATGGTTCACTAATTTTTCATCAAGTTTGGAAAGTTTTCCTCTTGCTGCAACTTGTCAAAGCTAACGAGGACTTGAAAACAAATTCAACAACACCCTTCAATATCGTGCAAAAGCTTGGCATTAACGTATATTCAGCAGAACCTGATCTGCTTTTCTGGAGTAGTACTAGCACAGCGAACACTAGGCTGCCAGCCCAAAGTACAAAATAGGTTTCAATTCACCCATTTCATTAAAAAGTGCATCTCTTCCTCTGTGGGTTTTTGTTTGTGTGTGTACACACCTTTCTGAATGACTGGAGTGTGTTAAGTTTTCCAGAGCCCAGCTGGCAATGAGATCCAGAGTGATAAGACCATCAATAACAAATTCCCTTTAAAAAAGAAAGCATCACTAAGATCAGTCTTAAACCAATGAAAGCATTTCATTCATTCATGGACCTGGAGTACTTTTGCCTTCTTCAACACAGCTGTTTCCCTATATTATCAGTAATAATTTTGGACCATGGACTTAATGGTCTTTCTAACCAGTTTATTTATATATTGCATTGCCCCCAGATGTAGCTGTCTCTGCTCAAAGCAGCCCTTGAAAAACCCGGTCTAAGTACAGAAGTACAATAAGAATACATTAAGAAGCATAATATCACAACAACATAACACTGGAAAAAATAAGCAATTAACCGTTTAACAGGCATCAGAATTTAAGTGAGCATAAAGCACACCAACAGATAGTTAAAAACAAAACATCTAATAGCTTCACACCCAAAAGAAGCCCCAAAGCTGCTGGTGGGGGGAGCTTTAGGTAGTGATGTTTTTACTTCATTTGTGAAACGCTAAACATTTCACTTTTCTCTCTGCCCCCCAGTTTCATGCTTTAAAACTGCTGCTTCATTCCCAGTACGCCAGAACAAAAGACAAAAGTTTGCTAATCCTGATTTTTTTTCAAAAAAAAAATACCCTAAGCATATGCACTGTAATGCACACAAATCAAGATCTCAGGAATAAAAACCAGTTTGCTTCTGCTGTCCTGATGCTAAACTTCCCTTGAGAATAATCACCATTTTTATTGTAGGAAAAGATAACACCATTTTTAAAAGTAAAAATGATAAAAATTAGTTTTGCGTATATCCTTACATTACCATAGTCTTAAATTATCAGCTATATTCTCATATTATCCCCCTCTGTATCAGCATATGGCTTAGACCACATGGGGGTGCTGTGTTACCTAGCTCATGCTTCTAACTGCCGCAAAGGCAAGAAAGAATTGTAAAGGAACACAGTCGCTTGAACCACTGAATTGGAGCAAATGTCTACCAGGCTCTCTGCTGACTGACATTTTCTCTGATTCAGCAGTAAGGTGAGGGTTTTCCGAGGAAAGCGCCGGGACAAAAAAATAAATGCTCAGGCACAGAGCTTTAAAGCGTGGACCTTCCCTGGAAAGCCCAGTGCAAAAGTCTGGATGAGCCCTAAGTGGCTTTCCTGGGTTTGGGGAAAGGATATCTCCTAACCTGACTTGGAGATGCCAGGAACTAAGCCTGGGAGCTTGTGCATTCAAAGCAGATGCTCTATAACCCTTCAATACATTTACAGTGGTACCTCGGGTTTACTTATTTCATTCCGGAGGTCCATTCTTAACCTGAAACTGTTCTTAACTTGAAGCACCACTTTAGCTAATGGGGCCTCCTGCTGCTGCCGCGCCGCCGGAGCACTATTTCTGCTCTGATCCTGAAGCAAAGTTCTTAACTTGAAGCACTATTTCTGGGTTAGCGGAGTATGTAACCTGAAGCGTATGTAACCCGAGGTACCACTGTATTGTGTAATGAGCTTGCAAAGACCAGAGCCCAATTTGTCAGCAGCAGGAAATGGCAACCTGTTCTAGGGGCTATGCTGTGATGAAAAGATAAGGTGGTCCTTTGACTGCAGGCTCACTGTCTAACAGACACAATGCAGAAGGTGGGAGGGAAGAGACAAGCGAGGAAATGCAAGTGTCAGGTGTTGAAGTGACACATGCCCAGTTGAAGTGTTACACCTGCAATTGCAATAGTAGTGCAAAGCAGGAGTGCTGGGTTGCCCTTGCAGCAGTGGTGCCTTGTCCTCCAACCAGCAGTGAATCATAGAATCATAGAGTTGGAAGAGACCACAAGGGCCATCGAGTCCAACCCCCTGCCAAGCAGGAAACACCATCAGAGTACTCCTGACATATGGTTGTCAAGCCTCTGCTTAAAGACCTCCAAAGAAGGAGACTCCACCACACTCCTTGGCAGCAAATGCCACTGTCGAACAGCTCTTACTGTCAGGAAGTTCTTCCTAATGTTTAGGTGGAATCTTCTTTCTTGTAGTTTGGATCCATTGCTCCGTGTCCGCTTCTCTGGAGCAGCAGAAAACAACCTTTCTCTATGTGACATCCTTTTATATATTTGAACATGGCCATCATATCACCCCTTAACCTCCTCTTCTCCAAGCTAAACATGCCCAGCTCCCTTAGCCGTTCCTCATAAGGCATCGTTTCCAGGCCTTTGACCATTTTGGTTGCCCTCCTCTGGACACGTTCCAGTTTGTCAGTGTCCTTCTTGAACTGTGGTGCTCAGAACTGGACACAGTACTCCAGGTGAGGTCTGACCAGAGCAGAATACAGTGGCACTATTACTTCCCTTGATCTAGATGCTATACTCCTACTGATGCAGCCCAGAATTGCATTGGCTTTTTTAGCTGCCGCGTCACACTGTTGGCTCATGTCAAGTTTGTGGTCAACCAAGACTCCTAGATCCTTTTCACATGTACTGCTCTCAAGCCAGGTGTCACCCATCTTGTATTTGTGCCTCTCATTTTTTTTGCCCAAGTGCAATACTTTACATTTCTCCCTGTTAAAATTCATCTTGTTTGTTTTGGCCCAGTTCTCTAATCTGTCAAGGTCGTTTTGAAGTGTGATCCTGTCCTCTGGGGTGTTAGCCACCCCTCCCAGTTTGGTGTCATCTGCAAATTTTATCAGGATGCCCTTGATTCCATCATCCAAGTTGTTGATAAAGATGTTGAATAAGACCGGGCCCAAGACAGAACCCTGTGGCACCCCACTAGTCACTCTTCTCCAGGATGAAGAGGAACCATTGATGAGCACCCTTTGGGTTCGGTCAGTCAGTGAGTTACAAATCCACTGAGTGGTAGCATAGTCAAGACCGCATTTTACCAGCTTCTTTACAAGAATATCATGGGGCACCTTGTCAAATGCCTTGCTAAAATCAAGGTAGGCTACATCCACTGCGTTCCCTTCATCTACCAGGCTTGTAATTCTGTCAAAAAACGAGATCAGGTTAGTCTGACATGACTTATTTTTCAGAAATCCATGCTGACTATTGGTGATCACAGCATTCCTTCCTAGGTGCTCACAGACTGTTTGCTTAATGATCTGCTCCAGAATCTTCCCTGGTATTGATGTCAGACTGACTGGGCGGTAATTATTTGGGTCCTCTCTTTTCCCCTTTTTGAAAATAGGGACAACATTTGCCCTCCTCCAGTCTGCCGGGACTTCGCAGTGGTGGCAGGTTGTGCTCACTGGGACTGGTAGTGATGCCAAACCATAGGTGGAGCCAGAGCCAGTGGCAGGCAAAACAAGTAATTCAAGTTGTGCCCCCATCCTCCTCTCTGCTGAGTTCTCCAAGGGAAACATAGGAGGAGGAGGAAGCTGACAATCATCTCCATGCCCCAAACTGGATGTAAGTAAGAAGGCAGGCAGGCAGGTTGGGGGCTGCCTGAGGTCCATGCACTCTGGGCCCCAATGGTGGGGGCAAGATCTGAAGAGGGGAGCCTGCTTTGCAACCATGCAGGGTGCTAAATGGCACGAGGAACTTGCATGATTACAGTAAGCTCCTAAGTGTGGATATCCACCCTCAAAAAATAAATGGTAGACTGGGCACAGGGGTGCAATGAAGAGGCTAGCAAGTGGGTCTAACTCAGAGCAGGGCATTTAGTGAGGCACCCACCACCTGCACTTCCCGGAAACGGCAGCTATGGGGTGCGGGGGGGCTAGCTGGGGGGCTAGCACACAGAGAGGTGCATAGAAAGATGAAACCCACATTCCTTGCTTTGCTTACTTTTGCCTCTGGCCCTCGCCTCCAAAGGTTACCCAGTAGGGAACATGGCCCTACGGCTGAGAAAAGCCTACCCAACCCTCGGTTAGCAGCGTAGATGCACAGGAGGGGTTGCTTCTGCTTCATACGCCGTGGAGAAGGTGGGAGAAAAGAAGCAGAAACACATCTCCAGGGAAGAGTGCGAGAAGGATTAATGTGTTGCAGGAAGGTGTGGGAAGGTGCATGTTGTCCTCAATCTTACCTTATGGCGGGCTAAGGCTCTTTGATCCAACAGCAGAAACCAAGAGGAGTTCTAAGCTCTGTCTTCTGGCTAAGAGTGGGCTGAGGATGCTCTGAGAACTCTGGAGAATAATACCACACTTAAGTTCAGTAAAGTAGGCTCAGATACTACAGCAAAGGCACAGTTCTCTGATCCAGAGGAGGCTAACTAAATCCACCATTAGGCCGGATGAGGAGAAATGCCCTGAGCTGGTGGCAGAAGCTCCGCAAAGAGTTACCTTTCCATGCCATCAGGGTGAGGGAGCACCACAGCTGGGGTGCGACTACTGAGAAGGCCCAGGCTTGCTTCCCCACAGAGCGAGCAGCATCCGCTGAGAAGGGCCTCCTCTGTTTAGCTCAAAGCCTAGGTGCCAAAGTCCCGTTGCTGAGCAACAACGTGCAGAGCTCAGTGGAGTCGGAGGCCACCCAACTGGAAGAGTCTCTGAGGTCTACTTGCCTGGAGGCAGAGTCAGCACTCAAAGACAGGACCAGTCCTTGGGTCGGGTGAACAGCAATCCAGGTGGTCAGATGGTCCAGGGGTCAGGGAATCTGATGATCATGGGGTCAAGACAAGCAGGAAGCAACAAAGTAGGGCCAGGAACTACGAGCATTATTTCCAGCATCTGACTGCTGATGGAAGTTCTGCTTAGGAAGGCTGAAGCCAGCTGGTTCTCACCTTCTCCTCTGAGTCCTGGAAGGCTTATCAGCTGCAGGTGGAGTCACTCTGCCTTCTCCCCCTTCAGGCTGCTGTTCAACAGCCTGTATGGGAGGCTGTATGGGAGGCTAGTATGGGAAGAAGAGCTCCACCAGACCAAGTGCCACATGACCTCACAAATAAGTCTCAGCAACCTCACCTGAAGCTATAGTTGCCACAGTTCATAAACACAAGCAAGCCAGGTGGAACAGTGAGACCACCCAGGCCCACCTTCAGTAGCTCAAGAACTACTCTGGCAGGCCCTGTGGTTCCTGCTCATCATACACGTTGCATCATAACAAAGGACAACCCGACAGCCCTCCATCTCCTATGACAACACATCTCCTCATGCAACAATGACCAATGTCAACTACTGATGCCCTACTCCTTCAAACTCATCCACCACACTCATGTAACATCATGAGGTTGGCAGTTGTTGCAAGTTGTGCATAGGGAACCAAAGTATATCCCAGGGAAGACTCCAACAGGGGCTGCTTCACCACACAGCTGTCAGAATGGAGAGGGAGTCAGGCAGGTGCTCTTTGTGAGCTTGGCTAGGAAGAATTATTGCCGGGCTCCTCGTTCCCAAAACGGGCACCGTCGATGGCTACTGTCTATGAAAGTTATAAGCCTGAGGGGAAGTCGCCATCTTTGAGCTCACCCATCCCACGACAGACACCACCAATAATCATTCCGTATGGCAGCTATCAGAATGGAAGGAACAGAGAGCCAGGGCCTCTCCATCAGCCTAAGGGAACGTCACCATCATCAGGCTCACCTGTTCCAGAAAAGACATCATCAACAGCCAATCCCTATGGCAAATGCCAGAACGGAATGGACAGGGAGCCAGGCCCAATCCATGAGTCTGTGTGGAAGCAACCGGCATTGGGTTACTGCATAGAACGGCTTCGATCACTGATAGTTCCACCTCATAGTTATCAGGTGGGTGTGGAGAAAGATCCAGGTCTTATCCATGAGCCTGTATGGAACCAAGCACCAATGGACTCCTCTGGAACACAACCAGTTCCACCTGTGGTCATTCCACCACGCAGGTGTCGGAAGTGGGTGGATACACCTCTGGGCCCTCTCCACGAGCCCATCTGGACTCAACCATCCTTGGGTTCTTCCCTCTTCCTGCAGGCTCCAGCAGTGCCCATTGACTTTGGCAGCTCTCACAACTGGAAACGGACACAGTACAGCCACCTCTATGCACCAGGCTCCTCACAACCAGGACAGACTGCATCAATTGCTTCTGTATCTGGCAGCTGTCAGAAGGGGAAGGAAAGAGCATTAGGGCCACTTCACGAGCCTCTTTGGGACCAACCGCCACTGGGGTCTTCCCTCCTCCTGCAGACTCCACCAGAACCCATTGACTTTGGCAGCTCTCACAAGTGGAATGGGAGACTGCAGGACCCGCCATACGCAGCTGACTCCTCTCAGAAAGATCTGGTTCCTTCAGTGGCCATTGCACATGGCAGCCGCCAGAAGTGGAGGGAGAGGCAGCTGGGCCCACTTCATGAGCCGCTCTGGGACCAGCCGCCACTGGGCTCCTCCTTCCTACTTCAGACTCCACCAGAGCCCATTGAATTTGACGATTATCACCATGGGTGGTGAAACTGCCTGACTATGTCAATGGACCTGGCTCCTCGCAACCAGAGCAGACTTCACCAGGGACCATTCCACACTGTAGGTGTCACCTGGGCCCACTCCATGAGCCTCCCTGGTGTTGGCTGCCTCTGGGCTCCTCCTGCCTAGAACGGGCTTCATCTGTGGGTGTCATACCTGGTAAAGGTCAGGAGGTAGAGGGTGGACATTGGGGACCTCTCCATGAACCTCTCTGGGAGTAACATTGGGATTCTCTTTCCTAGAATGGACTCCACGAGTGAGCATTTCAGCTGCGAGCCAACGGAATGGAAGGGAGAGAACCTAGAACTTCTCCACAAACCTGGCTGGAACCAGAACCTGTGGGACTGCTTGCTTCTAGAACCAACTCCATCAATGCCTATTCCATCTGGTGCCTTTAAAAACAACGAACATACCTGAGCCTTGCAGTTGCTTGTTTCCTACTTTCTTCCATTGTGCCTTCTTTTTGTGTCATGCTTATTAGATTTTAACCTATCCTAGCCTGCCAAGTGCTAGACATGAAGAGCTGTTGCCAGTCCGTGTAGAGAACACTGAGGGAAATGGACCAAATGCTCTGATTCAATAGGCAGCTTCCTATTTGCCTATGTACACCTGCCCTGGCCCCCCCATTTCTTCTGTCCTGGCAAACTGAGCAGCACTAGGCATCTGGATCTAGTCAGCATCTGGTTTCCCACAATGCCTCTCAAGTGTCACTCCTAAGGAATTGTGGGAAATTCAAATGCAATCTGCCATCTTACATGGTGCATCAAAACCATCCCCTATGACAACACACCTCCTCATGCAACAATGACCAATGTCAACAAAAACTACTGATGCTCAGGCCCCTTCCCACTCATCAGCCACACTCACACGACATCACAGTGTTGACAGTTGTTGTAAACCCTGCATAGAGAATCACAATAAATCCCAGAACAGACTCCACTAGGGGCTGTTCCTCAGAGCCATTTGCAAAAGGGAAGGAAAGACAGACAGTTCCTCTTCAAGAGCCTGGCTTGGTCTGTCATTAGGCTCCTTCCTCCCAGAAGACACACCATAATTGGTGACAGCTTCCCACGGCAGCTGTCAGAAGGGGATGAACAAGGAGCTAAGCCCTCTTCAGGAACCCATCCGGGAACAACCACCACTGGGTTCCTCCCGCACAGAACTAATTTCACCGGCGGTTATTCCACCACCCAGTAGCCAAAATGGAAGGGCAGAAAAGCTGGACCCTCTCCATGAGTCTATCTTGGACCAACAGCCACTGAGCTCCTCCCTTAGGGAGCAGACGCCTTCAGTTGTCACTGCACCTGGAAGTCACCAAAAGGTTTCTCTCCATGACCCTGCCTCAGAGCAACCACTAAATCCAGCCTGCCGCCTGCCTGATCCTCTCCATGAATCCTGCTTGGACCAGCAGTCACTGGGTTCTTCCTTCACAGCACATCCACCATCAGATGGAGGCAATCAGCAGGGGAATGAGAGATACCCAGGCGCTCCACGTGAACATGCCTGGAAGAAGCCACCTTCAGGGTCCATTCCAGCCTGCAGTGCTCAGACTGTATTAGCGGCCATTCCACCAGGCGGTTTGCGGAAGAGGCAAATGGATCCTTTACAGAAGACTACCTTTGGCCAACAGCCATTGCGTTCCTCCCCACCAGAGCGTGCTCAGTCAGTGGCCGTTGCTCCTGGCACCAGCCAGAAGGCGAAAGTGCCACAGCTAAGTCTACTTCATGAGAGTGTCTGGGAGGAAATACCAGTAGGAAGCACCCACTTCCTGCAGACTGCAGTCGAGACCATTCCACCTGACAGCTACCAGGAAGGAATGGAGAAGCAGGAGGACCTTCCCCATGCACCAAGCTCCTTCCAACTAGATCAGACACTATTGGTGGCCCCTGCACCTGTCAGCTATCGACAAGAGAAGGAGGAGGGACACCCACACCCCCTCCAGGCTCCTGCTTGGTTTCGGCTGAATAGAGAGACGGGCCCGATCCATGAACCTGCCTGGGACTAACTGCTATGAGTCTCCTTCTCCTTCCTCAATGTGTTTCCACAGGTGGGCCTTGGTTCAAAGTGAAGGGAGAGAAAACAAGACCTTCTTCATCAGTCTAGCTGGGACCAGTAACTGAAGTCTCCTCCTTGAACTAGTTCCATCACTGGCCATTCTATCTGGTCTTTTTTTTTTTTAATGAACATACCTGAGCATGGCATATGCTTGCTACCTATTTTCTAGACTGTCCCTTCTTTTTACATCACATTTATCAGATTGCAAAGCATTCCATCAGAGGCTTTTTGTTGTTTTGTTTTAGCATTTTATTTATTTATTTTTTAAAAGCACAATTTTTTCTATCAATTTTGCTCCAGCAGTTTAGAAGATGAACCGTCAGGCTAACTGCTGTACAACAAGTACAAGAATTTTAAGAGCAGGAATAATACGTAATTTGAAAACAAGGAATAATATCTGAATGAACCGTAAGTAGCATCACCAGTGTCCTCCCAAGACATAATGTCAGGCTCCAAGGAATCGGTTTCCTTCTCCCTTGGCAGTAGATAAGCAGAACAAAGTGAACTGGGTCTTCTTACCAGTTAGAATTCTTTAATAATTACAACGAGGGATAATGAATGTCTTCCTCTAAGAATGGTGGTGCTTTCAATTAAGGCTACACTCCCCTCCCCGTCCCTCTCAATCCATGTCACTCCTACATCTGATAACCTGAGCTTATAGTCGCTGTGTTTTCTGTTTAGCAATTTTCTCAGATCTCCTAGAAGGTGGGGAGGGGGGAAGGGGGATGCTGTCCAGAGGCTGTGAATCTGTTAACCCTCTCTCTTCCAGTGTTTCTTCTCCTAGCTGTTCCTCATCCAGTATTTCCCAGCTTTTCCCTTCTGAACTATGCCCCTCTGCAAACCACTGTTCTAAATCTATACTGTTCTCCTGCTCCTGAGGAGATTCAGGGCCAGGGACAGGAGGAGGCGGCACCCACCGTTCCTCCTTATTGAAGCCCTCCTCAGCACGGTCCCTGACACATAACGGAGGTGTGCATTGAAGGGTCATTCGTAAGGTTTCCAGCATCTTGATGGTCTCCTTCAATGAGGTATGTTGCGCTGGGATTCCATCTGTGGTGGTGCCAAGTCCCCAGAGGCAACTAATGTTTCTCCCTAAACAATATCTGTTGCTTGGTGCTTTGATTTGCAGGCAAATATTCCAGGTTCAGTCCCTAGCATCTCCAGATCACACTGGGAAACACCCATGTCTCAGACCCCAGACAACTGTTGCCAGTCAAGTGTAGATGGATGGATTAGTGGTCAGATGTGCTATAAGGCAACTTCCTAGGTTTGGGAATCACCCAGGGCATGATCCCCATTAATAGATTTTTTGATAGACTTTGTCATCTTCTCCATAGTCTCTCTGTCCTTCTTTAGTATGACCGTTTATTACATTCGTTAGTCCCAAATGAAAGTCCCAAAGTGACTTGATGAAATAAAATCCAATAGTTAAAAACAAGAAAAGCTGAAGAAGAAAACAGTATAACATAAAATGCCTAAAACGCTCAACCAGAAACATAAGAAGTCCTGCCCACCTCATTAAAATATGAGCACCACCGTAGAGGTTAGCTTGGTTACAAAAGGCTTGAATAAGTAATAAGACCATAGCTTGAAAACCGATAATGATGGTTTGATGCATGTTTCCCTGTGGGGAGCACTACACAGATGAGGGTCTACCACTGAAAAGGCCCCTTCTCACATGGCTACTGGCTACACCTTCCTTGGGTTAGGCATTTAGAGAAGGAGATCTTTGACTTTTGTCCATATTCCATTAAAGAGTATGCCATGACCCAGCTGGACCTCAACTCAAAGAAGTTCTCCAAGGAAACAACCAGTGTTGGTGGCCGCCAATGAGAATACCCTCAAGAGTAAGAGGCATAAGTGGCTCACTACCCCACTTCAAGATCCATGCTCTGGTTCTGGATCCCCCAGCACTGGCCCCAGGTATCAATAGGAGGCAGGAGAAGGCGATCAGGAGCCCAGAGTTGGTAGTGTAATGTCCAGTTCAAGGACTCTCTTCCTACAATCCTACTCAGGAGGAGCAGGATCAGGCATGGGAGCTTGTAATGGATTGAGACCAAATTTCGGGCCAGGATGGAGTGAAGAAGTCAGCTGTCATATGAATCCTTCAGTGGGAGGAGTGGCTTCATAGTTCTGTGCAATACTGTGCATAAATCACACACTGTGAACGCAGAAGGTCCATTACTTTTGGTCATATGCATTCCTTGAAGCAGCAGTAGGTTAAGATATACCACCAAATTAGAGGATACAAGGTTTGTTTAGTTCCAATTTAGTTCCAATTTATGCTTTTGTATTACACAGAGAAACAAAAATGCCACAAGGAGTGGTGCCAGTTATCATGGGACACAAAAACCCCTCGGCCACTTAACCACAACATTATGCAACCCTACATAAAGCAATATTTATCACAGCCAGGGCTGAAGAACCTGGCAGGTCCCACTACAAACACCTGCCACGCCCATTTGCATTCCCCCCTCTTGCTTAGGACTCTAAGCAGCATTGACATTTTAATGCTTCCCAATGTCCCTGAGCAAGGAATTGTGGGAAAGTCAAAGGGTGGCTAGACCCAGCCCCTCATATCTGATCAGGGCCCTGCCAGCTCAGCCAAATAGGTCTTTCTTGATCCACAGAAGGCGGATGTCCACCAGAAGATACTTCAAGCCTACAGCTGGACTTGACCACAGCTACCACCACCAATGGCTTAGGCTTGGGGAAATGGTGATGATCATAATGGCCAACTGCTAGCCAATAATTCCCCTTGTAAGCCATGTGGTTCCTACTCATCTTACATGGTGCATCATATCAAAAGGCAGCCCAACAGCCCTCCATCTCCCATGACAACATGTCTCCTCATGCAGCAATGACCAATGCCAACAAGACACTACTAATGTCCAAATCCTTCACACTCAAATGACATCACAATGTTGGCAGTTGTTGCAAGCTTTGCACAGAGAATCACAATAAATACCAGCACATACTCCACCAGTGGTCATTCCACAGTGCAACTGTCAAAAGGGAGGGAGGGACAGACAGTTCCTCTTTGAGAACCTGGCTTGGTGCCTCCCTCCCAGAAGAGACACCATCCTTGGTGACAGCTCCCCATGACAGTGGCTGGAAGGGGATGAACAAGGAGCCTGGCCCTCTCCATGAACCTGTCTGGAAACAACCATCACTGGGTTCTTTCCCACTAGAACATGTGCCATCAGTTATTGTTCCTCCTCATGGCTATCCAAGCAGGATGAGACAAGAGATAGGTCCTCTCCATGATGCTGTCCAGGAGCATCCAACGCAGGACTCCTTTGAGCCAGACTGGATCCCAACAGTGGTCATTCCTCCACGCAGATGTCAAAAGGGGATGGACAGACAGGTGGGTCCCCTCCATGAGTCTGTCTGGGAGCAACAACCATTGGACTCCTGCCCTATACAGACAATTCCACCAGTGGAATTGCCATTGAGGTCCTCCTACAGAGCACAAACTCCATCGGTTGCCACTGCACATGGAAGCCACCAGAAAGGAAGCGTGAGATACCCAGGCCCTCTCCACGAACCTGTTTGGGAGCAACCACCATTGGGCTATTCATCTCCAGAATCCATTACACCATGCAATCATCAGACAGGGAGTGATAAGTTGCCAGACCCACTGCATGAGTCTGCCTTGGACAAACAGGCATTGGGTTCTTCATTCAAAGCTCAGTCTCCATCAGTGGCTGTTGAACATGGAAGCTGTCAGAAGGTGAAGAGGAAGTATCCGGGTCCTCTCCACGAACCTGTCTGGGAGCAAACAGATGAAGGGTGTTCTTTCCTAGCGCAAGTTCCATTAGCGGCCATTCCACAAGGCAGTTACAAGGAGGAGAGACGGCTGGACCCTCTCCATAATCCCACCTTGCCCCAACAGCCATTGCATAACTCCGTCCCAGAACATACTCAATCAGTGGCCGTTGCCCCTAGCACCTGTCAAAAGGGAGGAAAGACACACCTAGGCCCACTTCATGAGACTGTCTGGGAGGAGATACCATTGGGAGTCACTCCCTTATGGCAGAGCCCACTGGTGATCATTCCACCTGACAATTATCAGAAGGGGATGGAGAAGCAGGCAGACGTTCTCCATAAGCCAAGCTCTTCCCGATCAGAGAAGACTCCATCAGTGGCCACTGCACCCAACAACGGTCAGAAAGAGAAGGGGAGAAACTTCAACCCTCTCCAGGCACCTGTCTGGTTCCGACTAAACAGAAACCCAACCCCTCTTCATGAGCCTGTCTGGGATTAACTGCCATTGGGGTCCTCCTTCCAAGAATCGGTGGCCATTTTGGAAGTGTCCAAAATAGGAGGAAGAGACAACTGGACCTTCTCCATGAACTTTGCTGGGACCAAGTTCTGTGGGGTTCTTTTCTCCTACAGCCAATTCCATCCGTGAACATTCCATTTGGTCCTCTGAAAATATGAACATACCTGAGCCCTGTGTTGTCTTGTTTACTCCACCATGTCCCATATGTTAGATTTTTATAAGACCAGCAGTGTAAAAGTTTATCATTCTGTTAAGTGCCTTACAACATGTAGTAGAATTTTGAATGCAACAAGAGTCATAAATAATGTGACCAAAGCAAAGCATCAGCAGTATCCCTGGTGCCTTGCCAAGAGAGGAGGGCATTGGTGGATACCGATAGTCTCAAGAATCCTGGTGGTCTCCTTCACTGCAGACCTCTTGGGTACCATCTGCAGCATCAAGTCTCCAGAGGTAACCAAAATCTTCCCCCAAAGCAATCCCTGAAGTTTAGTGGTAGAGTTCATACTTTGCTTGCAAAAGGTCCCAGATTCAGTCTCCAACATTTGCAGGTAGGACAGAGAGAGATACTGCTAGCCTCACTACATATGAAAAGAATCCTTCTTAAAATTGTTAAGGAATATTGGGAAATGATTTATAATGAAATGAAGAAGATGTTTAAAATAATCTTTGTTAAGAAACCAGAAGCTTTCCTACTAGGCATTACAGGAGTGGATTTACCAAGATCACAAAAGAATTTGTTTAAGTACGCAACTACGGCCACACGAACATTATTAGCACAACATTGGAAAGAAGAAACTGCCAGCTAAAGAAGACTGGCAAGTTAAATTAACGGAATATGCTGAAATGGCAAAATTGACAATGAAATTAAGAGGAAGAGATGACAACAAATTTAAGGAAGAATGGAAGGACTTTATTGCATACATACAGAAGCAATGTACAAAGTTAATACATTAGCAGGGGTTTAAGATTACTTGTAATTTTATTATGAATGGACAATAAGTAATTCAAATGGTTAAAATTTCACAATGGACATGTAATACGTTGATATACAATGGAACCAAGGAGGGGAATAGGGGGAAGTCAAACTGTTTTGCTTTGATATTTTTATTGTTTTGTTTTGTTGTATTTTTGTTATTGTTGGAAAATTAATAAAATGTTATGGGGGCAGGAGAAAGAGAGTGTTGCTCCAAGCTCATACTGTGTGGCTTTCACAAGCCACTCTTGAGTTCCTATACCAATAATTTTGGAACTTTCAGCAATGTCACTAAGCCAAGTTTTACTGCCAAGTTTTACTTTACATTTCTGAATGCTGTATAGAAAAGCACGTGAACCAGACCTTTGAACAGTTTGTAAGTAAAACAAATTTAAACGTGAGAGAGAGAGAGAGAGAGAGAGAGAGAGAGAGAGATACCACTACTAGCCGCTGCAGACAATTCTGCAAGGAGACAGTATTACAGGTCCTATCCTCTGTACTTCCTTATCAGGGATGTTGCAATGCTCTT